>NW_022060095.1:0-300000 GCF_007399415.2 Gopherus evgoodei
CGCTGCTAGTGTGAGAGCCAGGAGAGAGCAGTGTCTGGCTCACCTTGGGGGAGAGAAGAGACCTGATGAGTGTGGATCTCCCTCAGTCTCCCCCACAATGCTGGTCAGTTGTATTGTCACTGCTTCCCTTCAGGGCCGGCCCTAGAGGGGTCTGGGGTCTGGGACAAATCCCCCCCTTTCCTCCTCAGGGCCTGCCCCCACTCCACTCCTTCCCCCAAATCCCCACCCCCTTCCGTCCCATCTCTTCCCTTCCTGCCCCATTCCTCTCCCACCCCCACCTCTTCCCGTCCCTGCTCCTTACCCTCCCCACCCAGTGCCTACTGCACCCCACTGAACAGCTGATCACTGGCAAGTGGGAGGTGCTGAAGGGGAAGAGGAGGAGCTTGTCAGCAAGGCCTGTAGTGTGTATTGGGGGGGGGGGAACCTGGCTGCCAGTAGGTGCTGAGCACCTATTTTTTCTCTGTTGATTCTGCAGCTCCATAGCTCCCATGGAGTCGCTGACTTGGCTTCCTTCGCACTCTAGAGACAGGAGCAGAACCAGGGCTATGGCTGATCTATGGGGCATCAGGTGAGTGCCGGAGGCTTCAGGTGCTGAGAGTTTGCCTGACCCCTCAGGGTCACAGTGTGAGGTGATGCCCCAGGGATCTCTATGAAAGGAGCAGAACAGGATTTACTTGGGGTGGGGAGGGAATTGAGAGTATCTCAAGGGGTTGTACAGAGATGTTGCCCTGGTTAGAGACTGGCTAAAACACAGACCTCACTGTGAGCAGGATTCAAACTTGCGCAAGGAAACACTATTGGATTTCAACTCTCACATCTTAACCACTTGGCTATCACAGCTGTGAACACAAAAATGCCCCAATGCCAGAGAAACTGGTAAAAAATCACAATGACCAGGTTTGAAGTCATCTGAACCACAGAATTCCCACCACAAACCTGGCTCCCAAAGCACGGGGGGGATTTGGGGTTTGTTCTCTTTGCTTAGCCATGTGCAGTAGCACAGAGAGCTCATTTAAAAGTCTTACCTCCCACAGAGCGGGAATGGGAAATGATTCTCAACTTGAAGCCTGATGTAGGGTGACCAGACGTCCCGATTTTATCGGGACTCTCCTGATATTTGCTTGTTTGTCCCACGTCACAACCGATGTTTGGTCGGGACCCTGGACAAACAAATAACTTTGTCCTCTGCTCCAGCACACAGGCATAGTCTGGAGGGATACTTGCCCCCTCCAACTCCTCCCCCTCATTCCCCCATTGGATCCCTCCCCAAATCCTGGCCCTGGCCCTGCCCCCAGGCCCACTCCCTCACTGCCCCACTGGATCCCTCCCCAAATCCTTGCCCTGGCCCTGCCTCTTCCCCAAGCACACAGCATTCTTCCTCCCTCCTAGGTTTGCACACGGGCCATGGCCATGGCCGGGAGCGCAGTGCGGAAGCTGCTCCAGCCCTGCAGCCTGCGGGGCAGTGCAGTGGGGCTGGGGGCAGTGCGGAGCAGGCAGGGCCCAGGTGGGTGGAGGGCAGAGACATACATGGGGTGGTCACGCTCCTGCCGGGAGCTGCCTGGTTCACCCCTTGCCCGGGAGCTGCAGGAGGGACCCGGATCATGGCTTGGCTGCAGAGCTCGGAGCCCAGGCTAGGCCCAGGAGGGAGGGGATGGGGGATCTGGGGGTGTAGCAGGGGTTGGAGCCGAGAGCTGGTTGGAGATGGGGCTGTGCCACTGCCACTTGGAGGCGGGGGGGTCCTCCAGCTTTTTTCTTTTGCTCCGCCCCCTGCGTCCCTATATTTCACCTTTGACATCTGGTCTCCCTAGCCTGATATGAAGGAGGATGTCTGGACCAAGGGGCCAGGGACTGGTCTTTGCTAGAGAAACCACTGTCAAGTTTTAGCCAATTAGGACAAGTCAGCAAATAAGAACAACCTCAGGTATCAGTAACTGCTACAGGTTGCAAATTCCTACATGCAGCAGTTTCTGGCACTACACTGCGCAGCTCTGCTCCCCGGCTCTTCTCGGGCTCCTGCTCTCTCCTTAGCTCTGCCCCACTCTCGCCCAGGCAGTTCCAGCTCACATGGAGGATGGGATCCCCTGGCCTGGTGACTCCCCCATTGCACTGCCTGGCCTGTCAGAGCGGCTAACTTGGAGCTTTGGCCTCTCCCCATTGTCCCTGGGGACTGTCAGTCTCAGGGTCCTGATTTCCTATTGATCCTTCCCCCTTCTATTGGTGCTGGGAACTAGCCAACCAACCTCCCACACACACACGCTAAGTTTTATTAAAGGGCCAAGAGCCCCCTTACACAAGCCAGCCCCATGAGGGTCACCGATGTGCAGAGAAGGCAACACAAGCTGGTCCCATGGTGTAATGGGCAGCACTCAGGACTCTGAATCCTGTAATCTGAGTTCAAATCTCAGTGGGACCTTGTGTTGGCTTGTGGTCATAGGTGGCAGGTTATATACATTTGTGGTGCTCGGGCTCCAGGAAAATTCAGGGCTGGGGGCCCTGCTCCAGCAATATTTAGAGCTGGGTCTCTTTCCCTGGCCCTGGCACCCCTCCCCCTGCTGCGCTGTGTCCCTGCCTGACAAAAAGCAGTGTGTGCCTGTCCCCTGCCTGCTCCTGCTGCTGGAGTAGAGGGATTTGGGCATGTCTGCTGGCCCAGGATCCTAGTGCCTGCCCTCCATTAATGGCAAGGCAGGCTGCTCTGAGCCTCTCCAACGCCCTCTGCACCCTGATCATGAACCCCCCATCTTCAGCCCTCACACCACAACTCAACCCTCTTCCCTAGCCCTGAGCCCCCTCCTGCATCATGAATCCTTCATCCTCAGGCCCTCAGCCCTGCACTCCCTCCCTGAGGGTGCCTCCCTTCCCTCAAACTCCCTCCCAGAGCCTGCACCTCTCACCCCTTCCTACAACCCCACCCCCTGCCCCAGCCTGGAGCCTGCACCCAGCACACAAACTCCATCCCAAAGCCTGCACCCTGCACCCCAGACCTCCCCCCCAAACCCCTTCCCAGAGCCTTAGGCAGGTGGGGGTGGATTTTGGGGGACAGAGTTGGGGGGTGGGTTCTGGGCACCACCAAAATTTCTACAAACTTGCCACCCATGCTTATGGTAAAGCCCCAGAGCTCAACTTCCCTGTCTCCAGCTGCGTAAGAGTGAATCTTTCCCCTCCTGCTGGGTGACTCACACCTCCTAGAGCCAGGTCTTTGGCTGGGATGGCCACAATGGGTTAGGGCTCTAGAACTTGCTACCCTGATAGTTGGGATTCTTGCTGCTGCACCTGATGTTCACAAGTTTGGCCCTTGTGCTTCCTACCACACTTTTCCTCTGGCTCACATGGCGCTTGAAGAAAGGAGTGCCAGGGCTGGGATTAATAGTCAGGGCTTAGCAGGAGGGAGGAAGAGTCCCAGGCTGGAGCCCCACACACCTTCCCTCCTCCGGGCACCTAGAGCAGAGGCAGCCCAGCTCTGTCCGCTGGATACCTCGATACCTCAGCAGAGTAGGTGAGTTCATGTAAATACAGTCTGGTCCCAAAATCTCCTCCCAACCCTGGTCATCAGTAGCTGCCAGGGGAGAGCTCATTCACACCTCGCTTACAAATCATCATTTGAAATTCTAAGGTTGGCCAACACTGCCGAAGCCAATGCACCGACATTGTCAGCAAACACAACAGCTGGGTGAGGAAACCCGGCTTTGTCCAGACTTTCCAAACCTATTTGACTTTCTCAGGTACAAGTAGTTTTCATACGTTGTATCTGCTTTTAAAGTGTGTGTTAACGTTTCAATTTCCATTCAAATTTGCAACCAATGACAACATTGGCAGCGCTGCATGTAACTACCTGACCACTGAGGGAGGGGGTGTTGGGGAAATTCAGGGAAGGGGGTGCACAGCCCCCTGACTGGGGGGCGTATAGGGAATGCCCAGTTTCACTGAATTGAGTCTCCTACTGCAGCACCTCAGTAGGTTACATCAGAGAGGAGCTGCAGTGTCTAGGCAGTGGGATGCCTGTGCCTTTAAGAGCCCAGCCCTGGGAAGCCCATGCTGAGAGGTGCTGCCTGTGGGAGGGGAAATAAAAAAGCCCTCTGCTCCCCCGCCATGTCTGCAAACACTGGAGTCTCAGCCCACCGGGATCACTGTTACCCCTCTGCCCCTGCCTGTGCCAGGTTTAACCCTCTGGCAGCGCCTCCCTCTGGGCTTAACTCCAGCTCCTTCCCCCCTCCCTGACTTTGCTCTTCAGTCCCTCTCCTAAATCTGCCTCCAGCTGCTTGACCCCCCGATCAGTCAATTTCCACCCCCTGCTCAGACCCTGGCCACCCCCTCCTCTGATTTGCCCCCCTCTGCCCCTTTTTAATCCCTGTAAAAAGTAGGGGGTGCTGGGTCCCATTCTCTGGAGGGAGGGATGGGCACCTGGCCCCTGCCTGCCCAGTGCTCAAAGTGCCCCATGATCTTGTGCATGTTTGCTGAGTGCTGCAGGGTCACCCGAAGGGGGAGAGAGACGCGGTTAGGAGGTGATGCAGCCAAGGATGCCTCACCCAACACTGAGATGCAGCCACCTCTGGGGTGAGTTACACAAGTCAGCAAATGAATATGGAACAAGAAACGCACTGAAAGGACTGAGGCAGCTCCAGGAGGTGGAGAAAACCAGAAAAAGCAATATCCCTGGATCCCAGCCCTGCTCCTCCCCCACTCTACCCCCTAATCTCCACTCCCCTCCCACATTTGAGGGGAGAACCCAGGAGTCCTGGTCCCCAGCCTTGCCCACCCCCATATTTCGATATGGCTCCATCCAACAGCTGCCCCCACGATTGCAGGGCAGTGCCATGGGGCACACCGGGGCCTGTCTGTTTGCACAGGATGGGCAATGCCAGTGTCCCAGGATGGGGAGAGATGATGCTAAGGGAGAAGCAGGCAGCAGACAGCTCCCATGACAGAGAAAGAAATGCTAGGGGGTGCTGTGCTGCAAGGAGTGAAGGGGGTTGGCAGGGAATGAGAGGATCTTCCCTCACAGCAGGTGCGTCTGTCTCCCTCCCAATTCCTCCCCAGCCCTACCCCAGCCCAGGCAAATCCCGGCCCAGCTACCAGGGTTAAATTTGGCCTGGAGTCCCCAGCTGCTGGGGGTGGGGCATGGGGCTGGGAAGCATGAGCCTCTACTCCCCCTTCCCCAGACACAGTTGCATTGGCACAGACCAAAGGAGCCTGCAGCACTGCTGCCTAAAGGAAACTGAGGCACCAGCGACTGACAGACACATCATGGCTCTCCTCATCCTCATCCTCTTTTCCATATACAACCTGGCCAGGGGAGGAGGGGGTAAACTCAGGGCGGTTGCATAGTTAACCTGTGGAACTCCTTGCAAGAGCATGTTGTGAAGGCCAAGACTATAACAGGGTTCAAAAAAGAACTAGATAAGTTTATGGTGGATAGATCCATCAAGGGCTATTAGCCAGGGTGGGCAGGGATGGTGCCTGTAGCCTGTTTGCCAGAAGCTGGGAATGGGCAGCAGGGGATGGATCACTTGATGATTTCCTGCTCTGTTCGTTCCCTCTGGGGCACCTGGCACTGGCCACTGTCAGAAGACAGGAGGATACTGGGCTAGATGGACTTTGCGTCTGAACCAGTCTGGCCGCTCTTATGTCTCCCTTGGCGCAGCAGTGACCCCCAGTGGGCAGTCAGAGTAATGCACAGAAGGTGTTTTGCTTGGCGCAGCAGTGACACCAAGTGGCCAATCAGGGTAGCACACAGAGTATGTTTCCCTTGGAGCAGCAGTGACACCTCGTGGTCATTCAGGGTAATGCACAGAAGGTGTTTCCCTTGATACAGCAGTGACACCCACTGGTCAGGTGGCGTAATGCACAGCGTGTGTCTGCCCTCTACGAGCAGTGACACCCACGGACCAGTCACGGTAAGGCACAGAGTGTGTTTCCCACCAATCTGGGTAAGGCACAGAGCATGTTTCCCATGGAGCAGCAGTGACACCCAGTGACCAGCAGGGGTGGCATCAGACTCTTCTCCTTTAGTGGGGGACTGAGATGGGCTAGACAAAAAAAATTGGTGGGCTGTGCCCCCCATCACCTGACTCCACCCTTCACGGGGGCCATGCCTCTGTTCCTTTTCAGTTAAAGGCCAGGCTCACCTCCTCTCCCCCCGGCTACGGTTTACAGCAATACAAACTTTATTAAAATAAAACAGTAAGCAGGGTTTACTTTAAATATTCTAAATCTGTCCAAATTTTAGTACTGAATCCAAAGTTCTCTTAAAGATCCCATCAGTAACCAAAACCTAAATGAAAAATTGAAACCAAAAACAAGGCTTAATTTAAAACCCAAACATTAAGAAAAAACTTTGTTTGTAAAAATAAAAACTAACAAATGCTGTAAATTAATAATTTCAACATTTTATCAAAAAAGTGTGCTACAGCAGAATGATAAAATAACATCAAATAAATAAGCATGACCACTAAAACCTCCTATAAAGGAATTGAATCCTTGAATACTGGTCAAATCTGTATAAGATATGCAGAACTATGTCAAAACTGGTGTTGCAGGTCAGCCATTCGAATCCAGCAAATATCAATTAAATGTTCCATTCCAACTAAAAAAACCGAAACAACCCAATAAACCAAAATGGTCACAGCCTGAAACAAACCTACACAGAAGGAAAATTAAACCTGTACCAACACTGGAACAAACGATGTAAATTTCTAATTCTAACTTCTTGTTTCTCCCAGGAGGAAGGTGTTTTGCACCCCAGTAACCAGGCTGTCACTGCAGCTTTCCTTTCACTAAATAAGATTTTTACCAAATATAAATTGCCCTCCAATTTCTCTAAGAGAAATTGAAATTGTATCTTTGCACTAATATCCCAAGTGTGCAAGTCCATCCCCTCAGAGCAGCCCCACACCCTGAGGCCAGGGGAGAATCCCAACTGGTTTGTGCATTTGTAACCCTGGGGCCTGAAGCTGATGAGAGAAAGGGAAGTGAGCCATCTTGGAGCTTTCCGATATCACCTGCGGGGAGCACAGGGATTTGACTGAGTGACGTCCTGGCTAATTTTCACCTTGTTCTCCGCCAGCAGGCTCCACTGGAGAGCTCGGGAGTGACTTGACCATGGCAGCACCCTATTTACATATTAAAAGCTGGCATTTTGGGGCCAATGGGGTGAAATGTGAGTACTTTTGGGGTTGGGACCCACATGAGAAGGGATGTGGACAAACTGGAGAGAGTCTAGAAGAGGGCAATAGAAATGATTAGGGGACTGAGACACATGACTTACGAGGACCTACAGGCCATATCCTGTATGTTAAGCTAAGGCAAAGTTAGCATATCTATATTGTGACCTTTTACTCAGAGAGGAAAATCGACCTTTATCATGTTACTTAAATAGATAAGTACCCATGCCTGTCCAAGACCTTTACCTAGACCAATCGACAATGGAGAATGGCATAGGGGTTTTTTCAGTGTTGTACCCACAGATTTAACAGGTACACCACAAGGTAACTTATGTGCATATGTACATGTCATCACCAAGCACAAACATACTAGCCTATGAAGTAAATGTACCCTAATGTTTTGTGGGTGAGGAATGAAATTTGGGCATAGGAGGAAGGATTTCCGGCCCTTGTGCCCTATAAAAGAGGTAACCCACCTCGCTAGAGCATTTCACTCTATCATTCTGACTTACTTCCTCCACTCTCTCTCTATGTACTATCAGCAGGCTGTACTTGTTCTTAAACTTTAAGTTTCAAGGGAACTAGGCTAAGTTCGGTTTCCCTAAGTTTTTAGTCTTTGTTTATTAGGTTTTGATTTTAAGTTTAACATATTCAAGTAAACCCTAAGTAACACTAGCTTTTTCTAAGCACTGCATCTTTCAGTTAAGAATTGAGAAACCTGAACTGAAGGCTGGTCCTGTGTCTCTTACCACCAGGTTATCAAGGAAGGCTGTGAGTATATTAACCAAAACTTTGTTGCATATAATGCCATATGTATCTTTTGAATAGCAGTAATGCAAATGTAACTTTGTAAGTCAATTAAATTAAATAACATGTAAGCTAATCAATTAAATTTTCATCAAATTATCCAAATTAATATTATTAGTACACCCTACATCAGGCTACATGGGACAGAGAGTTGGAGTGCAGAGGGATGAAGGCACCAACTCTGAGGTGGGGCTAGAATGAGACATTCAGGATGCAGTAGAGGACTCAGGGTTAGGATAGAGAATTGGGCTGTGAATGCTCTGGAATGAGGCCAAGAAAGAGAAAACTGACATGCAAGAGAGAAATCAAGCTAGAGCAAAAAGCAGAGAAGAAGTGTGCGATTTGAGCTGCAGAGAGAAAAAAAAAACCTCTGCCTGTCTCCTCTCACCAAAGCATCTAAGAACCAGATGAGAGACATCTCTCCCCAACTGCAACAACAATTCCAGTTGACCTGGACTGAGAAAGGAAATCTTCTCCTTTGCAGCACTAGCAGACCTGGACTGAATCATGAACAGCTCATCCCCTCCCTCCCTCCCGCCTGCCTCCAATCTGGTGTTCCTGGCGTGGGACACGGGAGGGGCTCCTCTCTTCTCCATTTGGGACATGGCAGGATGAGAGAAGTGACAGGGCTTTACGGGAAATAATTATTTGCCTGATTCATGTGCAAGTCCTAGTCCTTGTTAACCCAAACAAATGGTTTCTCCTGCATGCTGATGCCAGTTTGGGGGGTCTGGGAGCAGTCCCGTACCAGGAAGTGGAAGGAAATGTAAATCTGTAGGCTTTGCCAGCTGAGGACTGTCTGATAGCGAAACTCGCTATCCCACCACCAGCAGCAGTTCTTGGTCTTGAAATGGGCCATCACTGAGAAATTTCGAGAGTACTTGTGTAGTGCTCAGTTTCAGGTGTGGACAGAGAACAATCCACTGACTTATGTGTTAACAAGGGCTAAGCTGGATGCTACAAGGCAGAGATGGGTGGCTACTTTTGCTAGCCATAACTTCGCATTCAATAGCAATGAGTTGGTATAATAGGGAATGTGATTTATCAGGACCACCAGTTCTTGGCTCGGGGGAGGATGTAAGCAGGGACGCTATGAACTCTACCCTGACATCTGTTGGTGATCTGTTGTAAAGGCCTTTTGAGGCTGATGTCGTTTGCATGGTTCCGCCCACCTCGGATTATATGATGGGGGTGCTTGTCCAAAGGGTCAATCGCACACCTCCCGCCCCGCTCCCCAAAGATCCCCGGCCCCGCCTTCCCCAAGCTCCAGCTCCAGGCGCAAACCGTAGTGTCCCGGAGTCTCGGCCTGGCCCCGCACCCCCCGCAGCGCAGAGCCCCCCAGTGTGGTGGGGGCTGCCGGGCGCCTGTTTCTTCCCTGGCCTCGTCTCTGCCCGCCCCGATGTGCCCTGTGGTGCTGCTCCACTCGGGGGCTGGGGGTGCATTGGGTGGAGCCCTATGGAAATACAGGGGTGGGCAGGGCTGGGAGCCAGGACTCCTGGGTTCTCCCCCCCAGCTCTGGGAGAGGAGGGGCACGGCTGGGAGCCAGGACTTCTGGGTTCTCCCCCCAGCTCGGCGAGGGGCAGGACTGAGAGCCAGGACTCCTGGGTTCTCCCCCAGCTCGGGGAGGGGAGTGGAGATTAGGGGATAGAGTGGGGGAGGGGCTGGGGGGTCTCCTGCCCAAGAGGCAAATCCAGGAGCTAGTGTCGGGCAGCAGGTCACTTGTGGGCCCCAAGTGTCCGATCTGGAAACAGCTGCCTGTCCCCACGCCCAGGGACTGCGCGTGGCTGGCAACCGTCTCCTTGTACCTGAGAATTATCCATGCACCCCAGGGGTGAGAGCCCTGCGCTCCTCTGTCAGTGCCTGGGGCACAGAGCCATGTGTATGAGTCACTCTCTGTGCGGGGATGTCAGTTCATACAGACTTTGCTGGTGCTTTTTCTGTAGCCTGTGGTAAAATGAGGCAATTAACTAGATGCCTTGATGGAAGTTCTCTGCGTACCCTCAGGGGTACACGTACCGCTGGTTGAGAACCACTGATGTAGGGGAACCCAGGCCCACCCCCCATACTGACTTCCAACCCCGTACCCTGGGCAGCTGGTTCAGCTTTGCTTACCTTGCATCAGCCTCAAGTCAGCTTCACTGGGTCACCAGTTCCACCATGGCCAGGCGTCAGAGAGAGGAAGTTTCCTCTCAGCTGTAAAAGCAGCAAGGGCTCCATGAGGGGTTGGTGCTGGTGGAGCAATTATTGACACTTTCTCTAGTCTCCTTTTCAGATTTTGCCCCATTTTCTCTTTAATTCTCCAATGTTAATTTAACAATCTCAGATTTGGGATATTTTCACACCCGTTTGACCTGCAGCAAATTTTCTTCCTTTCTTTGGGAAATTGTCCTGAATCATTCCTCAAATGAGAAGGGGCTTAATGGATGCAGTTTGCAGAGCCCTGAGACACAGCTGCCTCAGGGGTGGGCTGGGGTGGCCTTTCTCTGCTGGCGAGGAAGGAGACAGAAGGAAAAAGTCCGCAGTGGAGACTGTCCAGCACAAGGTTACGCAGTCCTGGCTACTGCTACCCCCAACTGCCAGTCACCTGCCTGCCCCTGCTTCTGCCTCCTCCCCACTGCCAGGAAGTTTTCCTGCTCCACACTCCCCTCACATACCCTCTTAAAGCACCTCCTCAAAGGGCTCCCTGCTGCCATGTGAATGGTGTGTGTGTGGCGGGGGGGGGGGGGGGGGGGGGAATTACTGCTGTCTGTTAATTGAACTTCCACTGTCCAATTACTCTCACTTAATATAAAATATCTTCATATTCGGGTGGTTTTCTCTAATTAGCAAATGTTTCTTTTTAGACTCATTTCTTCCCCAGTTCTCAAAGATGGATATAAAATATCCTGTGTGCAGCGCTGTAGTAGGCAGGGTGGTCCCGGAGTACTGGAGGCTTCCCCTTTGGTTTGTATACAAATGTTCGGTGTTATTCTCCAGCCCATTCCTTATGAATACTAACATGATGTTAACTTTTTTGCTGGCGGCTGTGAATTGAGTGGAGCTTTTCATTGATCTGTCTACAGCAACATGCAGATCCCGTTCTTGGGTTGTGTAGCCGATAATCTGTTCTGCTGCCGTCGCTAGGTGTAATGCATGTTCAGTAGGGGTTTCTCCCCTCTTCCCTTTTTGTATTTCTTCTCCCTACTAGTGTTGGGGTGTCCTTCTTCTCAGGTTAGTGTATTAATGATCTCATCTTGGGGTCATATGTGTCAATTCGTTGCTACATCTTCAGAGAACTATCCATGATGACTCCAAGATCTCTTTCCTGATTAGTTGTAGCTAAATTAACCCCCATCGCATTATATGTATAGTTGGGGTTATGTTTTTCCAATGTGACATTTATTTTCACATTAAATTTCATTTGTCATTTTGTTGCCCAATCACTTAGTTTTGTGAGATCTTTTTGAAGTTCTTCGCAGTCTGCTTTGGTCTTAACTATCTTGAGCAGTTTAGTATCGTCTGTGAACTTTGCCACCTCACTGTTTACCCCTTTCTCCAAATCAATTATGAATAAGTTGAATAGGATTGGTCCTAGGGCTGACCTAGGAAAATGACAGCAGCAAGATGGAGTCTGGAGTCACATGGGCAGGTCACATGTCCATGCATGATTCAATTTACAGGCCGTTGCCATTGTTTACATGTTAGTTTGAATGTTCCCAGGAAAGCTCAGATGTGGATTGGCATTTTCCAAAGTCCATTGTCAGTGAAGCATTTCTTGATTGGGCACTTACTGAGAATAGTCCTTTCTCAACAAGCTGACCCAATGCATCACTGAGGGTACTTGAAATCAAATACATTTGAGATACAAGTACATAGCCCATATTCATAACTTCAGATACAAAAATGGTACACACATACAGCTAGTATAATTATAACCAGCAAATCATAACCTTGCCACAGACACCTCACACGACAACTTTTGCACAATATTTGCTGCAAATATATAACAGTGGTGGCAGTAATGATCTATATGGTCCCAGTTGATATTAATAATGTCACAGTCTACAGAGAAGTGAGAGGGAGGCGTCTTCTAGCCGACGTGTCTCCTACATTTCTCCATTGCCGCTTGGACGGAGGTGGGAATGGAGCAAAACGCGCCTGGCTGAAGGTTTTGTGTTCGGCCTTGAGGATTAAGCCTGAGCCTCCGGCACGGGTGCTGGGAGATGGATTTCTGAGTTGCATCCAGCACTGTCTTCGGGCCTGAGCTGAAACCACTGAGGCCAAGAGAGATGGGTTTGAGGTAGCCTTTGAGGCTCCCAGCAGGTCTTGAGGAGCAGGGGGTCATCGCCATCCCTGGGTGGGCTCAAACCACCCTCCTTTCAATTAACAGCAAAACACACTGACCCACTGCGCCACGGAGAAACATGTCTGCTGTTACCAAGGCTGCTGCCTAGCAGCCCGTGCATCTGCCTGCCAACGCTAGAGCTCACAAGGCAAGTGTGGGGGCTGGAGGCTGTAGGTAAAGAGCCAGCAGAGTGACAAAGCAGAAGCGTAGTGGGTCCATAACCCAAAGGTCGATGAATCAAAACCGTCTTCTGCTAGGCATGTGCTTGTTTCTTTTTGCTCTGGGCCTTCAAGGGAGGAGGCACCCAGCAGAGCATTGAGAGCCTAGGCCATGAGGCAAGAGGTGGCTGAGGTGTCGGCCTGCCAGGGAGCCCGGCACCTCAGGCTGCCTGGGCTGAAGGATTTTTTTAATTTCTCAAGAAACCTTTGTGGTTTTCAATGGAAATCTAAACCCAAAGCTAAAATGTTGAGGATTTTTTTTTCATTTTTGCAACCCCCCAGTGAAAAGGAGTAGGTTGTGTTGACTTGTTCACTGTCCATCCCTTTTCTTTTCCTAGACTCGGGTCTACAGAGTGTCAGTCCTACTGAGCCTCAGGCCGTGATCTCCAAGGTTTTGGAAATGTACCGACCTGTCCTGGACATGGTCCCTGCCAGCTATGTGACACTGGCTTTGCTGAGCCTGCTGCTGGGGAAGAGGGAAACTTTGTCTCTCAGCTGGACGTTCCCTTCAGATGCCCAGTCTTCAGTGTGGCTCGAATGTCCATGAATCAGGGTTCACTGACCCAAGAGATGGCTTTAAAAAATATGAACATTTTCACAAACACACTGACTTTCTCAATTTTCTATTTCTTGGTAACATTTCATGGATCTTTTGGAGTTGAATTGGTAAAAAAATACAGGAAATCAGGGTGTCACCAAAAGGATATAATATAAAGTTTGCAGTTAAAGGTACAGAAAGGAGCTGAAAAGGCAGCTGCAGACTTTAAGACTGTTTCTTTAAGCAAGAGGGGCCAATCAATGTGACCCCAAAAACCTTGGGACTCATAATCTGATAGGGCAGAGAGGAACTTTGTCTGTTTGCAGCGTCTTTCAGCCTATGTTTGGGACTGTGAGAGATCTGCTAAGAATGGGACTACAATCTCCACCATTTCCTTCCCTGCTGCACTTCCCTTTCCTCTGGCCAGGTCAGGGGAACGTTCCTGAAGCAAGAAAGGGCCAGGCTGTTGTGGGAAGTGGTGGCCGCGTGGCAGGCGAGGAGCTGCAGAGAGCTGGATGCGGAGGGCCATCCCCAGGAATGGATGCAGAGCCACATGTGGAACAGGCTGTGACTCCCAGAGCTAACAGCTGGCTACAGGTCTGGCTGGGGTTATGGGGGAGCAGCAGCAGCTGGGCAGGGAGCCAGTACAGAGCAGCTCCAGTGAGAGACACGAAGTGAACCTGGCCTGGAAACCTGCAGGCTCCAATTTGCTTGGCTAGAGATTGGAGTGGAGAGGTCACCCCAGGCTTTAGGCCTGAAGTAGGGTTACCAACTTTCAGCACAAAACCAAACAGCCTAACCCCGCCCCTTCCCCAAGGCCCCGCCTCTGCCTGAGGCCCCACCCCTGATTCACTACATTCCCCCTCCCTCGGTGACTCGCTCTTCCTCACCTTCACTCACTGTCACTGGGCTGGGCAGGGGGTTGGGGTGGGGGAGGGGGGGATGGTCCTAATAGGGGGTGAGGGCCAGAAATGAGGGGTTCAGGGTACGGGACGGGGCTCCAGGCTGGGCAGGGGGTTGGGATGCGGTAGGGGGTGGGGGTTCTAATGGGGGGTGATGGCCAGAAATGAGGAGTTCAGGGTATGGGAAGGGGCTCTGGGCTGGGCAAGGGGTTGGGGTGCAGGAGGGGGGTGAGGGCTCTAATGGGGGTGAAGGCCAGGAGTGAGGGGTTCAGGGTATGGGAAGGGGCTCCAGGCTGGGCAGGAAGTTGGGATGCAGGAGAGGGTGAAGGCTGTAAAGGGGGGTGAAGAGCAGGAATGAGGGGTTCAGGGTATGGGAAGGGGCTCTGGGCTGCAATGGGGGTGGGGTGTGGGGGTGGGTGAGGGCTGTAAAGGGGCGTGAAGGGCAGGAATGAGGGGGTCAGGGTACAGGAAGGGGCTCCAGGCCGGGTAGGGGGTTGGGGTGCAGGAGGGGGTGAGGGCTCCGGCTGGAGGTGTGTGTAACCTTCCCCTTTCCCTAGCCATGTGTCTGAGCCACCAGGGCCAGCACGTACAAGGCCTCGCTGCTGAAGCACTGACAGTGTCCAGTGACGCTACACCTGGCCCTCTACTGACAGCTCAGGGGTTTGGCGTCCTCTGGCACTGAGACGCCACAATAATTACAGGGTTATTTCTAATGGGTTAAAGCAGAACTTGTGCTGAGATTAACACGTCTCTCGTGGGTCTGGGGGTTTTACAGCACGAACTGGCTCTGCGTGTGGGTACAGTGCATGTGTTTGAGTGATACCAACATGGCTGAAACACACAACTCCCCATCCTGGGGGTTTCCATCCCCCCAATTCCTTCCACGGGGGTCACTGGCCCGGCTCCTCTATGGCCAGATGTCCTTATGGGCAGCAGTCGGGATGTTGGGAGAGGTTCTGTTTTCTGTGGCTAGTGACAGCCCCAAAGTGACTCCCACCAGCCCCCATTGCCTTGCGCTGCAGCTGTCAGTCTCTGAATTCTGGCCTGGGATTTGATTGGAACAAGGCCCTTGGGAGCTGGAGAGACCACGAGTCAGACACTGCAATATTGTAGCCAGAACATCCATGTCTAGATTTTAAGGCCAGTCAAGACAACTAAATAATCCTGTCTAACCCCCATACACATGACAGGCCACAAAGTCACCCCTGCACTGAGCCCAACAACCAGGATTAAACCAAAATATTCCAGCCCTTAGGAGAATATCCCGTTGTGTGCCACAGGCGGAGCATAGGAGAGGCCGAGGGGTACAAATACTGGAGGCCCCTGCACTAGATTTGATTTGGTGAGATGTACCCAGCTGATCCTAGCAAGTGACTTGTGCCCCATGCCGCAGAGGATGACAAAAACTCCAACATCCCTGCCAGTGTGAGCTGGGGGAAATTCCTTCCTGACCCCAGCAATGGAGATCAGGGAGACCCTGAGCATGAGAGCAAGGCCACCAGCCAAGCACCAGAGAGAAATGGTTTTCTATCTCACCTGAGAGCACTTTCTTCAGCCTCACCCCGTCCCCTCTTGCCACCCCCACGTGGGATGGAGAATCCGTCATTGCCCTGGGTACTTTGTTCCAATGTTTAATCACCTGATTGCAAATATGTCCCTTATTTCTCAGTTTAGTTTCTCTGCCATTAACTTCCAGCCACTGGTTCTTGTTCTGCCTTTTGCTGCTGGGTTAAAGAGCCCTTCAGTACCCAGGATTTTCTCTTTGGGAGGGGATTTACACACTGTCATCAAGTGACCTCTTGGTCTTCTCTGTGATAAACTGAGCAGACTGAGTTCTTGTCTAGCACTGGAAGGCAACTTTTCAGCGCTTTTTTTTCTCTTCTCTGCCCCCCATGCAATTTTTCATTCTTCATCTTAAAATGTGGCCAAGACGACTGTGTGCAAGAGTCCAGTGTTGGTCTGACCAATGTTGTACAGAGATAACACTAGTGCCCTATATCTAGTCACTGTTCTCCTGTCTGTACATCCAAGGACGACCACAGCATCGCACGGGATTTCTTGCTGAGTTCTTTGTTCATTATGACACCTAAACTGTTCTCCGAGTCACAGCAGTCTGGCCTTGCTCGTTAGTAAAGCTCAGTGTGTTTGAATGGCCACAGCTTCCCAAGTGCTCCGTAACATACACAAGGGATTCCCCTCCTCAGTCACCTTCACCTGCTGCTGGTCTCTTTTCTCTTTCTTCTCCAGGATCTGCATGTGTCATTGTGGGGAGAGTTCTCCTCCTCTCTTTGCCTGGGAGCGATGTGACCCTCGGATGGACTGACCAAACCCAGGATTCCTTCAGCCTGAAAGCAGAGGGGAGCCTTCACCCGCTCCCTCTTTAAGGCTCCAGTCCCAGATCCTAAATTTCCTGCCAAAGCACAAAAATCTACACTGAGCCCAACTCCTCTCTCGGTGGTGATTTCTTTTCTCCCACAAATCTGTCTTGAGGACACAGCCCTGGGAACAGGTGAACACAACCCCTGAGATTTCCCTTCGCAGCCTGCAAGGGGCAAACGCCCTATTAAACAGCTCGGGAATGTCATCTTTTTCTTTTCTCCTTTCAAAAGTAACTTCTTGTATTTCTAGTCTCTTTATATGACCCCCCGATTTGCTGCTTCCAATTCTCTGCTGTACACGCCAGCACTGGATCAGGTGAGGTGCCTGGAGCCATCCTGCACTGGGTACATGGGGTGTGTCATGGTATAAGCCCCCACTCTGAACCAAAAGATGGGGTACCAGCATGAATTCCTCTAAGCTCAATTACTGGCTTAGTACTTGTAGCGCTGCCACCAACCAGGAATTCCAGTGCCTGGTACACTCTGGTCCCCCCCAAAACCTTGCCTGGGGACCCCCAAGACGTAGACCCTCTGAATCTTACCACAAGGAAAGTAAACCCTTTCCCCCACCGTTTTGGGGGGGACCGGAGTGTACCAGGCTTCCTTTCCCTGGGTTACCCTGGAAGATCACTGTGATTCAAACTCCTTGAATCTTAAAACAGAAAGGAAAGTGCACCTTCCCGCCTCCTTCTCTTTCCCCCTCCCAGACTCTCCCTGAGAGAGAAAGTAATCCTAACACAGAGAGAAATTAACCTCTCCCTCCCCATTCCCTCCTTTCTCCCCACCAATTCCCTGGTGAATCCAGACCCCGTCCCCTGGGGTCTCACACCAGAATGAAAAAAACAATCAGGTTCTTAAATAAGAAAAACTTTTAATTAAAGAAAGAACAAAGGAAAAAATTATCTTTGTAAATTTAAGATGGAATAGGTACAGGGTGTTTCAGCTATAGACACTGGGAATACCCTCCCAGCCTAAGTATACAAGTACAAATTAAAATCCTTTCAGCAAAATACAAATTTGAACTCCTTCCAGCCAAATACACATTTGCAAATAAAGAAAACAACCATAAGCCTAACTCGCTTTATCTACCTAGTACTCACTATTCTGAACTTATAAGAGCCTGTATCGGAAAGATTGGAGAGAAACCTGGTTGCACGTCTGGTCCCTCTGAGCCCCCAGAGTGAACAACAACCAAAAACTAACAGCACACACAAAACTTCCCTCCCTCAAGATTTGAAAGTATCCTGTCCCCTGATTGATCCTCTGGTCAGGTGACAGCCAGGCTCCCTGATTTTGTTAACTGTTTACAGGCAGAAGAGCTATGAAGTACTTATGACATGGCCTCACAGCACTTCCTGCCAGCCAGAGACTGCTCGTTCTAGGCCTGCTCCTGCAGATTTGGCCTCTCTTCTGATTTCTGAGGAAAGGAACCTTTCCAGGAAATGGCCATGGATTCTGGGAAGCTGCATGTGGCTGGTGGACAGCACCAGGAATCATTTGGCTCCTGGCACACAAGGCCACGTAAAAGCTGAGCAGCCAGACAGGGGCTTGAATCCTGGACCCTCACATTAAGAGCCTGATGCTCTACCAACTGAGCTACCTGGCCTTGTTCAAACTATCTTCACCGTTCACCACAAGAGTGAGCAGGTAGGCAAAAGAGAGGGAAATTCTAACCCCATTCAACCCCGACCTGTTCCTGGGAGGTGTCGATAGGGACCCAGGCCATCGAGCACCATGGAGTGAAGAGACCAATTTTATCAGTAAGTCAGACCCCCCGGCTGCCCACTGCCTGGATCACCTCCCGCCAGGTGACGCGAGCCACCCTCCAGAGCCATTGCTGGGCCCCGGGGAGCAGCCACACAAGCTATGGGGGTGGGCAGCTCCCAGGAATCTCGGCAACAAATCTCCAGGCCGGAGGGTTTCCCCTAGTGCCTGATCCACCCTCAGGGTCCAGCCAGCCAGCAGCTTCCACCCAAGGCTAGTGCACCAACAGCAGCAGCGTGGCTGGGGGGCTCGGCCGGTGACTGGGGCCAGTCGCCTGAGCAAGAACCCAGCCAACCCCAGGAGATGGACCCGGGTCACCAGCCCAACCCACCACGCAGCTGCTGCCGCTACCCCATTAGTGCATGAGCTCCCATGGACCACGCTGGAGAGATCCCCCAGCTGCAGGGTAGATGCCCCTGAGTGCCTGGCAGGGCACAGCTCCTGGCTGACCTGCCCTGCTGAGTTCTCTACTAGGCTGGGTGGATCTGGGGCCAAGGGTGCTGGGTGACAGGGGGGCGTTGGCTTTGGGCTGGGACTGCCACTTCCCTCCCTGCCCATCTAACAGGATCACAGCAAACGAAACCAGCTCAGCCTGCAAGGGAAGAGTTCAGTCCAGGGCCTGGTGCATTCTGGGAGCAGGGACGGTGCAGAGAAAGGGCAGATACAGGGCACCTCTGAACACTCTGCGCAGAACTGCTTGTCCTGACCCACAGCCCCTGTTATCCCAGCCCTGGGCTCCCCTCTCACTGCTCTGCCAGTGCCCCTCACTCCCGATCCACAGACCTCCCTCGCTGTATCTGTGACTTCTGCTACTGAACCAACAATGCGCTGACTCCTCTTGTGAGACATTTCTCTGCACAATACTGCTGCTAATCCAGTTTCTGACTCCAGGAAACATTTTCCTTAGCCTGGTTCCGTATGTCACTGGTTTCTATAGCAAAGGCCAGTCCCTGGCCCCTTGGTCCAGACATCCTCATTCACTTTAAGTTTCAAGTTGAGAATCATTCCCCATTCCCGCTCTGTGGGAGACTTTTAAATGCGCTCTCTGTGCGACTGCACGTGGCTAAGCAAAGAGAACAAACCCCAAATCCCCCGTGTTTTGGGAGCCAGGTTTGCGGTGGGAATTCTGTAGTTCAGATGACTTTATGCCTGGGCACTGGGCTTCTTTACCAGTTTCTCTGGCAGTGGGGAGTTTTGTGCTGATGGCTGAGTGGTTAAGGTGTTGGAGTTGAAAGCCAATAGGGTTCCCCTGTGCAAGTTTGAATCCTGCTCACAGCAAGGCCTGTGTTTTACCCAGTCTCTAACCCAGGCAATATCCCTCAACAACCCCCTGAAACACTCTCAGTTCTCTCCCCACCCCAGGTAAATCCTGTTCTGCTCCTTTCATAGAGATCCCTAGGGCACCATCTCACACTGTGTCCCTGAGGGGTCAGGCAAACTCAGCACCTGAAGCCTCTGGCACTCACCTAGTGCCCCATAGATCAGCCATAGCCCTGGTTCTGCTTCTCTCTCTAGCGTGCGAAAGGAGCCAAGTCAGTGGCTACAGGGCTGCAGAACCAACAGAGAGGAAAAAAAAAAAAGGTGCCCAGCAGCCGTCTCTGCCCCTGCACCTCCCACCTGCTAGCAGGCCTGGCTGATAAGCTCCTCCTCTTCTCCTTCAGCGCCTCCCGCTGGCCATTGATGGGGTGTGCTGGAGGAGTGAGGAGAGAAAGAAGTGGGGCAGGGTCGGTAGGAAGAGATTTGATGGTTTGGGGGCAGGGCCTGTGGTTGAGCAGGCATTGAGCACCGCCCGGGAACTCTCAAAGTCAGCGCCTCTGAGCGCAGAAGCCTTCCCTGAGTCTGAGCTGCCAGGATCCCTGCCCCAGAGCAAGTGCCACAAGTCTCAGCCTCTCTGTCCCACACATGGCTCTGGGCACCACCAGGAATCATTTGGCTCCTAGCACACAAGGCAACTTAAAAGCTGAGTCCCTGGACAGCAGCTCAAACCCCAGCCCCTCCCATTAAGAGCCTGATGCTCTACTGACTGAGCTAGCCAGGCTTGCTAAGAGCCTCCACCTCTCCTCTTCTTCTCCACGGCCACTGCCAATTCCTCCTCCTCTTCCTCCCTCCTGCACCTGAGGGTCACTAAATCTCCTCACCTAGACAGCCAGCCCGTCCACTGCACCCCAATCCCCCATGCCTGAGCCTCCCTGCCAATGTCCTGCACCTGGCTCCATAGAATTAATTCTCACATGTCGCTGGGAACTCTACTTCTTGTGCCCAGAGAGTCTCGGCCCCCCTCAGTAGAAGACCCTAGAAACACAGTGTCTGCCTTTTCTAAAGAACTGCTTGGAGGGGCTTTTCTTACATGGCCTAATGGATAAGATGTCTGACTTCAGATCAGGAGATTGAGAGTTCAAGTCTCTTCATGGCTGTGTTGCTGCAATTTTACCTTCATGCTGAAAGTCCTGCTCCCTTCAGGGCTGGAACCGCTTCTTGGCCGCTCAGGCCAATGCTCTGGCTTCAGCTAGAGCCCCAGGAAGGAGTTGGGAGTTGGGTGTCACAAAGGCTGGGGCATGAGCCCCAGGTGCTTCCAGTCTAGTCTTTGCTATTCCTGACTTGCCAAAGATAATGGGCGGCTGGCCAGGCTGGCGTGTAGAGCAGTTTCCCTCTTCCAAGTGTGCACCTGTCCCTGTGCTTGAGAGGGTTGGTAAATAGCACCTTGGGAGCCTGAGTGTTCTCTGCTTCTCACCAGCTGGGGAAAAGCCTCTTGGGGTAAAATCTCCTGCCCCACTGCAAAAGTGAGCACCTGAGTGGGAACAGACAGAGGCCACACCAGGGGGCTGGCCCTGCTTTCTTACCTTCTTCTGATGTTGGCCACAGAGCATCAGCAGCTGCCCTACATACTGGTCTGCGGGTCGCTTTCAGTGGGTGTTTGGCATGGCAGGAAGAAGCCTGGCTAGGGGTCTTTGTGGCTGTCTGCTGGCCATTCATAGGCATGGTTGTCCCCTCCTCTAGCCCCGCCTTCTGTTGCTCAGTGGCTTATAAACCTTCCCTTGGAGCTGTCAGCACAAGCCGCCTCTGCTCTAGGTGCGTGGAGGAGGGAAGGTGTGAGGGGCTCCAGGCTGGGCTCCATCTCCCTCCTGCCAAGCCCTGACTATTAATCCCGGCCCTGGCACTCCTTTCTTCAAGCGCTGTGTGAGCCAGAGGAAAAGTGTGGCAGCAAGGACAAGGGCCAAACTTGTGGGCATCAGGTGAAGCAGCAAGAATGCCAACCACCAGGTCGGACTACAGGCAGCCATAGCCACTTCTACACCCCAATCTATTGCAGCCATCTAAACCAAAGACCTGGCTCCAGTGGGTATGAGTCACCCAGCCGGAGGGAAAAGACTCACTCTTAAACAACTGGAGATAGGGAAATTGAGCACTTTGAGCTCCAGGACTTTACCACAAACCAGCACAAGGTCCCACTGACATTTGAACTCAGACTGCAGGATTCAGAGTGCTGAGTGCTGCCCATTACACCATGGGACCAGCTTGTGCTGCCTTCTCTGGCCATCGGTGACCCTCATGGGGCTGGCTCGTGTAAGGGACTGTTGGCCCTTTACTAAAACTTAGTGGGGTTTTTGATTGGCTAGTTCCCAGTCCCAATAGAAGGGGGAAGGGTCAATGGGAAATCAGGCCCCTGAGACTGAGAGCCCCTGGGGAAATGGTCACCAACTAGTAGGGAACACGTGAGAATTTGTTAATGGAGAACAATTCCTGGTGAAAATTGGCAAAGCTGGCAAGATTTTGAAAAATTCCAGTGAATTTACACATGAAGATACAAACAGAGAGACAGACACACAGAGAAAAAGAGAAAATCACAGACTGCACAGGCCCACACAGACATAAACAAAAACCAAACCCACACAAACCCACACAGCACACAGAGGCATATACACAAAAGGGAAAGCCACACAAAATATAGAAAGAACAAATCCACACCAAAAAACACAGTAAAAGCCCACAAAAAGAAAGCACAAAACCCACATATCAAAAGAATACTAAGAAAAAAATATTTGTATGCAAAAATCATACACACCCCAATGCACACAAAACTATGCCAGGCATCCCCCAAAATCACACAGGACCCACATGCACATCAACACGACAGACGAAAACCACATCAACATATAGAAAGTCAGGCAGGGTTTGAGTCTCACAGCGAAGAGGGTGAGCATACATGTGGTTTGGGGAGCAAAGACTGAGGGGGAGTCAGGGGCAGTGCTCTGGGCTCTGCCTGACCTTGGTGGCTGGCAGAGAGCAGAGCCTGGTAGATCTGTGGAATCTGCCCTGCTCTCTTTAAAGCAAGGGGACCTCAGTGTCTTCTGAGCTGCAATTGTATTTTCTGTAGGGCAAACTGATTGGCAGAACCCATTTGCTTAAAGAAAGCTAGTGTTTTAGGGGAGATTTGAATTCACAACTTCAGCATCACTCCGCTCAGCACGGCTACTATAAGTCCCGAACACTAACCCATTACCCCTCTGGTTCCCAGCTGAGGGTCTTGCCTCCTTGATTCATGGCTGGATTAGGGGTTGAGGGGGTTGCACTAACTAAAACAAATCCATATTAATGGCTGCTGAATGGCAGCAGCAGAGGTGGGGAGCCTCCTTCTGTGTGATAGAGCTGGTTCCCACCTTCCGTTGCTGAGGGGAAGGTTGGTGCTTTGAGCCCACCCGGGGCAGGAATGACCCATGGGTGAGATTAACTGGACTCAAGAGAAGAGAAGGGAAGGGAGGGGAAGTCTTTTCTATTCCTGCCTAGCTCCATTGGTCTCCTGTGGCCCTTTCGGCTCTCTGCTCCCCTGTTGGGGAGATGCAGAGACAAGCCCCATCTGGGTGAGTCACCAAGAGGCTGTGTCCCATGGGTGTGTGTGGGAGAGGGGGAGGGTTGGATTGGCTCAAGGGGAGAAGGTTGTGTGTGACAGTGTGTGGGGGAGGGGGAGTGTGTGTCCCTTAGGATATAAATGACGGAAAACACAGGAGTGGTGACAGTGAAGCCTCGTGTCTCAGTATTATGACCCCGTGTGGTGCTGCCATTCACTTTCCCCTCCTATGGTCTCATCTTTCATTGAATCCAGCATTTTTTCACCTGTCATCACCACAAAGGTGTCCCACATTCCTCAGATACGGAGACGCCAAGGACTGGAACTGATTTCAGCTGCTGGACAGCTCTGCTAGGTCTTTATACATTTGCACAGGAAAATGCTGAGTGTTTAAATTCATTTCAACCATCCCCATTCAGCGAACTCCTGAACATACTGGAGATGGGTCTGGAAATCCATTTTCATTTAAAAATGTTTGTCAAGGGAATCACTTGGATTGGAACTAGGAACCTATTATCCTGCAGGGAAACATTCGCCCACTGATCTATACTCGCAACCAAGAGTCTCATGTATAGCTCAGAGCAGGAACAGTTTTTAACCTAGGGGTTACTAAACTTTCTCTGTATGCAAACACCACAGCTTACAAACTCCCCACCCCCGCTCTGTGTCACCAGAGCACAACAACAACTCTCCTTGGAGCACACACAGCTCCCCAGCTCCGTGCCCGTCAGTCTCTCCAGCATTGCTCCAATCCCTTAAAGCAGGGTCTCAACCTCAATTTACCTTAGGGCCAGTGCCAGTCCTCCAATCCTCCCAGTGGGCCAATAATGTCACTCATACCACTCAGAACCCAACCCTCAAAACTCTGGCTCTCACCTGCATAAGGCTCTAGGAGGGAGTTTGAGTGGGGGGAGGAGGTCTAGGGTTCAGACCCTGGGCTGGGGCTGGGGATTGGGATGCAAGAGGGGTGCAGACTCTGGGGGGAGTTTGGGTGCAGAAGGGGTGAGAGGCTGGTCTCTGGGAGGGAGTTTGGGTGCTGGGTGCAGGCTCTGGGCTGGGACAGGGGGAGGGGGAATAGGAGGAGAGACGGGGGGCAGGCTCTGGGATGGAGATTGGAGCGGGTGGGAGGGGGTGTGTGGAGGAAGGGGGTGCAGGCTCTGGGAGGGAGTCAGGGGTGTGGCGCTTACCTGGGGCTCCAAGGCGGGGCAGGCTGGGGGGCCTCCGCATGCTGCTGCCCCCAGGCATCACCCCCACAGTGTCCCATTGGCTGCAGGGGCTTGGAGTGGGGGCAGCGCGTAGAGGCACAGCTTTGCCCCGCCCTGCCATGGGGAGGGGCCAGCAGCCACTGAAGCGAGCAGGCAGATACTGCACTGCCAGGGCCCCTGGAGGGGAGCGCCTGGGGGCAGCAGGTGGGGCCAAGGGATTGAACTGGTCCCTAAACTGCTGAAGCCCCATGGGCAAGACCTGGGAACCAGGACTTCCAGCCAGACAAACACGTTTAAGAGGAGGCGTCCCTCTCCCTGTCAAAAACTGATCTTCCTTCTTCAGTTCAGTGACAGCCTGAATTGTTCCTTATCCTGGCAGAGCCAGAGGACTGAAAGCAGCAACATCAAACCCCTGTGCAGCTAGCAGGGATGGACATAAACACTCCCTGGTATCTGAAGAGATGTTCAGCTTTGCCCTTGGTCAACTACAAGGCGAAAGGGAAAGGAGGTGGCGTGAGATATAAAAAGTGAAACACGACACTTCATAGTTACGCCCATGGTGGCTGCAAAATCTTTTTATGGACTTCTTCTTATCATCAGTGTATTGTTTTCTCTGTGTTCTAGGCCTTGACAAGAAATTTGTACCTTGATAAAATAATCAGCTGCTCTTGGTGAAGGCAATGGACTTAACATCCACTGGTACAAGTACTAACAACATGGCTGCATTTTAGCCATAGTTTTTAATCAGGGCAATAAATTGAAACAAACCCCTATTAAATCATTCCCCAGCCTGAGTCCTTCACCCACATTCCTTAAGGCACTGGGCCACCATGTGGACTTTACATTTCTCACCTCAATTTCACACAGAGACACAATTTCCTTTGCACAGATCCATGAACAGCAAATCCTCCCTGTGTCTCTGGTCTGAGCCAGGGCACTCGATTCCAGTGAACCCTTCTCTCCTGCAGTGGCAATGGGCAGACGGAGGAGACGTGGCACCTGCATCCCTGACAGGGAGATATTGGCTCGGCTCTTTCTTTCTGCTGCTGTTGTTTGTCCATGTAATATCAAGGATGGAATGCAAGGCTGAGTTCATGCACCAGCCCCCGGAAATATTTCAGTGCCCCAGAGAAATCCTGCCCCCTGCTATTGGAACGATATGCCGGAGATTTGACTAGGAAAGAGATTGTCTGAATTGTCAGAGTGGGGAATGAACAACATTCTACAGCAATGTCGTTCACACAAACACACTCTCATCCTGCTCCAGCCGGAAGGGAAATGGGCAGGAATTCTCGCTGTTCAGCCAAGGACACACTTACACTGATGCGCAGCCATGAGTGTGCTGGGGAAGCTGGTCTGAGCAAACAATGGGAATGACAATTCAGTGAGAACAGAATCATCATGTAGTGAAACAAATGTATGTTAAGTAGTTGTGGCCAAGTGGTTAAGGTAATGGCCCACAAATCGATTGTGGTTTCTTGGTACAGGTTCAAATCCTCACAATGTTGTTGTTATTGCACTCTTAGTGCCTGAGTATCCACAGTGTGAACTGGCACCAAATCTAGTTTCACTCTATCTACACTTAAAACACTGCTGTGGCACTGCTATAGCTCTCTGGAGCAGACAGTGACTGGAGGGGTTTTCCCATCCCTGTAATAGCTACGTTGACAGAACAGTTCTTTCTTTTCTTTAGCACTATCTAACCAGGGCTTAGGTCACCCTAACTCTATGGGTTGCAGGGGAGATCACACCCTGAGAGACGTCGCTCTGCCAGTTAAGTGCCTGGCATACACCAGCCCTTAGATTTCTCTTGGTATTTCAATGCAGGCACTGACCTGTGAGAGGAAAACATCAGCTCACAAACACAGAGACTGAATTCCCCACATTTAATCTCGCTGCACTTTCCATAAAGTCACAAAATTCAATTCATTCTTGCCAGGACAGAGAAAAAATAAGTGACACTAAGTTTTTGGCTTGGTTACATAAAATTAAGTGTTTAATTAATATAGTAAAAAATCTGTACTGATTCCTCTAACTAACACCATAGCGTAAAATAGGAACAGAGACAAATCGTGTCAGTGACGGCTAATTTCACAAATGATCTTCTGATTATTAATTGCCACGCTGCCCCCATTGGAGGTCTGGGCATCTCCAGTGTCATAGCTCTGCATTCACCTTCCCCTTAGAATTGTTCTCAGGCATTAGCCTTCCTCTGCAGCGTGGGGCACGGAGGTACTTGCTGGAGGATGAATCTATGAATCTATTCCCAAATTTGGAAAATTGTGCAGTTCAGAATGTGAATAGTGACCCCGTCTCCTTTCTACACCTGCTCTACATTGCTCCCCAGCAGCTTCTCCCTCTGCAGAGTAATCCCAGCACGGCAGTGCAGCCGCCCAGGGTTCAGCAAGGGCCCCTGGCAAGGACAGTGGGTGCAGCTAACAGCCCAGTGTGCCTGGCTGTGAGGCAGTTTAAAAAAGCTACACTCCCCCAGAAGTACAGAGACTGAATTCCCCAACTTTAACATCATGACCCCCTGTAGAAAACAACACGTGCCAGTTATATTTTCACAGGGAGATGCAAAAATCAGGTGACACCCATTTTTAAGTTGAGTAAATAAAGTTGAGGAGATAGTTATTAACCTCACAAAAAAAGGCTAATTTCCCAAACAATCCTCAAAATGTTACGAATTCCCACCCTTCCTCCATAGCAGCTCTGTGCAGTGTAACTGTTCTGCAGGCAGCTTCCCATTAAATGCTGTTGTGGGACATTCCCCGGCCTGGAAATGTACGAACGACAGAATTTGAAGTGCAAACCTGGCTCCCCGCACCAGGCGGGATTTGAGCGTTTTGTCAATAGTACAGATGCCATGGGCAGGACTCCAGGCTCTGCTGGAGGGATCCTGGCAAAGGGGCTGGTGGGGGAGAAAGGATTGTAGATTCTGACCTGCCCTCTGGAGAGGAGCTAATAAGTGAAGGGGGCATTTTTAACTTCTCCCTTGCCTCAGTGTCCCCTGGGCTGGAATTGTACATTCCACAGGGCCAAATGAGGGGGTGATGCCATTTGGTTAATGAAAACCAGTGCTCTGGGTGAGGTTTTAACTCACAACCTCAGAATAGCTCCTCTCAGCACTGCACTATAAGTACTGCTTGCTAACCAATTGTGCCACTGGAGCACCTGTTAATTGCTATTCTCCCTAGGTTAATAAAGGCAAGGAGTCACCCCAAAACATTCTCAATGAGGTTGAGAGCAGGTAGCGACAAGCGTTATACTTGGTGGGATGGATTCTTCTTAAGGCTTCCAGGCACCATTTCACCCTTTTGTTCTTCCCTGTGTAATAACAGAGCTGAGTAAGACTCACTGTAGAGTCTTGCTGCAGACCAGCAGATCTGAAATCACTGATCACCAGGTCTAAGCATTAGTCCTGCTTTGGGACAGTGTCTCTCATCCAACAAACTGCCCAGTCTGCACTAGCACTGAGGCTCCCTCACTAACAGCTGAAATCAGGGAGAGTTGCATGAAGTGCAGGGCCCCAGTGGTGCCTGAACAGGGGGGAACAACACCCCAGAACTTTTAAAAATGGGAGAGCTCTGCCTTGCCACTTTGTAATGACCATAAGGGCGAGTGAGGGGGGAGGGGGCGGAGAGCAGTGAGCAGGAGGTGGGGTCTTGGGGGGAAGAGGCCGCACAGGAGCAGGGCCTTGGGGGGAAGGGGTGGTGCAGGGGCGTGGCCTCCAGTGGAAGGGATGGAGCTACTGTTCGGGCTCTGGTGGCCACTACTTTTAGGAGCCTGTTCCGCTCCTGGAGGGACCACAAGATGACTCAGAGCAGAGAGGGGCAGCAGAGCAGAGACAGGGTGGAACGGCAAGTGACCGGCAATGTGGCCAGACAGTGGAGGGAGAAAGTGGTTTTCCCCCCAGGAGGTAAGAGGTGAACTCTGGGTTTTCAGTGACCCAGAGCAGCAGCTGTGGGTGAGGTGCAGTGGAGGGAGGGGCACATCCACAGAGCTTTTGGTGTCTGGATTTAAGAGCCGGAGGCAAAAGGCCACTGCCCTGAGGGCTGTGGGTGAGTTTTTTGCTCATAGTGTTGTGTTATGAATCCTCATTGTGGTGTTTTCCCAAGTTAATACAAGGTGATTTTCCTCCTTTTTCTTAAAGTTTCTTTTCTACACTCAGTGCGTGTGAGTGGGGAAAGTATCACCTCTTAGAGACACCCAGTGGCCAGGGCTAGTTTCCCCGGATTACTGGATGGGAGCTTAAGCAGATTGTGTGTTGTATTGTTGAAGAGGAGCCCCAAGCACCAAGACAGGGAATTGTAACTTCAGCCTTCAGAGTAAGAGCCAGAGGTGCTGCCAGCGGCGGTTCCAATTACAAACTGACCATGCTGCACTAAAGTGGCTTCATACTGCCAAGGGGAACAACAAGAAACTTCTTCGTTGGAGTTTAGCTCTCCAAGATTTTGATTTTCAAATTCAGCACATCACAGGAGCTTCTAACAAAGTAGCTGATGCACTCTCCCGTCAGAGTTTCCCAGAATTCAGTAGTTAAAAAGTGTTCTTAAAATGTACAAGTCTGTTAGTTATATACTTAGTGGTATATGTAAAGGTGCATGTGTTGTAGTAATCTGTTTATTTTAAAGTTCTACAAGGAAATCGCCTCCAGTGAGCTTCCCCACTGTCTGCAATTTGGGGGGCGTGTCATAAACAGATAGCTAAGGGTTAATGTCTCTTTCACCTTAAAGCACCTGACCAGAGGACCAATCAGGAAACCGGATTTTTTCAACTTTGGGTGGAGGGAAGGTTGTGTCTGAGTCTTTGTTGTCTGTCTGCCTGCTTTCTCTGAGCTTTGGAGAAGTAGTTTCTGCTTTCTAATCTTCTGTTTCTAAGTGTAAGGACAAAGAGATCAGATAGTAAGTTATATGGTTTCTTTTCTTTGGTATTTGCATGACTATAAGTGCTGGAGTGCTTTAATTTGTATTCTTTTGAATAAGGCTGTTTATTCATATTTCTTTGAAGCAATTAACCCTGTATTGTCACCTTAATACAGAGAGACCATTTGTATGTATTTTTCTTTCTTTTTTATATAAAGCTTTCTTTTTTAAAACCTGTTAAAGTTTTCTTTACTGGGAAATTTCAGGGAAATTGAGTCTGTACTCACCAGGGAATTGGTGGGAGGAAGAAATCAGGGGGAGATCTGTGTGTGTTGGATTTGCTAGCCTGATTTTGCATTCCCTCTGGGTGAAGAGGAAAGTGCTTTTGTTTCCAGGACTGGGAACGGAGAGCGGGAGTCACTCTGTTTGGATTCACAGAGCTTGTGTCTGTGTATCTCTCTAGGAGCACCTGGAGGGGGGAAGGGAAAAAGGATTATTTCCCTTTGTTATGAGACTCAAGGGATTTGGGTCTTGGGGTCCCCAGGGAAGGTTTTTGAGGGGAACCAGAGTGCCCCAAAACACTCTAATTTTTTGGGTGGTGGCAGCAAGTACTAGGTCCAAGCTGGTAACTAAGCTTGGAGGTTTTCATGCTAACCCCCATATTTTGGACGCTAAGGTCCAAATCTGGGACTAAGGTTTGACAGTGTTGTATTGTTGAAGAGGAGCCCCAAGCACCCAGACAGGGAATTGTAACTTCAGCCTTCAGAGTAAGAGCCAGAGGTGCTGCCAGCTGAGCTAGCCAGGCCGCCTAAATGTATTAACCCCTTTCACCGCAAGAGCAAACACCGGGTACTTCTGCGCTTCTCAGCAGCTGGGAAAGAGCCTCTTGGGGGAAATCGTCCCCTCCTCTTGCCCCACCCTCAATTGCTCTGTGGCTTTTAAGCCTTCCCTTGAAGCTGTCAGCACCAGCTGCCTCTGCTCCAGATGCCCAGAGGAGGAGAGGTGTACTGGGGTCCAGCCTGGGGCTCTTCCTCCCTCCTGCCTATCCATGACTATTAAACCTGGGCAAGAGGAAGAGGGTGGCAACTGGGCTGTCGACATGCTCTCTTTCACATAAATCAGTGTGACTCCTGGCCTATCCGTGCAGAAAGGTGTACCGCATCTGTGTCTGGTGTGAGCTCAGATCAGAGGAATTGGAGGCTACCTCCTGCCCTCCACTGGTTCCACTACGGAGAGACATGTCCTCTAAACTGACCTCACTACAAACCTGCACCAGGGAGTGGTCATCATAGAAGAGTTTCCTCTGACAGTTGGGAAAATGGGACCAGCGGTCCTCAGGCCATCTGACACAATTAAAATCCACCCCCTACACCAAACACTGTGTAGTCCAGAGGAAGGGAGCCAGTTTCTTTCACACCTTAACTGGTGACCATAAACACTAATCTAGCAGTAACAAGTGCCATGGAGCACTGCAAATGTGAAGAACAAGACTCCAACCTCATCATTCTTCCCTGGCCAGGAGGGCCAGAAAGACAGGCCCTTCCTCCAATCACCCTCTACCCATCAAGCCACCCTAAAGCTGTGAATGTGCATTTCCAGAATGCACACCATGTCCAAGTCCAGCTTCTCCAAGTCACTGAACACCCTACAATCTCCTCCTGGGCCCTCCAATCCCTGCCACCTTCCACGTGGACACTTTTACAGATGCCCCTTCCCCAGTACTGCCCTCGCTCAGCTGTGGAGAGGATCTTTTGTCCCCAGTCCCTGCCCCCTCTGGCACCATCTCCGAGGGCCACCCTGCCTCACTCTCTTCCCACCACATTGGGTCAACCAATAAGTCACATGGGAAATACAGCTCCCATCTCTGATTTTAAAAGGTCAGGGGGGCCAGCTGGGGCAGAAGTCCATGCTCCATTGTCTTGCTGGGGATCTCAAAATCAGGGATTCACCTCAGGTAAAGGTGCTGCTGCGCTCCCAGAAAACAAGCCAACTCCACACAAAGAAAGATACAAGGGCAGCTAAAGCCAGGGATTGAACCAGGGACCTTTAGATTTTCACACTAATGCTTGCCCAACTGAGCTACTTTGGTACCTGTATACTGCTTTTTTGGCCTGCTGCTTCTTTGTCTGGGAACTTTTTGTCAACCATGGCCATGGAACACAAAAAGGATGTCATTGTGAATGGCCCACGAAGACAAGACTCACTTTTGCCTGCCTTGCTCAGCTTGACTTGCTTTCTCACACCATTCCTGCCTTAGTTCCCGGGTTGACCTGGTGGCAGAAGGGAACTGGGGGCCAGTGCTGCGGGGAGGAAGTTGAGATGGACCATGAGCTAGACTAGACCCTGACAGTAAGAGTCTGGCCACCACTTGCTGCCCCACCTTGTTATCCTGGCTTCCCGCACTGGACGTCATTTAGGAAGGGAAGTGGGGCTTCTACCTCCCCTCCCCGATTTTCACATCACAGAGGAGCACAAACAGGAAAACAAATGGCTGCTCCATACTTCTCCCATGAGAGGAACCAGACGACCTTAGCTGTGGTGAGTAAGAAGTGTCTGTTGGCTGACAGGGCCTGTCCTCAAGGAGCTGAAACAGCAGCTGACACCTCCCCCTTGGCTCCATGCTGTGGTAAATGCCCATTGCCTGGCTGCGTGGGTGAATGCTGCTCTGGGCTCTGGAGAAAGTCTGTATTGGTCTGTCAACCCCCCATCTTCACTGAGCCAGTCTGGTAAGGTCTCAACTGCCCCCTCCAACCTGGGAGCTGAGAGTCTGTGCAGACATCAACCCCCCTGCCAGCCCCACAGGCAGCAGCAGCACCAGCCCCCCCAGCACCACAGGGGCACTCAATGCACTTCCTGTGGGGAAATGGCTCCTTAGTGTCCAGCTGCTAGAGTGAGAGCCAGGAGAGAGCAGTCTCTGGCTCACCTTGTGGGAGAGAAGAGACTGAGGAGAGCTGATCTTCAGTCTCCTCAGCAATGCTGGTCAGTTTTATTGGCACTGTAATAGTCAGTGCTTCCCTTCAGGGCTGGCCCTAGAGGGGTGCAGGACCTGGGACTAATCCCCCCCTTTCTGCCCTTCCCCACTCCAACCCTTCCCCCAAGTCCCACCCCTTCCTGCCCTGCATCTTCCTGCTCCATTCCTCTCCCTCCTCTTCCTGCACCCCACTGAACAGCTGATCACTGGCAGGGGGAGGTGCTGAATGGGAAGAGCAGGAGCCAGGGCTGGTGCAACCTTTTAGGCAGACTAGGCGGTTGCCTAGGGCGCTGAGATTTGAGGGCACCAAAAAGCGCCCCCAAATTTTTTTTAAATGGTTGAGCAGCCGCTGCTGCTGGGACAGAGAGGGAGTCTGAGCTGCCAGCAGCAGCCGGCAGTCCAGGGTGTCCCCTGGGTCAGGGCACCTCCAGGGCAGCCCGAAGTCCAGGGTGTCCCCTGGGTCAGGGCGCTGCCGCGGTAGCTGGCAGCCCAGGGGGTCCCCTGGGTCAGGGCGCCGCCACGGCAGTTGGCAGCCCAGGGGTGGGTGTCCCCTGGCCCAGGGAAACCCCGAGCTGCCGGCTGCTGCGGAGGCGCACTGACCCTGGGTCAGGGCGCCGCTGCGGCAGCCGGAAGTCCAGGGTGTCCCCTGGGTCAGGGCGCCGCCGTGGCAGCCAGCAGCCCAGGGTGTCCGGAGGGGTGGCAGGCAGCTCCCGTGGAGCTCCTGCAGTCGTGCCTGCAGACAGTCAGCTCCTCGCGCGGCTCCGGTGGACCTCTCGCAGGCACCACTGCGGCAGCTCCACCGGAGCCGCGGAGCACCGGACCCTCCGCAGGCACCACTGCGACAGCTCCACCGGAGCTGCGGAGCACCGGACCCTCCGCAGGCACACCTGCGGCAGCTCCACCAGAGCCGCTGGACCAGCGCACGGGGTGGCGAAATTGCTGTCCGCCTAGGGCACTCAAAACCCTAGCGCCGGTCCTGGCAGGAGCTTGTCCACAAGGCCCAAAGCAGGGGCAGAGCTGGCTGCCAGTGGGTGCATAGCAACTTTTTTTTTCCCCCTGTTGGTTCTGCAGCCTCATAGCACCCATGCATTCACTAACTCGGCTCCTTTCATGCTCTAAAGAGAGGAGCAGAACCAGGGCTATGGCTGATCTATGGGGCACCAGGTGAGTGGCAGAGACTTCAGCTGCTGAGAGTTTGCCTGACACCTCAGGAACACAGTGTGAGGTGGTGTCCCAGGCATCTCTATGAAAGGAGCAGAACAGGATTTACTTGGGGTGGGGAGAGAATTGAGATCATCAGTTTGTATAAAGGTATTGCCTGAGTGAGAGGTTGTGAGCAGGATTCCAACCTACAGAGGGGAATACTATTGGATGTATCAATTCTAACACCTTAACCACTCAGCTGTGAGTATAATAAGGCTTCAATACCAAAGAATAAATAATCACGATGAACTGGTCAATAATCACAATGCCCAGGCTTGAAGATTTCCCACAGCAAACCTGGCTCCCAAAGCACTGGGGAGGATTTGGGGTTTGTTCTCTTTGCTTAGCCATGTGCAGTTGCACAGAGAGCACATTTAAAAGTCTCCCACAGAGCAGGAATGGGAAATGATTCTCAACTTGAAGCCTGATGTGAATGCGAATGTCTGGACCAAGGGGACAGGGACTGGTCTTTGCTAGAGAAACCACTGTCAAGTTTTAGCAAATTAGGACAAGTCAGCAAATAAGAACAACCTCAGGTATCAGGTATCAGAGGGGTAGCCATATTAGTCTGGATCTGTAAAAGCAGCAAAGAATCTTGTGGCACCTTATAGACTAACAAACATTTTGGAGCATGAGCTTTTGTGGGTGAATACCCACTTCGTTAAATGCATTCACCCACGAAAACTCATGCTCCAAAATATCCCTCAGGTATCAGTAACTGCTACAGGTTGCAAATTCCTACATGTAGCAGTTTCTGGCACTATACCTGTGCTGCTCTGCTCCCTGACTCTTTGTGGGATCCTGCTCTCTCCTTAGCTCCACCCCACTCTGGCCCAGACAGTTGCAGATCACACAGAAGATGGGACTCCCTCATTTGATTGTGTGAAAGTAGAATGAATTACATTGTGAAAATAGGAAGGATTAAAGAAATGCTGTCTGTACCTTTAAGCAAAACTATTGGAATGCTGCAATCCAGGTGTCAGGAATACAGACAGTAACATAGAACAATTGCACTGTTTAAGGGAAATTGGTGAAGTATTAGCCTTAGATCGATAAGAGTTAGTAAGGAAGTAGGATATGTATGCCGTGCCCCAGGTGAATTTTACTGTTTTGCTTTCTTTGTCTCTTTGTCTAATTCCTGCTCTTTTATCTGTATAAATAAGACTGTTTGGGTCTTGCATGGGCACTCACATTATCTGGGTGTTATTGGCGGAGCGCTGCGCTAATAAAACAGAGTGGTCTGACAAATTGTGAGACCTGATTCTAACTTTGACAATTTGGAGGTTCCACCGAGATGGCAACCGTCTTCACTGGGGCTGTGTGATTCCTGACCCTTTTTGTAGGATGACTGCGGCAGCCAACACCTGGGCATTTGGCCTGAGCGGTCCTCCACTAGAGCGGAAAGGCGCACAACCACAGTGAGGTCTACGCCATCGAACCTGTTGGTTCCCACTCTGTTCTGGTAGGGATCCCGGGATCTGACATCAGGAATCTGGTCAGGTAATTATTTCTGTGTTGTGTCCGGACTGAGAACTGTCCTGTCTCTATGTCTATCCGTCCTCTTGTGGAGTGTTTGAGTTTGGGTGCTGTCTCTGTCCAGGGATAGACCAACCAAGGGGTTCCTGTCCCCGTGGTCTGAGTGAGTGGAATCTGCACAATCGCAGCTGCAACACACTTTGGGTAACAAAACAGAGTGGTCTGACAAACTGTGGCCTTGGCTACACTGGCACTTTACAGCGCTGCAACTTCCACGCTCAGGGGTATGAAAAAACACCCGTCTGAGCGCTGCAAGATATAGCGCTGTAAAGCCTCAGTGTAATCAATGCCGCAGTGCTGGGAGCGCGGCTACCAGCGCTGCAAGCTACACCCGTAGAGGATGTGGTTTACTTGCAGCGCTTTGAAATTTCAAGTGTAGCCGTACCCTGTGAGTCCTGAGTCTGAGGTTATGGCTACATTTGGAATTTCAAAGCGCTGCCCTGGCAGTGCTGCGGGAGTGCTGTCGGGGCAGCGCTTTGAAGTGTGAGTGTAGTCGGAGCGGCAGCGCTGGGAGACAGCTCTCCCAGCGGCTGCATGTAAATCACATCCTTTACGGGTGTAGCGTGCAGCGCTGGGAGCCACGCTCCCAATGCTGCTGCCCTGATTACACTGACGCTTTACAGCGCTGTAACTTGCAGCACTCAGGGGGGTGTTTTTTCACACCCCTGAGCGCGAAAGTTGCAGCGCTGTAAAGTGTGAGTGTAGCCGTGGCCTAACTTTGAGAGGAGCGGACGTTCAAGTGGGGGCAGGGCGCTGCCTCCCCTCCCCAGCTCTGCGAGGGGACTGGGGAACATTCATTCCTGTGGGGGTGGGGCACTGCCTTCCCTCCCTGGCTCTAAGAGGGGACTGGGCAGTGGTCGTTCCTGCGGGGGTGGGGCGATGGGCTCCCTTCCCAGCTCTGTGAGGGGTATGGGCAGCGACTGTTCCAGCGGGGGCAGGGTGCTGCCTTCCCACGCCAGCTCTGCAAAGGGATTGGGGAGCAGCTGTTCCAGCGGGGGCGGGGCACTCGATTCCCTCCCCAGCTCTGCGAGGGGACTGGGGAGCGGCCATTCCTGCGGGGGCGGGGCACTGGGTTCCCTTCTCAGCTCTGCGATGGGAGTGTGGAGCGGCTGTTCCTGTGAGGGTGGGGCACTGCCTTCCCTCCCCAGCTCTGCGAGGGGTCTAGGGAGCTGCCGTTCCAGCGGGGGTAGGGCCCTGGGTTCTTGTCCCAGCTCTGCAAGGGGACTGTGGAGAGGCCATTCCTGCGTTGGCGGGGCGCTGCCTCCCCTCTCCAGCTCTGCGAGTGGACTGGGGTGCAGATGTTTCTGCTAGGGCAAAGCGCTGCCTTCCCTCCCTGGCTCTGCAAGGGGACTGGGCAGTGTCCATTCCTGTGGGAGCGAGGTGCTGCCGTCCCTCCCCGGCTCTGCGGGGGTAGTGGGCAGCGTACGTTCCTGCGGGGGCGGGACACCGTCTTCCCTCCCCGGTTCTGCAAGGTGACTGGGGATCGGTCGTTCCTGCGGGCGTGCGGAGCTTCCTTCCCTCCTCAGCTCTGCGAGGGGACTGGCCAGCAGCCGTTCCTGCGGGCGTGCAGAGCTGCCTTCCATCCCCAGCTCTGGGAGGGGACTGGAGAGCGGCCGTTCCAGCGGGGGCGGGTGCTGGGTTCCCTCCCCACTTCTGCGAGAGGATTGAGGAGCGGACGATCCTGCGGGGGCGGGGCGCTCCCTTCCCTCTCCACCTCTCGGAGGGGACTGGGGAACAGCCGTTCCAGCAGGTGCAGGGCACTAGGTTCTCTCCCCCACTCTACACGGGGACTGGGGAGCGCGTTCCTGCGGGGGCGGGGCGCTGCCTTCCCTCCCCGGGTCTGCGAGGGGACTGAGGAGTGGCCATTTCAGTGGGGGCAGGGCGCTACGTTCCCTCCCCAGCTCTGTGAGGGGACTGGGGAGCTGCCATTCCTGCGGGGGCGAGGCGCTGGGTTCCCTCACCAGCTCTGCAAGGTTACTGGGCAGCGGCCGTTCTAGCAGAGGCGGGTCCCTGGGTTCCCTCCTCAGCTCTGCGAGGGGACTGGGGAGCGGCCGTGTAACAATGCTGCCCATGGGAGCCAGCTGAAGTCACTCAATCAGGGTGAAGTGCAGACAAAACAGGGCAGCCAAACCCCAAATGCTGGTGGTTATTCCAATACTCAGATTTACCAACCAGCACAAAACAGCTTCTATAGTACCTCACTGGTTACTTAAAAGTTTAAACCACACAGTTCCCTTAAAGTGCCTTGCCTCAGGCCTCCGTCCAGACACACCTGTCAGATATGATGGTGATTCCTGAAAATCTTACTTCATCATATAAAAGAAAAGGTTCTTCCGATCCCAAAGGATCAGCCACATACCCAAGTTCAATTATAACTTAGATCTTACCCAAAATACACGCTATAGCCAATTGTTATTAACTAAGCTAAAATTTATTAAAAAAATAAAGGGAGAGTGTTGGTTAAAATATCAATATACAGACAGACTTGATTTCAATTCTTGAGGTTCAGATACATAGCAGAGGTGAGCTTGTAGTTGCCAAGAGTCCTTTTAGAAATTGTCTGCAGGTTACAGCCCAATTTCCATATTCAGGTTGGCTCCAGTCAATGACTGGGGAGCTCAATCCTTATGGCTTAAGGTTTCCCCCTCTTAAAACCCAAAGCGGATCTGAGATGAGAAGGATCGTGTCCCAGGCTTCTTATACATTTCCAGCAGCCTTTCGGCCTGAGAAATCAATAGGCTTAACTCCTTCTTCCAAACATCCTGCCAATTAGCACAGAGTCATTTATCCATTAAACAGTTCAGATACAGGTTACCACAACCTTCAAAGAGACACATAGACAATAATACTATTTCACTTGGTATCATCATAAATGCTAATATTCCTTTTTTGATCTTTGAATTAAAACTACAGCAATAGACAAGACCTGTTTGCTTAGATCACAAGACCTGAGCAAACATCTGCCCTTCTACCTCTGACAATGCAGACTTGCGTTTCAAAGCTCTATTCATTTACAGGTCTTCCTAACCAGTCCGTAATGTTCACCCATGGGTCAGGTTAGTTCGTGAGGTGAGTTAATTAACTCTTTCTGGCCCTGTCACCTTTCAATTAGATATTATAGTACACTCATAACGTCACAGCCCTGCCCCCGCTGGAGTCTCCACTCCCCAGGGCCGTTCTAGAGGTGGGGATGGAAGCCAGCGCCCTGCCCCCATTCAACCCATCACTCCCCAGGCCCTTCCCAGAGCTGAGGAGAGAAGCCAGTGCCCCTCCTCTGCTCGAACCGCCACTGCCCAGGCCCCTCCCAGAGCTGGGGTGGGAAGCCTGTGCCCCTCCCCCCGGGACCGCCACTGCCCAGGCCCCTCCCAGAGCTTGGGAGGGAAGCCAGCACCCTGCCCCCTCTTGAACCGCCATTCCCCAGGCGCATCCCCCGCTTGAAACGCCACTCCCTAAGGCCCCTCCCAGAACTGGGGAGGGAAGACAGCGCCCTGCCCCCGCTAGAACCGCCACTCCCTGCTCCCGTCCCAGAGCTTTGTAGGGAAGGCAGCGCCCTGCCCCCGCTGCAAGCGCAACTCCCCAGGCCCCTCACAGAGCTGGAGAGGGAACCCAGCGCCCCACTCCCAGACAAACAGCTGCTCCCCAGTCCCACTGCAGAGCTGGGGAGGGAAGTCAGCGCCCTGCCCCAGCTTGAATGGCTGCTCTCTAGTCCCCTGGCAGAGGTGGGAAGGGACCCAGTGCCCCACCCCCACAGGAATGGCCTATCCCCAGGCCCCTCCCAGAGCTGGGGAGGGAAGCCAGCGCCCTGCCCCCCCCAGCAGGAACGGCTGATCCTCAGTCCCCTCGCAGAGCTGGGGAGGATACCTAGTGCCCCGCCCCCGCTGGAACAGCCACTGCCCATTCCCCTTGCAGAGCTGGGGAGGGAAAGCAGCAGCCCGCCCACGCTGGAATGGCGACCCCATAGTCCCCTCGCAGAATTGGGGAGAGAACACAGCGCCCCGCCCCCGCAGGAACAGCCGCTCCCCAGCCCCCTTGCATAGGTGGGGAGGGAAAGCAGCATCCCGCCCCTGCTGGAATAGTGGACACACATTCCCCTAGCAGAGGTGGGGAGGGCAGGCAGCGCTAAGACTCTGCAGGAACGGCCACTCCTCAGGCCCCTGGCAGAGCTGGGGAAGATACCCAATGCCCCGCCCCCACAGGAACAGCCGCTCCCCAGTCCCCTCGCAGAGCCGGGAAGGGAACCTTTCCCCCGCTGGAACGGCCGCTGTCCAGTTCCCTCATAGAGGTGGGGAGGGAACCCAAAGCACCTCCCCCGCAGGAATGTCTGCTCCCCAGTACCCTGCCAGAGTTGGGGAGGGAACCCAGCGCCCAGCCCCCGCTGGATCGGCCGCTCCAAAGTCCTCTTGCAGATGTGGGGAGGGAATCCAGGGCCCCGCCACCGCAGGAACGGCCGCTCCCTAATCCCCTCTGAAAGCTGAGAAGGGGAGGCAGCACCCAACCCCGAAGGAACGGTCGCTCCCCAGTTCCCTGGCAGAGCTGGGAAAGGAAGGCAGCGCCCCGCCCCCTCTGGAACGGCCGCTGCCTACTCCCTTCGCAGAGTCGGGGAGGGGACCCTGTGCCCCGCCCCCACTTGAACTGCGAGGGGACTGGGCATCTGTCGTTCCTGTGGGGGTGGGGCGCTCGATTCCCTTCCGAGCTCTGCGAAGGGAGTGGGGAGCGGCCGTTCCTGCGGGGGGGGGGGAGCTGGGTTCCCCTCCCAGCTCTGTGAGGGGACTGGGACGTTGTCTTTCCTGCGGGGGCGGGGCACTAGCTTCCCTCATAGAGCTGGGGAGGGAAGCCAGCGCCCCGCCCCCGCTGGAACCACCACTCCCCACTCCCCTCCCAGAGTTGGGGAGGGATCCCAGCCCCCCACCCCCGCTTCAACCGTGTCTCTTCAGGCCCCTCTCAGAGCTGGGGAGTGAAGCCAGCACCCCGCCCCTGCTCTTACCGCATCTCCCCGGTCCCCTCACAGAGCTGGGGTGGGAGGCATCACACCAAACCCGAAGGAACGGCCGCTCCCCAGTCCCCTGGCAGAACTGGGGATGCAAGGCAGCACCCCGCCCCCTGAAACAGCCACTCCCCAGTCCCAATGCAGAGCTGGGAAGGGAACCCAGCGCCCCATCCCAGCAGAAACGACAGCTGTCCAGTCCCCTCACAGAGCTGGGAGGGAAACCCAGTGCCCCGCCCCCGCCTGAATGGCCGCTTCCCAGTCCCCTGGCACAGCTGGGGAGGGAACTCAGCGCCCCGCCCTCGCAGAAACGGCTGCTCCCCAGTGCCTTGGCAGAGCTGGGGAGGGAAGGTAGTGCCCCACCCCTGGAGGGATGGATGCTCCCCAGTTCCCTCCCAGAGCTGGGGAGGGAACACAGCACCCTGACCCCGCAGAAACGGCCGCTCCTCAGTCTTCTTGCAGAGCTGGGGAGGGAACCAAGTGCCCTGACCCTCTGGAACGGCTGCTCTCCAGTCCCCTTGCAGAGCTGGGGACAGTACCCAGCGCCCCGCCCCTGCAGGAACAGTCGGTTCCCAGTCCCCTTACAGAGCTGGGAAGGGACAGGAGCGCTCCACCCCCACTGGAATAACGGCCCCACAGTCCCCTCGCAGAGATGGGGTGGGATGGTAGCGATCCGTCCCCGCAGGAACGGCTGCTTCCCAGACCCCTGGCAGAGCTAGGGAGGGAACCCAGTGCCCCACCCTCGCAGGAATGGCTGCTCCCGAGTCTCCTTGCAGAGCTGGGGAGGGAAAGCAGCGCCCTGCCCCTGCTGGAATAGCAGCCGGACAGTCCCCTCGCAGAGGTGGGGAGGGAAGGCAGCGCTCTGTCCCCACAGGAACTGCCACTCCCCAGTCTCCTGGCAGAGCTGGGGAGGGAACACAGTGCCCTACCCCCGCAGGAGGGGCCACTCCCCATTACCCGAACAGAGCTGGGGAGGGAACCTAGCATCTCGCCCCCGTAGGAACTACCACACCCCAGTCTTCTCGGAGAGCTGGGGAGAGAAAGCAGCACCCCACCCCCGCTGGAATGGCCGCTTCCCAGTCCCATCACAAAGGTGGGGAGGGAAGGAAGCGCTCTACCCCCGCAGGAAAGACCGGGTTCCAGTTCCCTAACAGAGCTGGGTGGGGAATCCAGCGAACCACCCTCGCAGGAACGGCCGCTCTCCCGTCCCCTCAAAGAGCTGGGGAGGGATCCCAGCTCACCGCCCCCGCAGGAAGAGCAGCTCCTCCATCCCCTCGCACAGCTGGGGAGGGAAGGGAACGCCCTGCCCCTGCAGGAACAGCCGCTCCCCAGTCCCCTCGCAGAGGTGGTGAGGGATGGCATCGCCCGCCCCCGCACAAATGTCCGCTCCCCATTCCCCTCGCACAGCTGGGGAAGGAAGGGAGCGACCGCCTCCGCAGAAAGGGCTGCTCCCCATTACCCTTGCAGAGTTGAGGAGGGAAGGCAGCGCCCCACCCCCGCTGAAACGGCCACTCCCCAGTCCCATCGCAGAGCTGGGGAGGGAAGGAAGAGCCCCACCGCCGCAGGAATGGCCGTGCCTCAGTCCCCTCGCACAGCTGGGGAGGGGAAACAGTGCCCCGCCCCTGCAGGAACGGCCGCTCTCCAGTCCCCTGGCAGAGCTGGGGAAGGAAGGCAGCGCCCTGCCCCTGCTGGAATGGCGGCCCCACAGTCCCATCGCAGAGGTTGGCAGGGAAGGCAGTGCCCCGCCCTCGCAGGAACGGCTGCTTCCCAGTCCCCTGGCAGAGCTGGGAAGAGAACCCAGTGCCCCACCCCAGGAGAAATGACAGGTGCCCAGTCCCCTCGCAGAGCTGGGGATAGAACCCAATGCCTCGCCCCCGCAAGAACGGACGCTCCCCAGTCCCCTGTCAGAACTGGGAAAGGGAGGTAGCGCTCCATCCCCGAAGGAACAGCCGCTCCCCAGTCCCATCGCAGTACTGGGGAGGGACCAGAGCGCCCCACCCCCGCTGAAACGGCCGCTTCCCATTCCCCTCGCAGAGCTGGGGAGGGAATGCAGTGCCCCACCGCAGGAGAAACGACAGGTGCCCAGTCCCCTCGCAGAGCTGGGGAGGGAACACAGCGCCCCGCCCCTGCAGGAACAGCCACCCCCATTCCCCTCTCAGAACTCGAGTGGGAAAGCAGCCCACCCACCCCTCTGGAATGGCGGCCCCACAGTCCCCTCGCAGAGCTATGGAGGGAGGCAGCGCCCCGCCCCAGCAGGAACGGCCGCTCCCCAATCCCCTGGCAGAGCTGGGGAGGGAAAGAGTGCCCTACCCCTGTTGCAGGCACAGAGGGTGCCCGAGGCAAGCAGCAGTGGTTTGTGCCTGGAGTGCTTAGCGCCAATGAACACACACCAGGGTGGAGAAGCAAACAAAGTTTATTTGAGATCTCAAAGCGGTGCTGGGAGACTTGACATGCCTCAGATCCAGCCCCCTGCACAAGCGGCTTCCTCCCTTTATATCCCAGTTGCTTTCTGAGAACTTTTTCTTGCTAACTAGTTGATCTCTCACTCCCCCATCCTGTCCCATCCAGCTGCAGTGTCTTTTCTCACTCAATCTTTTGTCTTTCCCCTTCCTCCCCCATCTCCGCTGCTGACACATGGATACTGTATCTAAAAGTGACCTTGAAACTTGCTTCAATTCAGCTCCAGTGTGTTACAGCAGGGAACTGGCTGTTACAATCAGAAAAGTAACTGCTGAGATTACATTTTACAGCTCTTAACATATTAGGTTACACTAGGTTACACAAAGTGTTTAACATGGAGGCACCAATGTTCATTGAGGTCTACAACAGGAGGGCTTCATTGACACTTGTGGTCTGCCGCCCTCCCGAGTTACCTAGGGTTATGCCTAGTGACACCAACACCCCTGCAGGAACGGTCGCTCCTCACTCCCCTCGCAGAGCTTGGAGGGAACCTAGGGCCCCGCCCCCGCTGGAACGGCCGCTCCCCAGTCCCCTCGCAGAGCCGGGGGTCGAGCCCAGCGCCCCACCCCTGCTTGAACGGCCACTGCCCAGTCCCCAGGTAGAGTTGGGTAGGGAAGGCAGCTCCTTACCCCCACTGGACTGGCCCCTCCCCAGTCCCATCGCAGAGCTGGGAAGGGAACCTAGGGCCACACCCCCGGAGGAATGACAGCTGCCCAGTGTGATGGAGTAGGGGCTGTCTGTGTAGGGGATGGGAGAGTCGGGGATGTCTTTAGGTGAGGGACAGGATCTTTAACCCTGTAACCTGAGCCAGGTAGGGGGGAGGGGGTTAGCACCTTTTCCTGGGAAGCTGGACAAAGCAATCTGCCGGCTGGAGGAGGGGCAGTTCAGTTTCAGTTTTGGGCTGGGTGAGGGGAACTCAGGGGATCCTATGCTGGACCCAAACCCTCTGAAACTCCAGAAGGACCCAATTGAGGGGTCCTGACTGTGCCTGCAAGCTCTGCTGTAACCTGCATTCCTGTTGTCCAATAAACCTTCTGTTTTACTGGCTGGCTGAGACTCACTGTGGGTCCCAGGAAGAGGGGTGCAGGACCGAACTCCCCCACACTCCGTGACACCCAGTCCCCTCACAGAGCTGGGTGGGGAACCCAGCACCCCACTGCTGCAGGAACGGCCGCTCCCCAGTCCCCTCGCAGAGCTGGGGAGGGAAACCAGCGCCCCGCCCCCGCAGGAATGGCTACAAGCCAGTCCTCTCCCAGAGCTGGGTGGGGAACCCAGCACCCTGCTGCCGCAGGAACGGCCGTTCCCCAGTCCCCTCACAGAACTGGGGAGGGAAACCAGCGCCCCGCCCCCACAGGAACGGCTACTACCCAGTCCTCTCGCAGAGCTGGGGAGGGAAGGAAGCACCCTGCCCCCACAGGAACGGTCGCTCCTTAATCCCCTTGCAGATTCAGGGACGGAAGGCAGCGCCCCGCCCCCGCAGGAATGGTCGCTCCCCATTCCCCTAACAGAGCTTGGGACGGAACCCAGCGCCCTGCCCCTGTTGGAATGGCCACTCCCCAGTCCCCTTACAGAGCTGGGAGGAAACTCAGCGCCCCGCCAGCCCAGGAACGACCGCTCCCTAGTCCCCTCGCAGAGACGAGGAGGGAACCCATCGCCCAGCCCCCATAGGAACGGTTGCTCCCCAGTCCCCTCGCAGAGCTGGGGAGGAAACTTAGCGCCCCGCCCCCGCAGGAACGGCTGCTCCCCAGTCCCCTCCCAGAGCTGGGAAGGGAACCCAGCGCCCCACCCACAGTTGAATGGCCGCTCCCCAGTCACCTGGCAGAGCTGGGGAGTTAAGGCACAGCCCCGCCCCTGCTTCATCGGCCTCTCACCAGTCCCCTCGCAGAGCCGGGGAGGGAAGGCAGCGCCCCTTCTCCACAGGGATGGCCGCTTCCTAGTTCCTTCACAGAGCTAGGGAGAGAAGGCGGCGCCCCACCACCGCAGGAACGACCGCTGCCCAGTCCCTTCCCAGAGCTGGGAGGGGAACCCAGCACCTCGCCCCCGCAGGAACGGCCACTCTTCAGTCCCCTCACAGAGCTGGGGAAGGAAGGCAGCGCCCCACCCCCGCCAGAATGGCTGCTCCCTAGTTGCGTCGCAGAGCTGGGAAGGAAGGGCAGCAAACCATCCCCACAGGAACGGTCACACCCTAGTCCCCTCACAGATCTGGGGAGGGGAGGCAGCTCCCCACCGTCCCTGGTATGACCTATCCCCAGTCCCCTCTCAGAGCCGGGGAGGGAACCCAATGCGCTGCACCCTCAGGAATGGCCACTCCCCAGTGCCCTCGCAGACCCTGGGAGGGAACCCAGCGCCCCACCTCCGCATGGCCGGTGGCTCCTCAGTCCCCTGGCAGAGCTGGGGAGGGAACACAGCGCACCACCCCGGCTGGAATGGCCGCTTCCCAGTCCACTCGCAGAGCTGGAGAGGGATGGCAGAGCCCCGCCCCTGCTGGAATGGTGGCTTCCCAGTCCCATCGCAGAGGTGGGGAGGGAAGGCAGCTACCTGCCCCCGCAGGAACGGCCGCTCTCCAGTTCCCTCGCAGACCTGAGGAGAGAAATCAGTGCCCCGCCCTCGCAGGAACGGCCATTCCCCAGTCCCATCGCAGAGTTGGAGAGGGAAGGCAGGGCCCCGACCACACTGGAACGGCCGCTCCCCAATCCCCTTGCAGAGCCAGGGAGGGAACATAACACCTCACTCCCACTTGAACGTCTGCTCCCCAGTCCCCTGGCAGAGCTGGGAAAGGAACCGAGCTCCCCATCCCCGCAGGAACAGCCGCTCCCCAGTCCCCTCGCAGAGCTGCGGATGGCAGGCAGTGCCCCAATCCCAAAGGAACGGCCACTCCCCAGTCCCCTGGCAGAGCTGGGGAGGGAAACAGAGCCCCATCCCTGCAGAAATGGCCGCTTCCCTGTCCCTTCCCAGAGCTGGGGAGGGAACCCAGTGCCCCACACCTGGAGGAATGACAGCTGCCCAGTTCCCTCACAGAGCTGGGAGGGGAACCCAGCGCCCTGCCTCCGCAGCAACGGCCGCTCCCCAGTCCCCTTGTAGAGCTGGGGAGGGAACCCAGCACCATGCCCCCACAGGAACAGCCGCTCCCCAATCCCCTGGCAGAGCAGGCGAGGAAAAGAAGCGCTCCACACCCGGAGGAATGGCCGCTCCCCATTCCCCTCTCACAGCTGGGGAGGGAAGGCAGCGCCCAGTCCCCTCGCAGACCTGGAGAGGGAATGCAGGGCCCTGCCCCCGCTGGAACGGTCACTTTCCAGTCCCCTCACAGACCTGGTGTGATGTTATGAGTATAATATAATATCTCATTGAAAGGTGACAGGGCCAGAAAGAGTTAATTAACTCACCTCACCAACTGACCTGACCCATGAGTGAACCTTAAGAACTGGTTAGGAAGATCTGTAAATGAATAGAGCTTTGAAATGCAAGTCTGCATTGTCAGAGGAAGAAGGGGTGGAGTTTCCTAAGATCTTGTGATGTCAGCAAACAAGTCTTGTCTATTGCTATAGTTTTAATTCAAAGATCAAAAAAGGAATATTAATATTTATGATGATACTTGAGTGAAATAGTATTATTATCTATGTGTCTCTTTGAAGGTTATGGTAACCTGTATCTGAACTGTTTAATGGATAAATTACTCTGTTCTAATTGCCAGGATGTTTGGGAGAAGGAATTAAGCCTATTGTTTTCTAAGGCCGAAAGGCTGCTAGAAATGTATAAGAAGCTTGGGACACGATCCTTCTTCATCTCAAATCTGCTTTGGGTTTCAAGAAGGGGAAACCTTAAGCCACAAGGATTGAGATCCCAGTCATTGACTGGAGCCACCCTGACTATGGACATTGGACTATAACCTATGGACTATTTCTAAAAGGAATTTTGGCTACTACAAGCTCACCTCTACTATGTATCTGAACCTCAAAAATTGAATTCAAGTCTGTATGTGTATTAATCTTTTAACCAACACTCTCTCTCTTTTCTTTTCTAATAAATTTTAGCTTAGTTAACAAGGATTGGCTATAGCGTGTATTGTGGGTGTAACCCTTCTGCCCCTCTAGTTGGCAGCAACAAGGGCCGGGTTCAGTATCCAGGGGTTCCGTTTCAGTAACACAATGCATAACCGGCTCGAGCCCCCACCCAGTGACCTGGGACACTCACATACCACACCCCCCTGGGCGCCTCTAGGAGGCAATACTTCCCCTCTCGCAAGCACGGAGTCTGAGTGTAGCAAAATCTTTTTTAATAAAGGAAGGAATCAATGCGGCATCCCATTGGAGAAACACCACAAACAGGGTTATAACACAAACCATAAACAAAAACCCACCTCCAAGTACGTTTGCCACTGTCCTTTTTCCGCTTAGGGTTTTAAGTCCAATCACCCCAAAGTCCAACAACCCAAAAGTCTCTGGTCAATGCCACCCCAGAGTTCGAGAGTCTATCTGTAGAGGTCCTTCCCCCCAGCCTGGGTAGAAAGGGGCACCTTACGTGGTCCGGGGCCAACTGCCCTGCCTCTCCGTGGGTTCTGCTTCCGCCTTCTCCACGAACTGCTCCGCTTTACCAGCTGCTCCACTCTGCTCCTCCCGCCATCCTCAGGAACTGCTCCGCTCCACCAGCTGCTCTGCTCCATGAGCTGCTCTGCAAAACTGCTTGGCTCTGCTCACTCTGTGGGCCGCGCCACCCGTCCCACAGCTACTCCGCTCTGCTGCCACCAGCTGTCCCGTGATCCGCTCCAGCCGTCCCCACAACTGCTCCACTCCACCAGCTGCTCTGTTCCACAGCATATCTTCAGGCTCCCCCACTAGTTAGCACAATGCTCAGTGCTCTCAGCTCAGTCATTTCAGCTTTTTTGTGATTTCAACTCTTAGTGATCTCAGCTCTTAGTGGGGGAGCCCCAGTGCTAGTGCACCATTAGCCCAAAGGGCATTCAGCTCAGTAACCTGTATTTAGATTCTTGAGAGAATAAGAAAAATCAACTCTGACATTCCACAGTGGAGAGAGGAAGGGGTGCAACTGGTGCTTCTAGCTCCACAAGGCGCCTGCACCATCAGGCACAGATACCTGTTCCCAACCTCTCTCTCAATTCTCTGGGTTTTGGAACCCATGTCCCATGTCTAGCCAGTACTACCCAACTGAGGGTGAGCAATTTGTCACCAAGCAATCCCACAGCTTGGGAGTCTGGGATAGGGTGGGCGTACCTATGCAAATACACTCTCTGAACTTCTTTCCACCAGATGTCAGGGTAGAGCTTATCCTGACTCTGCTTACATCCTCCCCCCAGCCAAGAATTTGTCGTCCCGACAAATCACATTCCCTACTATACCAACTTATTGGTCCCCTCCAAAAGGCATTAGATAGCCTACTCTAGCTTTCACAAACCTGTGTGCTAAATGTATAGGCTCCTCACTAATCACCCCAGGTGCATCGTAAGTTAACCGTTTCACTGGTCTTATTACCCTGTCTCGCCTATTAAGAATCTCTGTTGCTATGGTAGGGGGGACATCCTCTTGAGTGCCGGATGGGGAAGTTTCCTGTGAGTTCCCCTCGGGTACTGGCATAGGCCCCTGCATTTCTAGTTCTAACAGTGGAGGGTCGCAGGTGCTCTGGACATCCTCCATCTGTATGTCACCACTGTCCAATAGTCTGTGTAAGTCATTACACGGGGGTCCCACCAGTGGCTCAGGGATATCAGGAATGGGCCTAAATACTTCTGCCATAGGGTTTAGGGCGGAAGAGGATGTGCTCTCTTCTGATTCAGCGGATCGAGACTGAAATCTTGTCTTCACCCCAGGATACACCATGGTTGTGTCTTCCTCCTCAGACTCACTCTCAGATGTGCTGAGTAGAGGTAGGTTAGCTGCAGGGAGCCGGCTGTCCACGTTGGAAGGCGGCTTTGGCACAGCACCTTTGTTCTGCCCAGTTGCCCGGTTGTGGCCAATCTCATAAGGGCTGCCTACCAATTCCCCCACAGGGAGCAAAAGGTTTCTGTGCACGGTCTTGGTCTGCCCTGTACCCTCTTCAGGTTTGATCTTGTAGACCGGCAGGTCTCCTAGCTTTTCCATCACTAAGTAAGGTATTGCCTTCCATCTGTCAGCTATCTTGTGCTTGCCAGCAATACCCAAATTTCGCAGTAGGACTCTGTCCCCTGGCTGGAGTTCTTGCAGACGCACCCTAGCATCATATCGCTGTTTGTTGCGGTCTGCGTTCTTCCGAGCTGCAGACGTAGCTAAGTGATAAGCATCCCGTAGCTTTTCTCGTAGTCGGGATACATATTGCTGATGGGTTTCATAGCTATCGCCATCCTCTGATACACCAAAGCACAAATCTATGGGTAGTCTTGGTTCTCGCCCAAACATTAAGAGATATGGGGTGACCCCCGTAGCATCGTTCTTTGTGGCATTGTAGGCGTGCACCAGAAATGCAACATGTTGGCTCCAGGTTGCCTTCTGCTCTGGCCGCAAAGTCCCTAACATATCCAATAGGGTTCGGTTGAACCTCTCTGGCTGAGGGTCGCCTTGTGGGTGGTAAGGCGTTGTCCTCGACTTTTTAATACCTGCTATCCTCAGCACCTCCTTCAGAAGGTGACTCTCAAAATCTCGTCCCTGATCTGAGTGTATCCGGGCTGGGAATCCATAAACTGAGAAATATTTTTCCCACAATATTCGAGCGACGGTAGTGGCCTTCTGATCACGTGTGGGGTATGCCTGTGCATATCGCGTATAGTGGTCGGTCACTACTAGAATGTTCCCAATATTCCTCTTGTCTACTTCTAAGGACAAGAAATCAATGCAAACCAGCTCCAGAGGTTTGTTGCTGGTGATGTTCTTCAGATATGCGGCCCTTGTGGGCAGAGTTTTCCTTTGAACACATCGAGCGCAGGTATCACATTTTCTGCGAACATCTTCGGCCATCCGAGGCCAATAGAACCTACTGCGGATAAGTTCCAGGGTCCTCTCCATCCCTAAATGTCCAAAGTCATCATGCAGGGCCCTCATGGCCAGGGCTCTGTACTCTTTTGGCAGCACTAGTTGATTCCGTTGCTTTTGTAGAGGGTCTGTGGTCACGCGGTGTAGCACTCCCTGAATCAGTTTCAGTTTGGTCCATTCTCTCAATAGTAGTTTACCCTCTGGGGTAGGTGGGACAACCGCAGCTGGGTCTCGCCCCTCTCTTTTGGCAAGTAGTGTATCACAAATGTCAACATCTTGCAGCTGGGCTTCCTGCCAGTCAGCTGCATTGAGCATGGGCAAGGGAGATTGGTCCAAAGCAATATAGTTCACTGAAGCAGAAGGCACGCATTCAGGGGGCAGGCCCAAAGCTTCAGCAACACATCCATGAAGGCTCTCAGGGGCCTCCGGCTCTCGGCGACTCACACTGCAGATAGCTCTCACGCCATCCGTGGGTATCACAGCGACATCAGGTGCCTGCGGACGTCTGGACAAGGCATCTGCATCTACATTGCTCCTCCCCGATCGGTATTGAATGCTGAACTCATAGCTAGCCAAGGCGGCCACCCATCTCTGGCCTGTAGCATCCAATTTAGCACTTGTTAACACATAGGTCAGTGGGTTGTTGTCTGTCCACACCTGGAACTGAGCACCGTACAAGTAGTCTCGAAATTTCTCAGTGATGGCCCATTTCAAGGCCAAGAACTCCAGCTTGTGGATGGGGTAGCGAGTTTCACTGTCAGACAGTCCTCGGCTGGCAAAGGCTACCGGTTTGCGTTTGCCTTCCACTTCCTGATACAGTACTGCTCCCAGACCCTCCAAACTGGCATCAGTATGCAGGATAAACGGTTTGCTCGGGTCAGCAAAGACTAGGATGGGAGCATGAGTTAAGCGAGTAATGATTTCCCGAAAAGCTCTCTCACATCTTTCATCCCACCGCTGCCCAAATGGTTCGAAGGGGCCATAGTGTCTCTGCAAAGGAGTCTTTGGAGGCCTTCGCTTATTCTGGGTCTTAGATTTGCTCTTGTTGGATTGGTATCCCCTGGTAAGATCATTCAGAGGTTTTACAATCGTAGCATAGTTCTTCACAAATCTGCGGTAGTAGCCACTAAATCCAAGAAACGTCTTGAGTTCTCTGTAGTTAATGGGACGTGGCCAGGTAGTGAGTGCTTCTATTTTATCAGGGTCAGTACTCACACCCTCTTGGGACACGATGTGACCTACATACTTCACTGAGGTTTGGCAGAACTGACATTTATCAATTGAAAGCTTCAAACCGTATGCCTCCAACCTGTCGAGCACTTTAAGAAGTCTTTCTTCATGTTCCTCCAGGGTTCTTCCAAACACAATCAGGTCATCCAAGTAAACTAACACCTGCAGTAAATTCATGTCTCCCACAACTTTTTCCATAAGTCGTTGAAATGTGGCAGGGGCCCCAGAAATCCCTTGTGGCATGCGTTCGAACTGGTAGAACCCTAACGGGCAGATGAAGGCTGTCTTCTCCTTATCCTCTTCTCCCAGAGGGATCTGGTAGTATCCACTCCGAAGATCCAACACAGAGAACCACTGACTACCCAGCAAACAGTCCAAGGCATCTTGTACTCGAGGCATGGTGTATTGATCAACTGTAGTGCGCCTGTTTAGGGTGCGGTAGTCAATACACATCCGGATTTTTCCACTCTTCTTACGAACGACCACAATGGGTGAGGCATAGGGGCTTCGTGACTCTGTGATGATACCATTTGCGATCAGCTCTTGAAGATGATGGCGCACGTCTTCCATCTCAGAGAGGGCAATCCTCCTAGACCTCTCCCTGAAGGGTCGGGGATCTTGTAGCCTGATATGGTGTTCCACTCCCTTTGCACATCCCACGTCCCACTCATGTAGTGAGAACACCTTGGATCTCTCGCAAAGCTTCTTCCTCAGGCGATCCTTCCACTCCTCAGACAGCGGTGAGTCCCCGAAGTCAAACTTCGCAGGATCTATCATTGGAACTTCATCTTCACACTGGGGTCTCACAACGCTTTCAGGCTCAAAAATGTCTGCAATCTTCTGCCCTGGTTTTACAAACACATCACGGCGTGTTTCATTAGCAACCAGTATCGTCACCTCCTCCTGGGCTTCAGCAGGTAGGGTTATGACTCCGCTAAGAACCAGCACTCCTTCTGGGAGCCCTCCCTTGGTTGGCTGCTCTACCACAGCTAATGTTCCCTTACTGCCTTTTAGGCAGGTACTCCTGACAATCACCTCCTTTTCTGACATGGCAGGCACCACTAAAGGGACCGGGCCCGCATACCTCAGTGCTCCGACTGGCAAATCAGGCATCACTTTTCTCATGTCCTCAATTTTTCTGTAAGCCTCGGCACAGTGTGTGTGTATCACCAAGGTATTCAGATATTGGTCTCCTGCTCGCTGTCTGCAGTAATCGGCCAGTATCCTAAAGAGGCTGGAGTTGGTCCCTATTAGCACAGACACATCAGAGGCTCCTTTGGGGTCAGGGCATATTAAAGCTGCAGTGTCCACCTCCTGTCTTACCCCAGCAATCTCTTCTGGGAATTCCAGGTGTACTATGACATAGCCCTGATAAGGGTATTCATCCATGCTGAGGCCACACAGACCAATGCCAGTCAGTGGCTGTATGGGCAGGTGCCTAAGCATCTGTTGGTAGAATGACTGAAATATAATAGTCACTTGAGATCCAGTGTCAAGCACGGCTTTACACTCCGCCCCTTCAATCCTCACCATGACCTCTGCTCGAGGCCCTATCAGTCCTGCAGGGATCCCAGCTGGTTGGTCTCTTCTGGGGGAATCTTCAAATCCTCTAGGCCTAGGTGGTCTCCGTCCCCGGACCTTCTGGCAGCTACTGGATCTCTCCCAACTGATCCTCAGCTTTTCATACACTAAGGAGGGGTTCTCTTCCTTATGGCAGTTAGCAGCACTGTGCCCATCCTGACCACACCGGTAGCAAAAGAAGTGTCCTTTCTCCATTCGGCGAGGTGGGACGGTGACTCTAGATACTGACTTCTCTATCATCACAGTCTGAGGCTCCTTATTCCTGGAAGTCTTAGCTTGGTCAATGATGCTTTGCAGCTCAGCTATCCGTTCTGTCAGGACCTGCATTTGTTGGGCAAGTTCCTCTGTGGTGCTCACCATCAGTACACTGGCCATTGGCGGTGGCGTCGTGCTGGCTGGTTCCAATGTTTGGGCTTCCCAACACTCGCTGGCCGCCTGCCTTTCTTCTTCTTCCCTGACCTCCTTTATCAGCTGGGAGTAACTTGGGGGATGTTCCTGCCGTTCTCTTAGTCGGAGATGAAGTAGGATCGGGTTCCAATACTGAGTCCCTCTTACAACTTGAGCCAGTCTGGTCTGATCCATCTGCTCAGCAGTCACTGCTCCCCTCATAACAGCTCTCTGAAGTAGTTTCTCCAGCCTCTGTATATAGGCTGAAATTTTCTCACCCCTTTGCTGTCGGGAATTAAGGAATTTACAGTAACTGTCCTCAGGGCCCTCTACGCTCCCAAAGGTATTATCAAGGGCCTCTAGGCAGTCCTTCACACTGACCTCAGGGTCAGTGAGCTTCAGGGTGCGAATTACATCTAATGCTGGGCCACTAAGGCTCTCTATTAGACATCGTCGCTTTTCTACATCGGGTACGGCCCACTCCCGCAGCATTTCAGTAGTATGCTCCGACCAGAGTTCAAACTCCTCTTCCCCATCAAATAACCTTAACTTACGACAAGAGTTCGACGTAGCATAGGCCAACACAATCTTTTCCAATATATGCCCCAGTGCTTTTGCCCAATCATAGGCTGAGTCTGCCGCCCCTGAGCTAGAGGCTGCAGGACTGGGGCCCACCAAACCCGACATATTAGCCATTATACAAACAGTAGTTTCCTCAAAATATAAACATAATTATTTCCCAATACAGTGGAACACTCAACAAGTGCTTGCGAGGGGTACTGACCCAGGGATCCCGGACGAGCCCCCAAAAATGTAACCCTTCTGCCCCTCTAGTTGGCAGCAACAAGGGCCGGGTTCAGTATCCAGGGGTTCCGTTTCAGTAACACAATGCATAACCGGCTCGAGCCCCCACCCAGTGACCTGGGACACTCACATACCACACCCCCCTGGGCGCCTCTAGGAGGCAATACTTCCCCTCTCGCAAGCACGGAGTCTGAGTGTAGCAAAATCTTTTTTAATAAAGGAAGGAATCAATGCGGCATCCCATTGGAGAAACACCACAAACAGGGTTATAACACAAACCATAAACAAAAACCCACCTCCAAGTACGTTTGCCACTGTCCTTTTTCCGCTTAGGGTTTTAAGTCCAATCACCCCAAAGTCCAACAACCCAAAAGTCTCTGGTCAATGCCACCCCAGAGTTCGAGAGTCTATCTGTAGAGGTCCTTCCCCCCAGCCTGGGTAGAAAGGGGCACCTTACGTGGTCCGGGGCCAACTGCCCTGCCTCTCCGTGGGTTCTGCTTCCGCCTTCTCCACGAACTGCTCCGCTTTACCAGCTGCTCCACTCTGCTCCTCCCGCCATCCTCAGGAACTGCTCCGCTCCACCAGCTGCTCTGCTCCATGAGCTGCTCTGCAAAACTGCTTGGCTCTGCTCACTCTGTGGGCCGCGCCACCCGTCCCACAGCTACTCCGCTCTGCTGCCACCAGCTGTCCCGTGATCCGCTCCAGCCGTCCCCACAACTGCTCCACTCCACCAGCTGCTCTGTTCCACAGCATATCTTCAGGCTCCCCCACTAGTTAGCACAATGCTCAGTGCTCTCAGCTCAGTCATTTCAGCTTTTTTGTGATTTCAACTCTTAGTGATCTCAGCTCTTAGTGGGGGAGCCCCAGTGCTAGTGCACCATTAGCCCAAAGGGCATTCAGCTCAGTAACCTGTATTTAGATTCTTGAGAGAATAAGAAAAATCAACTCTGACATTCCACAGTGGAGAGAGGAAGGGGTGCAACTGGTGCTTCTAGCTCCACAAGGCGCCTGCACCATCAGGCACAGATACCTGTTCCCAACCTCTCTCTCAATTCTCTGGGTTTTGGAACCCATGTCCCATGTCTAGCCAGTACTACCCAACTGAGGGTGAGCAATTTGTCACCAAGCAATCCCACAGCTTGGGAGTCTGGGATAGGGTGGGCGTACCTATGCAAATACACTCTCTGAACTTCTTTCCACCAGATGTCAGGGTAGAGCTTATCCTGACTCTGCTTACATGGGTAAACTCTAAGTTATAATTGAACCTGAGCACCCAGGCTGAACCGAGCCACAACAGCGCCACCTTAAGTAAAGGTGCAAGCAGAGCAGTGACTAATGCCAACCCCATCGTCTCCAGTGGTCTGGGAGGAGGTGATGAGCTCACCAGTTATGACAGAACTGAGGCTTGGCATGGAAGTGAGAGGTTGTCATAAACAGATAAGTAAGAGTTAATAGAACAGAAGTACTTCATATCTCTTTTGCCTGGAAAGAGTTAACAAGATCAGAGAGCCTGGCTGTCACCTGATCAGAGGACCAATCAGGGGACAGGATACTTTCAAATCCTGAGGGAGGGAAGTTTTTGTGTGTGCTGTTAGTTGTTGGTTGTTGTTCTCTCTGGGTTCTGAGAGTGACCAGATGTTCAACCAGGTTTCTCTCCAATATTCCTGATACAGTCTCTTATATGTCCAGAATAGTAAGCACTAGGTGATAAGGTGAGTTAGGCTTATGGTTGTTTTCTTTATTTACAAATATGTATTTGGCTGGAAGGAGTTCAAATGTGTATTTGGCTGGAAGGAGTTCAAATTTGTATTTTGCTGAAAGGATTTTAATTTGTACTTGTATACTTAGGCTGGGAGGGTATTCCCAGTGTCTATAGCTGAAAGACCCTGTACATATTCCATTTTAAATTTACAAAGATAATTTTTACTGTTTATCTTTCTTTAATTAAAAGTTTATTGTTTAAGAACCTGATTGTTTGTTTTTTTTTATTCTGGTGCGAGACCGCAGTAGACGGTGTCTGGCTTCACCAGGGAATTGGGTGGGGAAAGGAGAGAAGGGAGGGAAAGAGGTTAATTTCTCTCTGTGTTAAGATTACTTTCTCTCTCAGGGAGAGTCTGGGAAGGGGACAGAGAAGGAGGGGGCAAAGTGAATTTTCCTCTCTATTTTAAGATTCAAGGAGTTGAATCACAGTGATCTTCCAGGGTAACCCAGGGAGGGGAAGCCTGGAAGAGGCAACGGTGAGGGAAAGGTTTTACTTTCCTTGTGTTAAGATCCAGAGGGTGTAGGTCTTGGGGGTCCCCGGGAAATATTTTGGGGGGACCAGAGTGTACCAGGAACTGGAATTCCTGGTTGGTGGCAGCGCTACAGGTTCTAAGCTGGTAATTGAGCTTAGAGGAATTCATGCTGGTACCCCATCTTTTGGACGCTAAGGTTCAGAGTGAAGATTTATACCATGACAGAGGTTTATTAAGGATCCCTGAGGTTCAGGACTTGAAGGAAACTGCATGGTTTGAAATTCTAAGTAATCATTGAGGTACTATAGAAGCTGTTTTGTGCTGCATTGGTACATCTAAGTATTGGAATAACCACCAGTGTTTGGGAATTGTCTGCCCTGTTTTGTATGCAGTTCACCCTGATTGAGTGACCTCAGCTGGCTCCCACGGGCAGCACTGTCAAACCTGGGGAGGGAAGGCAGCACCTCGTCGCCCGCTGGAACGGCTACTCCCCAGTCTCCTGACAGAGCTGGGAGGGAAGGCAGGCCCTGCCCCCGCTGGATCGGCCGCTCCCTAGTCCCCTCACAGAACTGGGGAGGGAAGGCAGCACTCCGCCCCCGCAGTAACGGCCGCTCCCCAGTCTCCTGGCAGAGCGGGGAAAGTACACAGCACCCCGCCCCCGCAGGAACGGCCGCTCCCCAGTGTTGGTGTCATTAGGCATAAATCTAGCCGCAGTGAACCAAAGCTCCTCCATGTTGAACTCTACTTGATCTAGAAAGCTAGCAGCTGTGAAATTAAACGTGTAACAGTAAGTTATCAGTTGCAGCACAGCTAAAACCAGTCTAAAGCAGTGGTGATGAGGCCTGTGCACCTTTAGCAGATGGACAAGATAACTTGCAGAAGGAAAACTTACTAACGAGCTGCCACGGCAACGATTACTTAATGCACCTGCACTTACCTAATTGCTACAGGGGGAGGAAGGAGGAGGAGGAGGAGGTGAGAGGGAAGAAAGAGAAAAAAAAGCTTATAAAAAGGGAAAAGCCGCTTGTGTCGGTGTGCATGATTTGAGGCGTTCGTCTCCTTGCACCGCTTCAAGATCTCTAATAAACTTTGCTTGCTTCTCCACCCTGGTATGTGTTCATTGGCGCTTTGCACTCTGGGCAACGAACCACTGTTGCTCGCCTCAGGCACCCTTTGTGCCTGCAACAGTTTTGGCGTCCCTGGGTGGGCTCGAGGCTAAAATTAGCCTTGCCCGGATCCCTCCTGGTGCTCAACGGATCACGGCGACAACTGATGCCCAGTGCCAACTGGTGACTTCACCTGGGGCCTGGGTGGAGACGCAGTTAGACCGACCTCAGAGGGCGCAACGGTGCAACATGCTCGAGTAGTGGACAAGCAGTTGAGGGCGATGGTGAGGAACCGTTCCCTTGGATAAGGTAGGAACAGTCCAGTTGCCTGGACTTTGTCTCTTAGGACCTGGGGATGCCCAGTGTCTTCCTGTGGCATGGGGCAGGGACAGAGTAAAGTGGGGAGGGCCTGGTGCACACCCCTAGAATGCAATCTAGTGAATTGGAAGGTGTTTGGTTCGGATCCGATGACTAAGCATAAACTGAAAAAGTTCTGTATAGCAGACTGGCCTCAATATCAACTAGAGGACCAGAAAAGGTGGCCACCGGAAGGTTCACTTAATTATAATACGATCCTCCAATTACTCCTGTTTTGTCAGCGAACAGGTAGCTTCTGAAGCTATTTGTATGGAGAGCTCTTGTAAAAAAATCCCCCACTGTAGCTCCTGTTCTTCCCCCTGTCTGGCGGAGTGCAAGGATTCAAAAGCAGGTTAGGGATAGTTCAGGGACAAAGGAGTGACCTGTCTAGAGAGGGTAGACCCTATGTCCTAGTGCACACTCTCCCTGTTGTAGCTAAAAAGCAAGATCAGATGCAAAATGGTACTGGGGGCCAGTGTGAGTGACTGTTACCGAAAGACGCCCAGAGTACCCTGTGAAGCAAAAGCTCATGACCAGGACTACTCTAACGCAAGCCTGGTAACTAGTGGATCTTTAGGAGGTCTGACCCATGGTGGGCTGGCTCGGCCTGGCATCGTCCGGTGAGGAAGCTACCTGGGTCTAGGAGTGTGTGTACCCACCTTCCCTTCCCCTTTCCTTTCCGTGTGGGCTACTGACAGTCTGATCATCTCACTGGATGCAATCAGAGTAAGCGGCACCGTCTCCCAGAGACTAGCCGACACTCTTTGCTGAAGGGAGGTGTGGGAGGGCCGTGGCCATCCTCGTTAGCCTGTCCTGTGTGAGTACCCTGTAGGGAAAAATCCTTAGTTTATGAGCCGCTAGCGCGGACAGGGCACCCTCCCTGTGTGTGTAAGTGGAAAATGGGTGGGGGCACAGCCTAAACATTTCACCTCACCCCTAAGGGTACCCCAGCTTATTACATGTACGTACATTATGGTTCATCTACCTGCAGGTATTTAGAGAATTAGAATATTTACACGGGTGAAAATCCATCTAAACAATGCCCACTAGAAGGTACTTCAATCTGGATAAGATCATACATCTAAGAAGAGCATTTAATCACCAAAAAGCCCTGACATAGCATGAGCAAATTTGTCTATTGAGGAAAGGAACGGGTTAATTTGAAATTCAGGTTGGCCCAGGGATAAAAAGAAAGGTGCTCTGCGTTCAAGGTCAAGAATCAACGCAGACTATGCTAAGTACAAAGAAAAACTGCTTTCGGCCCAGCTGGCTGTGGAAAAAGGAAAATTGACAGAGGCGAACCAAAGGCAATACAAGTTACAGAACTGAGATTACATTTGCAAAGCTTAACTGTCCAGTAAAATCCAACAGGTTGCCTTTGTGACCCCACAGCCGGTGTGGCTTGGTGACACCCAAGAAGCCACAGGCAGCTGACCTGGACTGGAATCTCTGAAAGAGACGCCGCAGGAGATTCCAGGGTGTAAGAGAACAGCCCTCCCAAGAGTGGAAGCATGTTGGAAATTCTGGACAAGCTGTATACAGGATAATCTCCCGTCCACCTCTCCCCCTTCTCTGAACATTATACACAGAAGTGGCCAGTCTGGACATACGTGTGTGAGTATGAAAGGGGCTTGGGGCATTAATGTTTTTCCTGACTAATGAAGCTTTAAAATTCAGTTATATGGTGTGTTTTCTTTATCTTCTCCCAATGATCCTGTAGTGTCAGCCTGATCACCTGACACAAGGGATAGATTGGTAACAGAAATTTGTCACAGTTTGGTGAGCAATTAAGAAGGGGGGAGCCCTGCAGAATTTACACCATCTATTTGTTTTACCCTTGTTATTTTATGATTGTTTTGCTTGGTGATGTTGGTGTTATATGTTGAGAAAATCATGATTAAAAGTGTGCCCTAATAGGATAAGGAAACGCTATCTGGTTCTGGTTCTGTTCTGTTTAACCGGTTACTGTTGTTTTTCTGCTCTGTTCATTTGGGCGTTAGGAGTGTGGGCATTGGTGAACCTCTTGTTCATAATTCCTCGGAGTGGAAGCCATGCATGCGAGGAAGCTCTGAGGTCGAATTGAGATCCTTCTGTCCTGTCCCCTGTAGCGGTCAGTGTATAGAAGTGGGAAAACCTGGCTTAAACTGTAATTCCCTCTGCTCTCTGTGTAATTCTCTTTTCTGTTTAAGTGTCAGCAGACAGATGGATAGGTCTCTGGGTAAAACCTCTAAAGGGGTTTGGATTGTATTAAATAAATAGCCTTTGCCCAATGGGCCATGTGTTTTTGTCCAGGTGGCAAGCCTCACGAGGAAGGACTCGGGTACTCTTGTGAGTAAGAATGTTTAAGGGAAAAGACCAGGAGGGGTGGGGGCTAGTTGAGAAATCCACCCTCCTAGCTAAACTGGTAGTGGAACAAGTCCCATGGAAGGGACGGTTCAACGAGAAAAGTAGGATCGGGCCCAGGCGGGCAGGTAACAGACAGAGAGATTGGAAAACAGGTTGAAATACTTTGAGGGTGTAGTGGAAGGAAGGAGTCAGTAAGTGTAAGCATGAGGATTTCAAGTACCCAGGACTTACTTGGAATGGTGATTTGAGTTGATAAAAGTGGCTGTTGGGAGACAAGCAAGTGATTTAAGGGAGAGTGAGAAGTGAACTCTGTAGTTGCAGGAGGGAACAGTAGTTGAACTTTGTAAAAATGCTAAAGAGGAAAGTTCTTGGTGTCTTTGAAATGTCTGTGAAATGTTTGTAAATAAATTCAGGCAAAGAAATTATTGGATTGCAATCATTTGGCTATGAACAATTTAGTTGAATTAGCTGAAGAATGTAGACAGTGCTATGTAATTGAAATTTTATTAGGCTCTAAGGGCACTATAAGTGGTGATGTTTTCTTTCAGTGTTTGAAAGCAGGAATTAAAAGTAAAAAGCAAGCCAGAAAGCATCTGTATTAATGCAAATTATCTAACTGACAAGGTAGGAGCCACTGAAACCTGGGCTGCCTATGAAACACATACCAAAAAAAAAAAAGGGGTAATTCCTCTGTTTTGCCTGAAGTCAACAAGGGTATTTGTATATTTTAAGTGATGATTGTCTGCCCAGAAGGGGTAGACCTCTGTTGTTTTTTTTTGTCTTTCAGATAATCAGAGAAAACTGATGCCAGCTGAACAGCATTCAACGTACCATGCATTTACTGGCACAATGGGAATTGTGTTCTGTGTTTTGTGTTCTGTCTTGTCGTGTTTGTCTCGTGGCCGGAGTTGTTGTGTTTGGTGTTTTTATGGGATGGTCTGGTTTGGAATCAGGAGAATGTGATATACTAAAGTCTAATACATTTCCTTAAGTAAGAAAAGGAATCTTCACCGGCCAAATCTTTTAATTAAAAATTGTTGTTAAAATTTGCATACCAACAGTCTTTGAAAGCAAGGACATGAAAAGTTAACCCACTCCCCATATTGTACATGGGATCCTTCTGGCTATCTTGGATTTCTAGCCAGAGGGCTGGGGATGGTGGGAAGCTATAGGACTAGAGGTTGTATTAAGTGAACTCCTCAAAGTGGGTGTGCTTGTCCTGGCTTGTTGCTCCAAAGCTCTGTAATAAGGTTATTTTAGTGGAAGGGTATATGTGGCATACATTCATTAAATAATAAGACTATTGTACTGTATAATGGCAATGTTTATGTGTTCATTGTTGGAAAAAGGTGTATAAGTGAAAAGTGGAAGTTTCCTTTGTAGGTTAAAAGAAGCCAAAAAGGGGAAAAGGAAAAAGAACAGAATGAGTTAACTGGAAAAAAAGAATTAGCTAGCAAGCTCAGCCTATAGATAAGACACTGACTCCATACAAGGACACTGCTCACAGTTAAGACTTGGCTAACAACCAGGAAAAGGAGGGCTTGAATTTGCCCACGCAGCTATAAGGTTTGCAAGACACTGTCAGGTACTAATGAAATGTGTAAGGTTTCTTGTCTCACAGGCAAAGAAGAGCTACTCAAAGACTCTAGCAGCCCTGCCACTCCTTGGAATCAGGAAACTGGATTGATGTAAAGGTCCACCAATGAAAGACTGCCTTGGCTCCATGCTGGAAAGGCCCTTATTAAGTCCTGCTGACTACTAACACCGCTGTGAAGTGCCAAAGACTGACTGCCTGTACCTATGATTCTCACTACAAAAAGACCCGTCCACATTGCGAGAATTCTCCTACTGAAGATTAGCCTATTTCGCCTTCTAGCTCCACTGTGCCTTCTGGACAGCAGGGAAAAAGTACAAGGTGAAGTGCTAGTAACCTCTCCCTTGTCCACTGACAGATCTATTGTGCCTTTGAATTTTTCTAGAAAAAGCAAAACCATTACAGGGTGATGTGCTGGTAACCTCTCCCCTGTAGGATGCTGCACCACGACTGTTTTTGGGAAAGAAAAAGAAACACTCGCTCCACTGAAATTGCCAAAGTCCAGGAATTCCTGACTAGAAAGGACATTAAGAACTGACCCTGGTGAAGAAACAAAGAATTATACACTGGCCGGAGGACATTTGTAGGACCCATGCTTGGGAATGTGTTATTGATTGGGTTTGGGGGTTTATTCTACAGGCTGCGCCCTGTGTTCTGGATAAATCTTTCAGCATGTATTGCTCTCTCTAATTGGATTTTAAATAACAAGTACCCGAAGAGTTTGTTCTGCCACTAGAAATTTTACCCATATTGAAATCATTCCAGTGACTAATAATGTAACCCCCTCCTATGCTATTAATGTTAATGTCTTTTGACAGTACCTGAGAATAGTGAAATAACGGGCGTATTATAGTACTACACCAAGGAAAGATGGTATTGAATATCACTGAAGCTGGGAAGGCACTGCAGTGGGATCTAGTATGTGTAGGAATTCAGGATTTCCTGGATGACCAGCTGATGGCCATTCGGAGTGATCTTGAGTACCAGACTTGGTCCACTGCCCTTACAGACGCATCAGGAATACCATCTGATCTGTGATTATGGAGACATACTTGGACACTTTCTGGGTGGAAGTGTGGCTTCACAGGGTGGTGTGCGCGCCCTTATAGGGGATGAATGCTGTACTTATGTCCCAGAAAACGCACAGGATATTAACAAGCACATCATGTCACCCAAACAGACTTTTGAACAGTGGAAAGCCGAGGAAAGGGAACCCACTATTTCTGATTCCCTCTGGGGCTGGTTACTCAACCTGGGGAAACGGGGAAGGCATTGTTCACCTCCTGCTCACTGGTGTGGTGTTGCGTATCGTTACTCTCCTCTTGCTTGCTTGCTGTAAAGCGCTCCAGCTCCCTAGAGCTTAATTGCATGTTATCCTTTGAATGTGAGAACACTCAGCCAAAAGTTTGTTGAGTATTCTCAAAGGAGGGAGTTGTTGGTGTCACTAGCATAAATCTAGGTACCTCGGGAGGGTGGACGATCACGAGTGCTGATGAAGCCCTCCTGCTCAGGCCTCAATGAACCATTGTTCCTCCATGTTAAACACTTTGTGTAACCTAGTGTAACCTAATGTACTAATAGCTGCAAAATGTAGTGTTAGCAGTTAGTTTTTGGTTGTAACAGCCAGTTTTCTGCAGTAACACGCTGAAGCGAGCTCAAAGTCGTTCTGAATACTGAATACATGTCTCAGCAGCGGAGAGGGAGGAGGAAGGGGGAAGACAAAAGATTGAATGAGAAAAGATACTGCAGCTGGATGGGAAAGGAGGGGGGAGTGAGAGATCAGCTAGTCAGCAAGAAAAAGTTTTGTAGTAAACAACTGGGAGATAAAAGGCAGAAACTGCTTGTTTTAGGTGTGCAGGATTTGAGATTGTTATTTCTCCCTTGAACCTTATTTGAGCTCAAATAAACTTGGTTGTTTGCTTCTCCACCCTGGTGTGTTTATTGGCGCTACGCACTCTGGGCAATGAACCGCTGCTGCTTGCCTCGGGCACCCTGTGCCAGCATCACCACCAAGTACAATGCTTGTTAATACCGGCTCTTAACCCCACTGATAATGGGGTTTTGGGGTCACTCCTTACCTTTATCAACTTAGGGGACTGAAAAACCAGCAATTAACAGTGGTGTAGTTGGTTAGCGCACAGTACTTATAGGGCAGTGCTGAGAGGAGCTATGCTGAAGTTGTGAGTTCAAACCTCACCTGAAGCACTGGTTTTCATTAACTAAATGGCTTCACCCCCTCATTTGGCCCTGTGGAATGTAGAATTCCAGCCCTGGGGATATTGAAGCAGGGTAGGAATCAAAATGCCCCTTCACTTATTACCTCCTCTCCAGAGCACAGGTCAGAATCTACAACCTTTCCTCCCCCACCAGCCCCTGTGCCAGGATCCCTCAAGCAGAGCCTGGAGTCCTGCCCATCCCTGAGCCTGGAGGGAGAGGAGCAAGGAGCCATTGTTAGAGGGATTTCCTTTCCCCTGCCCACTTCCCTGGCTCTTGTCACACAGACAGAAAGCAACAAAAGGCCAAAAGTCGAAAGCGCAGACAAAGGGATGTTTACTGGGGTTAGTTTCCAAGCAAGCAGATTCCAAAGCCCTTCACACCAGTCAGGCTGATATCTATACACTGACAGAGTCTGTTCCCCTGTGTTCCCTTCCTAGCTCTGACACCACAGAGCGTTTACCCCACATCCCTACAGACAATTCTTTCCTGGGTGCTGGCTGGTGAGTCTTGCCCACATGCTCAGGGTTTAGCTGATCACCATATTTGGGGTCAGGAAGGAATTTTCCTCCAGGGCAGATTGGCAGAGACCCAGGGGGGTTTTCACCTTTCTCTGCAGCGTAGGGCATGGGTCACTTGCTGGAGGATTCTCTGCACCTTGAAGTCTTTAAACAATGAGTTGAGGACTTCAATAGCTCAGACATAGGTCAGCGGTTTGTTACAGGAGTGGGTGGGTGAGAGTCTGTAGCCTGCGTTGTGCAGGAGGTCGGACTAGATGATCATAATGGTCCCTTCTGACCTTAAAGTCTATGAGTCTATGAGCTCTGACACTGCAGAGTGTTTACTCCACATCCCCCTTCCCAGCTCCGACACTGCAGAGCCTTGCCTGTGTCCCTGTTCCCCATTCCCTATTCCCATCCCCCCATTAGCAAGCATGATTCCAATTTCCCCGCCCACTGCGTTTGACCCCAGTTTATACAGTAATATTCTCAGCGAGACCTTAACCAATCATTTTACTGAAATGTAATTAACCAATTGTAACAGAATTCTCTAACCAATTACATCCCATTCCCCTAATTAACTTACACCCAGCAAATTTAATTCTGCAACAGACAGAAACAGTTAGAGGACCAGACAGATTGACAACAGAAAAGCGGGGGCCATAAAGATAAACCCTACAGAAATGACGGTTTCACAACCACAGCCATTGAGAGGGGATTTCTTGCCAGACCGGATGCTCCCTTAAGATCTGTTTCTTTATCTGGTGGTGATGGGCACTATTGGGACAGGATCGTCTTCCTAACAGCCCAACCCCCAGCTTAGTTCAGTGTGATGGGTTTGGGAGGTGAGGATGTGACCGTTCACTTCCCAGCGTATGGCTGCCCCTGCTGCTTAGCCAAACGTCTTAGCCTACTGTCCAGGTTTTTTCCCCATTCTGAACTTTAGGGTACAGATGTGGGGGACCTGCATGGACCCTTCTAAGCTTAATTACTAGCTTAGATCTGGTAACACTGCCACCATCCAGAAGTTAGTGTCTGGATCACTCCCTGTCCCCCCAAAACATTCCCCTCCCTGGGCAGCCTTGAGAGGCTTCACCAATTCCCTGGTGGACACAGATCCAAACCCCTTGGATCTTAAAACAAGGAGAAATTAACCATCCCCCCTCCTTTCCCCCCACCAGTCCCTGGTGAGTCCAGACCCAATCCCCTTGGATCTTAAAACAAGGAAAATTCAATCCGGTTCTTAAAAGACAAAAACTTTTAATTAAAGAAAGAAAGATAAAAATCATCTCTGTAAAATCAGGATGGAAAATACTTTACAGGGTACTCAGATTTATATAGCCGAGGAAACCCCTCTAGCCTTAGGTTCAAAGTTACAGCAAGCAGAGGTAAAATCCTCTCATCAAACAAAGATCATTTACAAGTTGAGAAAACAAAAATAAGACTAACACCTTGCCTGGCTAATTACTTACAAGTTTGAAACATGAGAGACTGATTCAGAAAGATTTGGAGAGCCTGGATGGACGTCTGATCCCTCTTAGTCCCAAGAGCGAACAACCCCCAAAACAAAGAGCACAAACAAAGACTTCCCTCCACCAAGATTTGAAAGTATCTTGTCCCCCTATTGGTCCTCTGGTCAGGTGTCAGCCAGGTTTATGGAGCTTCTTAACCCTTTACAGGTAAAGAGACATTAACCCTTAACTATCTGTTTATGACACCTACGAACAAGGGCTCAGACTCTCCTAGGGAGAGAAGGCCCAGACACAGGCAGACTGAGATTTTGGTTCTTTGGTTTATACCCCTGTCACTAGCTAAGTGATAAAAATACACCTAAATTCTTAAAGTCTAGGCCTATACAAGCAGCCTGAATATCTCTATTCTAACAGCCATCAATCCCTGTGGGAAAATGATCTATTCTGGGTTGTCCCTAGACATTTTGGTGCCAAGCTGGCAGAGCGGAGAACGCAGGGCCCAAGTCACTCCACTGGGCGTCGGGAAGTGGAGTGATCCGGCCCCAGCCTGCTGCACTCTGCTCCCAGCCTTGGAACTTGGGCGGTGGGGGGAAATGCCCCCCAGCACTCACCAGCGCCGCAGCTGGGTGCTGGTGGAGCAGAGCAGGCTGGGGCCAGGTCGTTCCACTTCCCACTGCCTGGTGAGTGCAGGATGAGCCTGATCCCTCCTGCAGTCCCCCGGGATGTAGCTCAGGGGAAGGGGCGGAGTGGGGGGGGAGGAATGGAGTGGAGCAGGGGTGGGAAGAGGCGGCATGGGGGCAGAGCAGGTGTGGGGGCTTTGTGGAAGAGGTGGAGCAGGGGCAGCTTTCCTGGCCGGCTCAGACAGCCGGGGGATCGGGCTGGCTGCTGGAGCAGTACACAGCTGCATAGGGCACCAGGAAAAATGGGGCAACTTGGTGTCTCCACATCCCTTCACCAGGCAGTGTTCCTGTAGTGTGTGCTGTCTTCATAGGTCCTTTCTCAGTCTTTCTCAACCTCTTGTCTTGAGTCTCCTGTGTCCCTGCTTTCAAGCACAGACTAACTCTGGCTGTTCAGGAGAGGGGAGGACCATGCCTATGTGCGGCCAGCAGACAGCGACAAAGACCCCTAGCCAACCTGCTCCCTGCCATGCCAAACACCCACTGAAGGCAACCCGCAGACCAGCATGCGGGGCAGCTGCTGATGCTCTGTGGCCAACATCAGAAGAAGGTAGGAAAGCAGGGCCAGCCCCCTGGTGTGGCCTCTGTTTGTTCCCACTCACAGTGCTCACGTTTGCAGTGGGGCAGGAGATTTTACCCGAAGAGGCTTTCCCCCGGCTGGCAAGAAGCAGAGAAACACTCAGACTCCCAAGGTGCTATTTACCAAGCCCCCTCAAGTACAGGGACAGGCGCACATTTGGAAGAGGGAAACTGCTCTACACGCCAGTCCGGGCAGCTGCCCAGTTTCTTTGGCAAGTCAGGAACAGCAAAGGCTAGACTGGAAGCACCTAGGGCTCATGCCCCAGCCTTTGTGACGCTCATCCTCCAACTCCTTCCTAGGGCTCTAGCTGAAGCCAGAGCATTGGCCTGAGCAGCCAAGAAGAGGTTCCAGCTCAAAAGAAGCAGGACTTTCAGCACAATAGTAAAACTGCACAAGCACAAAAAGACTCAAACGCTCAATCACCTGATACAAAGTCAGACACCTTATCCATTAGGCCACATGGTCACACAAGAAAAATGTCTCCAAGTACTTCTTTAGAGAAGACAGACACTGTGCTTCTCAGACTCAGATCATCTACTGACGGGGGCTGAGATTCTCTGGGCACAAGAAGTCGAGTTCCCAGCGAGATGTGAGACTTAATTCTATGTAACCAGGTGCAGGACTTTGGCAGGGAGGCTCAGGCATGGGGGATTGAGGTGCAGCAGATGGACCGGCTGTCTAGGTGCAGAGATTTAGTCACACTGAGGCACAGGAGGGAGGAGAAGGAGGAATCCTGCTGATGGTCAGTGGCTGTGCAGAAAAAAGGGTGTTGATTCCCCCATCCTAAATGGGCTGGTTGGCTTGACCCTTCTCCCCTCTGCAGAGCACGGTGGGGACTGCAGCTCACCCCTTCTGGGGAAGGAGGGCACAGGTGCAGGGCGCTGGGCTCCAATGCACCTGGAAGGCAGATCCTGTGGGGTGTGGTGGGGCATGGGAGAGCAGGGCCTGTTGTTTATGTTCTGCCTTGCCTGGTGCTGGGCCATTGCACAATCCCCAGCTTTGCCGCACAGCGCACCGCAAGAGGCAGGGGGGCAAGCAGATGATCCAGCACAAGGGGGGAGAGGAAATGTGGTTGGTGGGAGGAAAGGTCTTGGGTTGCACTGAGGGAATGCAGAGCAGGGGTGACACCCCAGGAACCTGCAGCAAAGGGACTGGTGGGCTGCATGGATAGAAGAGGCAGTGAGCCTAAAAGGGGAGTGGGGTCTAATGGTCAGAGCAGGTGGGGGTTGGGCTCTATCCCTGGCTCTGGGAGCAGAGGTAGGTCTAGAGGTGAGAGCCGGGGGACTGGGAGCCAGGACTCCTGGGTTCCACAGTGGCAGCTGTTTTTTCCTGGGTCTCCCTCCCTAGAGGTCCCAGCCCAGCCCCCTAGTGGAATCTGACTGGGGGAGGGGGTTGCGATTCAAACCCCTCCCCCCACAGGCTCTGACATCACAGAATCTCCCCCCCAAGTCAGAAAGTAGGAGCCCCTAAGGCCACCCAGAGGATTCCAGGGGCCTGGGGCCATCGGCGGCAGATGGCTCTGGTGGACCTCCCGCAGGCGTGCCTGTGGAAGGTTCTCTGGTCCCACGGCTCCGGTGGAGCATCTGCAGGCACGCCTGTGGGAGGTCCAACGGAGCCGAAGGACCAGCGGACCCTCTGCAGCCATGCCTGCGGGAGGTCCAACGGAGCCGTGGGACCGGCAAGTGGCAGGGGGGCCCCCCGCGCGGCAAAATGTCTAGAGCCGGCCTTGTTCGGTGGCAGGGGGCCCTTCCGTTCTGGGACCTGCCGCTGAAGTGCCCCAAAGACCCGCGGCAGGGGCCCCCCGCCGCCGAATTACCGCCGAAGCGGGACCCGCTGCCGAAGTGCAGCCCGCTCTTCGACGGTAATTCGGTGGCGGGGGGACCCCACCACGGGTCTTCGGGCACTTCGGCAGTGGGTCCCTGAACATAAGGGCCCCCCGCCGCCGAATTACCGCTGGAGACCGTGTTGCACTTCGGCGGCAGGTCCCGATTCGGTGGTAATGCGACAGCGGGGGGTCCTTCCGCCCCGGAGCGGAAGGGCTCCCCCGCCAGCGAAGACCAGGAGCGGAAGAAGCTCCGGGGCCCGGCCCCACAAGAGTTTTCTGGGGCCCCCGAGCGAGTGAAGGACCCCACTGCAGGGGCCCCGAAAAACTCTCGTGGGGGCCCCTGTGGAGCCCGGGGCAAATTGCCCCTCTTGCCCCCCCCGGGCGGCCCTGGGAGCCCCTCCCCGCATGCAGAGGAAGCTAGTGAGATTCTAGGGGGTCTCTGGCAGAGATGTCAGCACCCACCAGACACCCACTTATGGTTGCAAGGAGACTCTCCTGCACAGCCCCCTGCTACGAGGGACCGGGGGCACCCAGCCAGGATCAGGAGGTATGCTCCCCCGAGCCCCTCCCCCGTTACTCCAGGATCCGAGCATCTTCCTAATTCGCAGGGTAATTCTCCTCCCAGGCTTGTGCAAGGGTAGGAAGCACCACCAGCCCCATTTCCCAGACGAGAGAACTGAGGCCCAGAGAGGCTGAGTGATGTGCCCAAGGACACCCAGGAAGTCTGTGGCAGAGCAAAGCATGTTTCTGTCTCCCTCCTCCCAGGTCTGGCCTGCTCCTGAGTCACTGGATGGTGCGGGGGTGGGGCCTCGGGGCAAGGGGCAGTGCAAGGGGGGGCCTCAGGGGAAGGGGCAGTGTAGGGGCGGGGTCTCGGGACAAGGGGCAGTGCAAGGGGGGGCCTCAGGGGAAGGGGCAGTGCAGGGGCGGGGTCTCGGGAGAAGGAGCAGTGGGAGGGCAGGGTCTCGGGGCAATGTGAGGGTGGGATCTCAGGTGAATGGGTGGTGCAGGGGCGGGATCCCAGGGGAAGGAGCAGTGGGAGGACGGGGTCTCGGGGGAATGTGAGGGTGGGGTCTTAGGTGAATGGGTGGTGCAGGGGCGGGGTCCCAGGGGAAGGAGCAGTGGGAGGACGAGGTCTCGGGGGAAAGTGAGGGTGAGGTTTCAGGTGAATGGGTGGTGCAGGGGCAGGGTCTCGGGGGAAGGGGCTGTGTGGGGGCAGGGAATCGGGAGAATGGGCAGTGTGGCATTGGGGACTTCGGGGAAGAGGCAGTGTGAGGGCAGGGTCTCGGGGCAAAGGGGAAGCATGTGGGCGGGGTCTTGGGCAAAGGGGTGATGTAGGGATGGGGATTCAGGGGAATGGGTGGTGAAGGGGCAGGGACTAGAGGGAAGGGGCCAGGCGGGGGCTGGGACTGGGGATGGGGCAGTGCAGGGGCGGGGTCTCGGGGGGAAGGGCAATGCAGGGATGAGGTCTCAGGGAAAGGGGCGGGGACTGGGGGTAGGGGTGGTGCAAGGGCAGGGCCTCGGGGGAAGGGACGATGCAGAGATGGGGGTTAGGGGAAGGGGCAGGGCCTTGGGGGAAGGGGCAATGCGGGGGCAGGGATTAGAGGAAAGGGATGGTGCAGGGACAGGGCTTTGGGGTAATGCAAGCACAGGGTCCCAGGTGAATGGGCGGTGCAGGGGCGGGGTGTCGGGGAAATATGAAGGCGGGGTCCCGGGTGAATGGGTGGCTTAGGGGCAAGGTCTCAGGGGAAGGGGTGGTGCAGGGGCAGGGTCTCAGGGCAATGTGAGGGTGGGGTCCCAGGTGAATGGGCGGTGCAGGGGCGGGGTCTCAGGGCAATATGAAGACAGGGTCCTGGGGGGAATGGGTGGTGCAGGGGGAGGGGTCCCGGGTGAATGGGTGGTGCATGGGCAGGGTCTTGGGGCAATGTGAGGGTGCGGTCTCAGGGGGAAGGGGTGGTACAGGGGCAGGGTCTCTGGGCAATGTGAGGGCAGGATCCTGGGTGAATGGGTGGTGTAGGGGCGGGGCGTCAGGGGAAGGGGCAGTGCAGGGTCAGGGTCTCGAGTGGGGGGAAAGGGAAGCTTAAGGGTGGGAACTTGGGAGAAGGGGCAATGTGAGGGAGGGGGTGGGTCCTTGCGGAAAAGGGTGCAGGGGAGGGGTGTATTGGGAAGGGGCAATGCAGGAGTGTGGATTTGGGGGAAAGGGCAGAGTGAGGGTGGGGTATTGGGGAAAAGGGGCAATGCGAGGGTGGTGCCTTGGAGGAAGGGGCAGGGCAGGACTTTAGGGAAAGGGGTGGGGATTAAGGGGAAGAGGTCATGTGAGGGGGGACCTCGGGGGTAGCGGAAGCGTGGGAGCAGGACCTCAGGGGAAGGGGCAGGACCCCAGGACGTGGGGGGCAGGGGCAGTGTGGGGGCAGGACCCCAGGAGGACGGGGCAGGGCTTTGAGGGGAGGGCGGAGCTCGGGGAATGAGGAGGATTAATTCGGTTCAGTGGTAGGTTTGTCTGCGGGTGACACTGGCACTGCAGGGGGGGTTTAAAGCCGGGCTCACCCGAGGGAGGAGGACGGGGCTGGGTGGCCGGGCACAGCGGGAGTTCGGGGAGTGACAAGGAGCCGGTTCCAAGGCTCATCGGACACACCCAGAAACCAGCTCACACCCAGACGGGGGGTTAAAGCCCCAGCGAACAAGGGGCGCTGGGAAGATCCCCGCGGGGCAGACAAATGTACCAAGTCACCGGGCAGAGACAGACCCGGCACTGACCTGCCGCCCCCGGTCCTCGGCCTCCGCCCCCAGCGCTCCCGCCCCCGCCCCGATCAGCTGCTTTGTGCGGGGGAGAAAGGGGCGAAGCGGCGCAGCACATCCCACGCGGAGCAGGTTAACACACTGCACCGGGGGGCGGGGCGGGGCGGGGCGGAGATGAGGGGTTGTGGGCAGAGAAGTGTCACGTTGCCCTCACCTGGGTTCGAGCGAACAGAGGCGACCCGGGGCAGGCTGGGAGTTGTAGTTCCTGGCTTTTTTCAGAGCGGAACTGACGCGTCGTTGCTCAGGCAACGCGCCCCTCCCGGTGCACACTGGGAAGCGTAGTTCTCCCTCTCACACGCGGCCTCTATTGGAGGAGGGGCCGTAGCTCTTCACGTCTCTGATTGGCGGAGAGAGCGCGGGACAGAGTCTTGGCGCTGTGGGGTGAGGCCCCCAGTTCTCTCTCCCCGAGGCATCGCCCCGGGTCCCTGCTGCTGCGCCTGTTGAGATTCGAACCCCGCTCGCGGCCAGGGGGGTCCGCACGGGGGCGCCGGGGGCTCAGACACCCAGTTCCAGGCGCCAGGCCCAGCCCCTGCCCCGGGAGCAGCCCCGGGCCCGTGGGAGCCTGGTTGGGGGGGCACAGGGCAGAGGCAGCGCGGAGTGAAAGGGCTTCACCCCGCCCCCCCCCCAGCTGGGCCTGGGCAGCAGCGGGGGGGCTGAGCTGCCTGGCAGCAGCCCCACAAGCGGCAGCCTGGGGCCGCGGGGCCTTTAACCTCCCCCGACCTGTCCCCTGGTGTGTCCCCCCCCGTCCGCTGTGACTCTCCTGCCATCACCGCCCCCTCCTCTCCTTCTGTAGGGCCCCAGCAGCCCCTTCAAGCCCCCTAACCTGCCCCCCAGTGTCCCCCCATCTGTTGTGACCCTCTCACCAGCCCCACCCCCATCTGTGGGGATCCCTCAGCCCCCAGCATCCCCTCCCCCGTCATGTGCACTCCACCTGGCCATTCCCTTTGCCCCGACCTCCTTCTCCCCCCTGTCCTCAGCACCCCGACACTGACCTCCTCTCGCCCCACCCCCAACATCTTCCTTCCCGTCCTCAGCACCCCACTCCCCCTTCCTTCTCCTCCCCCCATCCCTATTCTCAGGGCCCCACCCCTAATTGCCTCCAACCCATTTCTCATTGCTGGGCCCCACTTTCCCATCCTCCCACTCCCCCAGTCCATCCCCAGGGTGTGAGTGTGGTATCTCATGCGGAGCGAAGAAAATTCACACAGTCAACACAGCTGCAAACAAGTCAGGAATCACCTTTATTCTCTTCCACCACCTCCTTATATAGTTAAGTCTGGTTACATAAGAACCAATCATGTGGGCTAACATCATACATGCTAGCAATCTAATTGGACAAGAAGAAAAATCACGCGCTTACCATGCCTCTAATCACGCGATTGGCCAACCGCAACAACGCAATCCCCGACCATACAAAGAAGGATCTACAGCCTCCTCCCCTTTCCTCTCCTGAACCAATCGCTCCGTGTGGAACACAGAGAACAAGCGGCTCGGACCAGCCCCCCCAGCCACAGCCACAGGACTCCAGCTGAGGAGGCAACGGACACCCACGTGTGACAGCTGCCGCCCACCTCTGCCCGCGGAGCGCCTTGCGCAGGGACCCACACCTACCCGACATCAGAGCAGGAGCGGTGCCGAGCCCAGCCGCCTGGGCTCCCCGCGCTGCCCGGCCGGGGCCCCAGCAGCGCCCGGCGTCCGAGCGCATGAGAGGGAGCGAGGAGCGGGGGCCGCGGCCCGAGCCGCTCGCCTCCTCTCCCGGACGGCGGCAGGAGAGAGACCGGCCCGGGGGGAAGCAAGGAGGCAGCGAGGAGGCGGCGGCTCTACGTGAAGAGCCCGGACACAACCCCGGTCCAGCGCCGCACCCGACCAGAGTAGGGAGGATAAGTCCCTACACCTCCCCCTTTCTTTTCAAACAAGGCCGTGGCAATGCGCATAAGACTTTGTCATAATATATAAACAAAACAAGGAGCAAAACAAGAAAAGCAATACAATCATTAATAGATACAACTTAGCATGTAGTAGTGAAGTATACCAAGTTGGTTAACCAAAACTATTAAGCCAATCCCAGGGAGGATTCTATCCCTGGGTGAGGTTATACACATTATTCTATAATCAATAGTTGCTCGATTTTACAAAACTGCACAACGTATACTATCTACATCTTACAACTTAACTAATAATTACAAGTTTCTAATTAAAGTCAGGAAAGAGGAAGCGTAGATCCGGGATGGTATCATCGTTTGCCGCTTCTATATCGGGATCGTGTGGTTGCTTATCACGTCGCTGGGTGAGCCACGGTCGAACCCACTTCGCAGGGATCCATCTGGGACCTGTAGTAGTAGAAATACAGGCATAGCCCCTTCCCCATGTTAATAAATCCACAGGACCTTGCCACTTTTGATCTGTATAATTAAACCACAGGCGCAGCTGCTGGACGCGGCGGAACCGCGGGTGGCTGATTAAGAAAAGGATTGGTGTGGCTCGAAGGTTGCGAGGGTCTCGGGGGCGCTGCCAGATGTCGACCCGGTGGTTGCCCACAATCTCCACGGCACCCCATACGATAGCAACGAGGACAAGGAGCATCCGGCGATGGAGTCCCATGGATACCACACGCCCAATCTCCACAGATGTGACAGGGAGCGGCGACACCGCCCGTATGCGAGGCGTTATCTGGTGGCTTAGTTTTATGAACTTTATAGTTCTCATAGTCCTGCAAAGTTTTTAAAAGATGAGATTGAGGAGGGACAGGCTCTCCCGCCATACGAGACAAGTGATTCAACATTTCCTGCAGCTGGTATCCCTGCCGTCTCATCTCCTCACGAATTTCCGCGGATTCCAAATAGGGAGGGTGATCGATATCCATTTTGCCAAAAGAGTTATCCGAATTCGGAGGAAGAGGGACCGTGCAAGGATCAATGTCAGTTCCATCGGGATCAAAACCGGGTGCGGTAGGGATAACTGTTTTCTCTCCTGGTGCGAAAAATTCTTTAGCTCCAACCGGGAACACAACAGGTGACTCGGGCAGCACCACAGATGATTCATCCTTATCCCCAGCCGGGGACACGACGGGTGGCTCAGGCGGCACCGCAGGTGACTCATCCGTCCTTTTTGGTCAGAAAATCTCTTCCACGGCAGCCTGAACTCCTGCTTCGGCAGCGAGTGTCTCCACTATTCTCTTTGCCTTACACCATATTTGGCTAAGGGAGACAGCCTCCTTATTGCCATGGGCGACCGACTCCCACAGATCTGATCCAAGTCGCTCCCAAACAGTCTTGTCGAAGACAGTGTTCGGGGTAATAAAAAATCCTCGTCGCTGCCCCCATTTAAGCAGACGGGACAGCGGTTCAGGGGAAATCTTTTCTCCCTGCCTTTCTGCTGTACGCAACAGAAATTCGTGCACTGTCTTCTCTTCTACAGACAATGCAGAACCCATATTTTCTTTATAATATGCGCGGCCGCTCACCTGTGAGCTCACAACCGTCTCTCTCGGACGACCAGGAGCCGATCTTCCTTCGGTACCTCCTGCCGCGGCCGCTACCTCCGCTTTTCTTCTCTCGAGTGCGCCGACCAGGTCCTGCCGGATCGGATCACGTCGGGGTCACCAATTGTGGTATCTCATGCAGAGCGAAGAAAATTCACACAGTCAACACAGCTGCAAACAAGTCAGGAATCACCTTTATTCTCTTCCACCACCTCCTTATATAGTTAAGTCTGGTTACATAAGAACCAATCATGTGGGCTAACATCATACATGCTAGCAATCTAATTGGACAAGAAGAAAAATCACGCGCTTACCATGCCTCTAATCACGCGATTGGCCAACCGCAACAACGCAATCCCCGACCATACAAAGAAGGATCTACAGCCTCCTCCCCTTTCCTCTCCTGAACCAATCGCTCCGTGTGGAACACAGAGAACAAGCGGCTCGGACCAGCCCCCCCAGCCACAGCCACAGGACTCCAGCTGAGGAGGCAACGGACACCCACGTGTGACAGCTGCCGCCCACCTCTGCCCGCGGAGCGCCTTGCGCAGGGACCCACACCTACCCGACATCAGAGCAGGAGCGGCTCCGAGCCCAGCCGCCTGGGCTCCCCGCGCTGCCCGGCCGGGGCCCCAGCAGCGCCCGGCGTCCGAGCGCATGAGAGGGAGCGAGGAGCGGGGGCCGCGGCCCGAGCCGCTCGCCTCCTCTCCCGGACGGCGGCAGCAGAGAGACCGGCCCGGGGGGAAGCAAGGAGGCAGCAAGGAGGCGGCGGCTCTACGTGAAGAGCCCGGACACAACCCCGGTCCAGCGCCGCACCCGACCAGAGTAGGGAGGATAAGTCCCTACATGTGAGGTTCCTCATCTTCAATCTCTGCTACACCCAAACCTGCCAGGTTCCCCTTTTCAACCACTGTGGGGTCATCCAACTGCCGACACCCATCCACTCTGGGCTCTCTGAATCCCACATTCCCACAATACTCCTTGGTAACGCCAATCTTCTCTATCCCTAATCCCCTTATTCCCTTCCCTTAGGTTCTCTGGGACACCTCAACCCAAGTCAGGCCTCCACATACATCCCAGTAATTCACATACTGAGCTAGTTTTTCAGGGACCCCCACAGCCCAGCAAACTTCTCCATCCATGAGCCCCATAGACCTATGGCCGGGAAGGTGAGGAAACTCCCACTTTGGCTGGGCTGGGTTGGGTGTTAATCTTTTCCTGTCTTGTGTGTGCCGTCCTCACAAAGTCTTTTTGCTCCCTCGGGATGAGGTGCGGTTTTGGCCGCAGATGAGGTGTTTTGGTAGCCCTGTGGATGCTGTGTGGTGTCTGGAATGGGGCGTGTGTATTCCCATTATGCCCCTTCCCCTCTGCCTGCAGAACTGAGGACAGACAGGTCTGAGGAGCAGAGCAGGAGCTCTGGGAAGGATAAGAGCAATATGAAGATGCAGTGTAAGATGAGGCCAGGTAACTTCTGTGGAGGGAGACATGCTGGACAGGGCCTAGGATTGGGGAGACAAGCAGGTGTGAGCCCCGGGCTCAGATTTCTAATTGTAGCTGTGATGGCAGAATGGGAGGAGGGTTGAAGCTGAAGCCCTGGGGTGCAGGAGTAGCGAGAAGAGGAGCCTCACCAGCATTGCTTTTTCTTTTCCTCTTGTGTTGTGTTTCATAGCAAGGGAAAAGAAGTCGCGGGGATGGAGTCCAGCCCTGAGGTGAGATGGAAGGTGATTGAGAGCAGTGACAGCGTGAATGCTGTTGATGCCAGGCAGGACCTGCCCGACTGGGACAAGAGTAACCATCTCTGTCGGTGAGATGTGTATCTGGTTTGGGAAGGGCTCTGGTCACAGCCCTCCTGGCTCCAGGCAGGGACTTCCCATTACCTGGGTGTGGGTTTCCGGACTAGCTGTGGCTTCAGGAGAGATGATGTTGCCATTTGTGAGAGCTGATCATCTCTCTGGCCAGGAATGGTATATGCTCCCTAGCAGAAAGTTGGATCCATGAGAGTGACTCCCTGTTGTGAATTTCTTTCGTCCTCCTAGGTTTCTCTCTCTGTGTTGGCCAACTTTCACTAAAACTCTCTCTCTCTCTCCTTTCATGGACAGCTGTCATGTTCAGTTGCCTGTCTCTTCCTCTGCTCCCCCTCCCCCATTCTCCTATGGGCTCATCTTGGTCTATCTGCCCAAGGGCAGGGTCTCTGCCATACTGGGAAGGATGTGTCCTGCCTGCCAGGATAAGGAGGTTGCTCCTCCCACTCCCTATCTTCGGGAAGACCTAATTGCTGTAACTGGGTCACAGTGTGAGTGGCCAGTCATGTCTTTGGGGCTGTGAGGTCTGAGACTTAGAGTGGTGGGCTCGCAGTCATAGCTTTGGGCAATGGAGAAGTGGGGCTGGGATTAGAGATGCCCCTTTCACCCGCTAGCTCCATTACTGCATCACCCAAAAGCCTCGCTCAGGGTCCACCATGCTTCCTTGTGCTGGGCACTGCAGGGACAATCAGAGGGACAGCAGGATGCATGAGGAAATAGATGAGTGTGTGAGGCAGATGGGTGAAGGGGTATGTGTGGCATACATTGGGGATGAATTTGGGGTTGAGGGTTGGACAGACAGCAGGACAGATGGAGAGCTGTAGGGACAGATGGTGATGTCACAGGCTGGACTTGTGATGGGTTCAGCTCATGGACGCTGACTCTGTCATCTCCTGCCCCCATCTGCCCGTCTGACTCTGGCCCTGTCTCTCACAGGCAGCACTCAGCAGAGTCTGGCCCTGTTGTTACACTGGTGCCTACATCCAGTGCACACCTGTGCGTAATGTGCTCCAGGAGAGCTCAGGCAGGGAGAAGCATGTGGCTCGCGGCTGCTTAGCCAGCTACTCCAAAGAGTGCCGGAGATCTCCCTCTCCTTGGGCAGCAAGACCCTGGCTGGGGGTTCCCTGTCCCTCCTCGCTGCCAAAGCAGCCTGCTCAGCGCAGAAACTGAGGTCACCTGTCTCCGCCCAGCCTCTAGCTGGAGCTGCTCCAGCCCCGAATTGATGGTACCCAGCCTGGCCAGAGTTGGTGTGATGCCCTAGTGGAGTCCGTTCTTTCTCCCCGGTAGATTATGATTTTCCCCACTGCAGTTAGTTGCTCTTTCTCTGCTTCCCCATAGCCCTTCCCCAGTAATAGTGACCCCTGCTGGCCAGGCACGGGAGTGTCCTGTAGGTGCCTTCTTGTAGGAGCAGTGACTCCTGGTGGCGAGGGACAGCAGTGCCTGGCATGTATGCTGCCTAGCATTGCTGCAGTGACCCCTGGTGGCAACTGAGGGCAGTTGTCTATGTGACCCCACTACTGCCACTGTGCCTGTGAGTGCTGGTGGGTAGGTGAAGCAGGGCCTTGTATGTATATCAGCTATTGGAGCAGAGCCCTCTGCATATCTCACTCTCATCTCGGTCACTCGTGTTGCCCAGGTGGGGCAGTCCTCTGTGTGTATTTACTCCCCCCAACCCCTGCATTGGGCCTTTGACCACTGGTAGCCAGAGGAGTCAGTGCCCAAGGTGTATTCTTCACCTCCCCCAAGGTGGCAGGGTGCCTGGGTGGCTGTGTCAAGCAGTGCCCTGGGTATCTTCCAACCCTTTGTGGCAGCGAGCCCTGCTTCTGGTGTGTATCACTCCCCCACTAGGGATGTGCACTGGTGGCCAAGTATGGCAGTGCCCTTTGTGTAGCCCCCTCTCCCCCCCCCGCAGGGTGACCAGATAGAAAGTGTGAAGAATTGGAACGGGGTGGAGGATAATAGGCACCTACATAAGAAAAAGGCCCTGAATATCGGGACTGTCCCTATAAAATCGGGACATCTGGTCACCCTATCCCCTCTACCTCTGTGCCAGGTATGGCAGTCACTGATCCCTGGCATCCCTGTGGGGTAATACCCTCTGTATATCCCCCAATTGGGGCAGTGACCCCTGCTGGTCAGGTAGGGCAGCGCCCTGTGTGTGTGTGTGTCCCCTATTTAGGTAGTGACCCCGATGGCTAAGTGAGGCAGTGGCCTTTGATTTCCTCTTCTCTCCCCAGCCCCCTCTGTCTCTGGGGTAGGACCCCCAGTTGGGGCACTGCCCGATGTGTATCTCTACTAATTGGAGCAGTGACCTCCCCGGGGGTTCCCTGGTGTGGCAATGCCCTATTGGTATCTCCCTCCCCCTCTCCCCACGCCATTGTGGTAGTGGCCACTTCAGGCAGTGGCCCGTTTATCATCTCCCCCCACCAGCATCATTGCAGCAGTGCCACCTGCTGGCCATGTGCGGCAGTACCCTGCCTGTATCCCCCTCAAACATTGCTGCAGCGACACGAGGTGCCCAGTTTGAGTAGTAGCCTGTGTGTACCTCCCCTCTTGGGGCAGTAATGTGTGTGGCCAGCTAAGACAGTGCACAGTCTGTGACGTCTGGCGGCCACGTAGGGCAGTGGCCTCTATCTACCATCTCCTCTGGAGCGGTGACCACTGGTGTCTTGGTGCTAAAATGCAGCCACCTCTGGGTTACATGATGGGGCTGTTTACAGAACAGTGGGGACAGCCCCCCCATTCCAGGAAGTAGGGGAAAATCTGGTGTTCGGGGCAGAGCGTTCCACCTTCTGTTGAACTGTGATGCTCTGAGCACCTTTCTCCTTCCATGAAGAAGACCCTGTGCGACTCCAGAGCTGGTCCAGTAACAGGTATCACCTCACCTGCCTTGTCTCTCTTGTATTCTGGCCAGTGTCCAACTTCCCCTTCACTGTTGGTCTTCAAACCTCCTCCAAGCCTCCCCCCAAGTCCCTTAAGATGCCAAACCTCCCCTGGAGCCTAACTCTGGGGAGGGCACCCCACCTGAAAACCCTATGGCACCATGGGAGTGGTAGTGTCCACTGCCTCCATCTCCCACCAGCCAGGACAGACCCCACAGCACCATGGGAGTGGTTGTGTCTCCTGCTTCCATTTCCTGACAACTGCTGCCAGGCCTGGCCCAGACTTCCCATTTCTGGTGCGAGTCTGGAAGCAGGTGCTACCATGAGGCGGTGCCGGGAAGGGTGGTGCTGGTGTCAGGAGAAAACAGGAGGAGTAGGTGGGTCTGTACTACTCCGGGGGGGTGCTGCCCTTGCTGTGAAAGGGCCTTGCAATTAGAGGAGATGTCATCTCCCTGCCCTTCCACTCTCTGCACCAGCCCCTGCTTGTCACGGGAGCAGGGCTGGCTCCAGGCACCAGCATAGCAAGCAGGTGCTTGGAGCAGCCAATTCAAAGGGATGGCCCTTCCAGTATCGGGGCAGCACGTCTGGGTCTTTAGCGGAAATTCGGCGGTGGGTCCCCCATTCCCTGTCTTAGTCTTTGAGCTGCCACCAAATGTCTACCAAAGAGGAAGGGAGGGAGGACTCGCCGCCGAACTGCCGCAGAAGAAGCAGTGTGGTTGAGCTGCCGCCGAAGAGCCACAGCGTTTTTTCTTTCTTATTTACTTTCTCCACACTGGTCATGTCTTTATAGACCTCCGTCGTATCCCCCTTTAGTCGTCTCTTTTCCAAGATGAAAAGTCCCAATCTTATGAATCTCTTCTTAGACGGAAACTGGTCCATATCCCCTCATCACCTTTGTTGTCCTTTTCTGAATCTTTCCCATTCCAATAGATCTTTTTTGAGATTGTGCTGATCTCATCAGCATGCAGTATTCAAGATGTGGGCGTTCCATGGATTGATATTGAGGAGATATGATAGTTTCTGTCTTCTTACCTATCCCTTTCTTAATGATTCCCAACACTCCGCTGCACATTGAGTGGATGTTTTCAGAGAAGTATCCACAACGACTCCCAGATCTCTTTCTCGAGTGGTAACAGCTAATTTGGACCCCATTGTTTTATAGGGATAGTTGAGATTGTTTTCCAATGTGCATTACTTTGCACTTAACAGCACCGACGTTCATCTGCCATTTGGTTGTCCCGTCACCCAGTTTTGTGAGATCTCTTTGTGGCTCTTCGCAGGCTGCCTGGGACTTAACTATCCTGAGCAATTTTGTATCATCTGCAAATTTTGCCACCTCACTGTTTACCCCTTTCTCCAAATCAGTTATGAATAAGTTGAACAGTACTGCTCCCAGTACAGATGCCTGGGGATAAGAGAGGAAAGATCCTCTTCTGACATTAGCAGACCAGGTGCCAGCTCATGCCAAGGCCCCTAGGCCTTACTGAAAAGAGACAAATGCATGGCTGGAAACTAGTCTTTCTCACCTGTTTGTTAGTGTTGTTAAAACAGGCATTAGATTCATAAAAATGTGTTTAGTGTTTAGAGTTTATGACAAGCTTGTGAGTTGCTTCATGCATTATTTTCACCTATAACAGCCGTAGCCCATGTTGTAAGGTGATCTATAAGCGTTGGCACTACAGCTGTAAACCCCCTTGCCGCCACCCTGCCACCAGTCAGGAGAGAAGCATTATGAAGTGTAAAATGCTAGGTTACCAGAAGAGGCGTCATCTCCTTTCCAACAGGAGAAGGCCCTGACTGAGACATCAGACAAGCCACTGTGGATCATCCATGGACAAAAGACCTGGTTGATTGCTCCCCGTAACACACCCACGAGGAGGAAGAGACCTGCACAAACACTTGCCCCCATCAGCTTGAGCTCTGGGGGAATGGAATAAAAATCCCTGTTAGGAAGAAACGTCCCACCCCCCCGGATGCTGCTTGGAATTCGTGGAGACAGCATGCCTTCTAAGCGTATGAAAAGAATCCCAGCTGCTTCAACACCTGGGTGGCAAGATAGAATCAGGATGCCCAAGGAGAAAGTCTATAACTCCATGTTAAGGCTATTCTACTGCCTGAGAAGTTCACACTTGATACGTGGTGGGTAAAATCAAACTGTGGAACACACAACCATGGGGAGCCCCAGTGCCTTAGGGTTAGGGTTATGCCATTCGATCTCATTCAGGGTATGTTTTGGTTCTGAGAAGTAAAAGAGGTGTGTGTGTGTTTTATGGAGTGAGGTAGCAAAGATTGGTTGCAGAGGTGGTGCATGTGCCACAAACATTGTGCCCAAAAGAGGCCAAAGAAAGTATGTGCAAACACTGTACCGCATCCCCAGTGCTCTTTTCTGTTCCTTCCCACAGAACTTTCACTGCATACCAGTCCAGTTCCTTGCTGTTGCTTGTCTAAGAGCTGCATGCATATGCTAGAGCGTACCCTGAGCTGATTCCAGACTTTTGGGCTCCATACAGCCTTGCCCACCTGTGGCGCAATGGGTCAGTGCATTTGGCTGTTAACCAAAAGGATGGTAGTTCGAGCCCACCCGGGGACAGCGATAAGCTCGTGCTACTTCCTTGCTTCCCCAAGGCCTGTGGAGAGCCTCTAAAGTCCCATTTTGCTGCCTCTTGGCGTCAGTGCTTTCAGCTGGTGGCCCAAAGAGCGTGCTGGATGCCATTCAGAAACCCGTCTCCCAGCAGCCGTGCCGCAGGCTCAGGCTTAATCCTCGAGGCCGAGCACAAAAACTTTCAGCCGGGAACATTTTGCTCCCTTCCTGCCTCCGCCCAAGTGGCAAGGGAGAAGCGGACGAGACATGCCGGCTGAAAGATGCCTCCCTCCCACTTCCTTGTAGGCTGTGCAAAGCTGTTGGCCTGCCTCATCAGGAAAGAGCAGCCATGCTGCCCAAACCTGAGTCACGTGCGCAGCCTGGCCCGCCCAGGCTGACGGCGTGGAGAGCCATGCGAGCCAATGGCAGGTCGAGTCGGTAGCCTCAGCTCTTTCCCCTGACAGCCACACAGCACTGCCCAGCGCCCCGAGAGCCTCCCTCGTGTTCTCCCGCAGCCCACCGGGGTGGGTGGGAGAAGGGGACCAGGAAGCACTGCAGCCTTATTCTGGGATAGGAGGCCCTGGCCACTCCCAGACCTCCCTCTTGCCTTCAGCCCAGGCAACCAAAGGTGCCAGGGAGTTCCATGGCAGGCGGCCGCCTCAGCCACCTCTTGCCGCTCTGCTGGTCACCGCCTCGCTGGAAGGCCCAGAGGGAAAAGAAACAAGCACACACATAGCAGAGGATGGTTTCAATCCATTGACCTCTGGGTTATGGGCCCAGCACACTTCCGCTGCGCCACTCTGCTGGCTCTTCCCAGTCCTGCCACCCAGCCGGCACTATCCAGATTAGTGCCTTACGAGCTCGCGCTGGCAGGCAGATGCGCAGGCTGCTAGGCAGCTGCCCTGGTCACAGGATTTTACAGCGTCTACAGGGTAAAAGGGATCTTGTTGGGGTTTGGACCCCACTGGGAGCTGGGTAGCTGAGTGCCGGAGACGGGAGCACTTCTTAAACTGTTTTCAGTTAAGCCTTCAGCTTGTGGGGGACAAGGTTCAGCCTTGGATCCGTGTCTGCAGCAGGCAAGCGCCTCTGGCTCAATCGGCCCCCCTCGCTGTCTTAGCAGACTAAAACCCGGAGCAAACGCACACGCCTTGCAAAGGAACAGGGAGCCGGGATCTCGAACAAATGTCAACATTTTATTAAGATGACATTGAAAGAAAAAAAGAAGTGTACGGTACAGCATTTAGGCGCAGAAGTTTCTGGTGATCAGGGAACAACGTACAGATTACCCAGGGGGTGCGAAGTTCGGTTTAAGATCGGGTGGCATAAGGAATACCTAATCTGCAATAGCCCCGACTGGGGGTAAAAGGTTAACGTACAGACACTGAGTTGGGAGGGTGTGTTGTCCATGTGAGGGCTACATTCAGGTGTGGAGTATAATGAGCGGATGTGACGATGAAGATGGCTTGACCGGCGTTTGGTGAGTTTGAACGTTCAGTGTTTTGGAATCTTTGCCACAATCTAGTTTAAGCAGGGTCGCTGTGAACTCTACCCTGTCATCTGTTGGTGATCTATTGTAAAAGCCTTTTGAGGCTGATGTCATTTGCATGGTTCCACCCACCCCGGATTGCATGATGGGAGTGCTTGTCCAGATGATCATTTCAGCTGCTGTGGGATCCCCAGTCTCTGTTATTGGGGCAGGAGTAATGCAGTGTATTTTCCTGTTCGTTTTGGATCAAGGAGAGAGTAACTGTACCTGGCATTTGAAGCCTGAGAGCTTCACCCTCGCCTGAAATTACTCACCCATTAAGGGGTCTGGGTTTCAAAGACCCAAAGCTTGTGGGAGGTAGGAATGGATGTTTGTTTGGTTCTTAGGGGTTGTGTTTGTGCCTGCTGGTTTCATTCCTGGTGTGTAAAGACAAAAGTGTTTTTGAATCTCTTTGAGTTGTTGTTAGTGCTTCAGTTGTTTGCCTTAAGCTTATGCTGTTTGATCTTTTCCAGGGTATGTTTGGGTTCTGAGAGGTAAAAGGCTGCTCTGTGTGTGTCTGGTGTTATATAATGAGGTAGCAAAGGTTGGTTGCAGAGGTGGTGCATGGGCCACAAAAATTGTGCCCCCCACCCCCAGCTCTGATCCCAGAGTCCAGAATTTGTATAAACCCACCTGCTGACCTGTGACTAAGAATCCGGTTTCAGAGATCGTTCATGTGTCACAAAAGCTGTGTCCCACAGCTGATCTCCCAGAGTCCAATCTGCTAAATTTTCTTGCTGTCCTGAGTGGTAAGGAACATTTTCTCCAACTATGGAGTTGTTTACAGCATGGAAATGAGATCAAAACTCAACAGCTTATATGTGTCTAAAAATTGCATTCGGTTATTAAAAACTTTACATCTGTGGCATAGAACCAAGTATGTATTAGAAACATAAAAAGCTCTGTTCTTAAACTAGAAAGATACAAAGGACATGAAATGTGCATTTAGAGATTTCACTAACAATCCACTGTACTAAAAGCAAACATTCCTTTTCAATCTCTTTTATATCACTATGCTTTGGAACCCATGTCCTTTGCCTAATGAGTTTTATGTAGGTTCGAGTGAGTCCCGAAATCATGAACTGCTAAGTTCCATTCTACTGTCTTCGATTCATATCACTGGAATAACTGCACTTTATTACCCCTGCTCTAATAAGAAAGAGACTGGGGATCCCACAGCAGCCGAAATGACCCTTTGGACAAGCACTCCCATCATGCAATCTGGGGTGGGTGGAACCATGCAAATGACATCAGCCTCAAAAGGCCTTTACAACAGATCACCAACAGATGGAGGGTAGGGTTCATAGCGACCCTGTTCACATCCTCCCCGCAGCCAAGAATTGGTGATCCTGATAAATCACATTCCCTATTATACCAACTCATTGCTATTGAATGTGAAGTTATGGCTAGCAAAAGTAGCCACCCATCTCTGCCTTGTAGCATCCAGCATAGTCCTTGTTAACACATAAGTCAGTGGATTGTTCTCTGTCCACACCTGAAACTGAACACCACACAAGTAGTTTAAAAATTTCTCAGTGATGGCCCATTTCAAGACCAAGAACTGCTGCTGGTGGATGGGATAGTGAGTTTCGCTGTCAGACAGTCCTCAGCTGGCAAAGCCTACAGATTTACATTTCCTTCCACTTCCTGGTACGGGACTGCTCCCAGACCCTCCAAACTGGCATCAGCATGCAGGATAAACCATTTGTTTGTGTTAACAAGGACTAGGACTTGCACATGAATCAGGCAAATAATTATTTCCCGTAAAGCCCTGTCACTTCTCTCATCTCGCCATGTCCCAAGTGGAGAAGAGAGGAGCCCCTCCCATGTCCCAGGCCAGGAACACCAGATTGGAGGGGTGGGGGAGGTGTTCATGACTCAGTCCAGGTTTGCTAGTGCTGCAAAGGAGAAGATTTCCTTCCTCAGTCCAGGTCAACTGGAATTGTTGTTGTAGTGGGAGAGAGATGTCTCTCATCTTTTTCTTAGATGCCTTGGTGAGAGGGGACAGGCAGAGGTTTTTTTTTCCCCTCTGCAGCTCACATCGCACATTTCTTCTCTGGTTTTTGCTCTAGCTTGATTTCTGTCTTGCATCTCAGATTTCTCTTTCTTGGCCTCATTCCAGAGCATTCACAGCCCAATTCTCTATCCTAACCCTGAGTCCTCTACTGCACTCTGAATGTCTCATTCTAACCCCTCCTCAGAGTCGGCACCTCTAGAACCAGTGCCTTCATCCCTCTGCACTCCAACTCTCTGTCCCATGTAGCCTGATGTAGAGTGTACTAATAATATTAATTTGGATGATTTGATGAAAATTTAATTTAATTCACTTACAAAGTTACATTTGCATTACTGCTATTCAAAAGATACATATGGCATTATATGCAACAAAGATTTGGTTAATATACTCACAGCCTTCCTTCATAACCTGGTGGTAAGAGACACAGGACCAGCCTTGCAGTTCAGGTTTCTCAATTCTTCAGTGAAAGATGCAGTGCTTAGAAAAAGCTAGTGTTACTTAGGGTTTACTTGAATATGTTAAACTTAAAATCAAAACCTAATAAACAAAGACTAAAAACGTAAGGAAACCGAACTTAGCCTAGTTCCCTTGAAACTTAAAGTTTAAGAACAAGTACAGCCTACTGATAGTACAAAGAGAGAGAGTGGAGGAAGTAAGTCACAATGACAGAGCAAAGTGCTCTAGCGAGGTGGGTTACCTCTTTTATAGGGCACAAGGGCCGGAAATCCTTCCTCCTATGCCCAAATTTCATTCCTCACCCACAAAACATTAGGGTACATTTACTTCATAGGCTAGTATGTTTGTGCTTGGTGATGACATGTACATATGCACATAAGTTACCTTGTAGTGTACCTGTTAAATCTGTGGGTACAACACTGAATAAAACTCTATGCCATTCTCCATTGTCGATTGGTCTAGGTAAAGGTCTTGGACAGGCTTGGGTACTTATCTATTTAAGTAACATGATAAAGGTCGATTTTCTCTCTGAGTAAAAGGTCACAATATAGATATGCTAACTTTGCCTTAGCTTAACATACAGGATATGGCCTGTAGGTTCTCGTAAGTCATGTGTCTCAGTCCCCTAATCATTTTTATTGCCCTCTGTTGGACTCTCTCCAGTTTGTCCACATCCCTTCTCATGTGGGTCCCAACCCCAAAAGTACTCACATTTTACCCCATTGGCCCCAAAATGCCAGCTTTTAATATGTAAATAGGGTGCTGCCATGGTGAAGTCACTCCTGAGCTCTCCAGCGGAGCCTGCTGGCAGAGAACAGGGTGAAAATTAGCCAGGATGCCATTCAGTCAAATCCCTCTGCTCCCCGCAGGTGGTTTCGGAAAGCTCCAAGATGGCTCACTTCCCTTTCTCTCATCAGCTTCAGGCCCCAGCGTTACAAATGCACAAACCAGTTGGGATTCTCCCCTGGCCTCAGAGTGTGGGGCTGCTCTGAGGGGATGGTCTTGCACACTTGGGATATTAGTGCAAAGATACAATTTCAATTTCTCTTACAGAAATTGGAGGGCAATTTATATTTGGTAAAAATCTTATTTAGTGAAAGGAAAGCTGCAGTGACAGCCTGGTTACTGGGGTGCAAAACACCTTCCTCCCGGGAGAAACAAGAAGTTAGAATTAGAAATTTACATCGTTTGTTCCAATGTTGGTACAGGTTTAATTTTCCTTCTGTGTAGGTTTGTTTCAGGTGTGACCATTTTGGTTTATTGGGTTGTTTCGGTTTTTGTAGTTGGAATGGAGCTTTTAATTGACATTTGCTGGATTCAAATGGCTGACTTGTAACGCCAGTTTTGACATAGTTCTGCATATTTTATTACAATTTGACCAATATTCAAGGATTCAATTCCTTTATAGGAGGTTTTAGTGGTCATGCTTATTTATTTGATGTTATTTTATCATTCTGCTGTAGCACATTTTTTGATAAAATGTTGAAATTTTTAATTTACAGCATTTGTTTTTATTTTTACAAACAAAGTTTTTCTTAATGTTTGGGTTTTAAATTAAGCCTTGTTTTTTGGTTTCAATTTTTCATTTAGGTTTTGGTTACTGATGGGATCTTTAAGAGAACTTTGGATTCAGTACTAAAATTTGGACAGGTTTAGAATATTTTAAGTAAACCCTGTTTACTATTTTTTTTTAATAAAGTTTGTATTGCTGTAAACCCTAGCCGGGGGGAGAGGAGATGAGCCTGGCCTTTAACTGAGAAGGAACAGAGGCATGGCCCCCATGAAGGGTGAGGCTAGGTGATGGGGCGCACAGCTCCGCAATTTTTTTTGTCTGGCCCATCTCAAGCGTCGTCTACACTACGCTGTTAAACTGATTTTAACAGCGTTAAATCGATTTAAAGCTGCACCCGTCCACAAACACCTGTTGTTTCAGGCACCTCCAGAGTGTTACTGCAGCTGGCCTGCGTGGCTGGATTAGCACCGGGTGTCCTGGATGCCAGCAGCTGAGGATGCAGTAGAGCACACCATAGATACTCCACCCCCCTGGCATGTAACAAGCTCCCAGAATTGCAGACTGTTGTATGTGCTGCAGGGTGCTCTGTCACTAATCATAAGAGTTACGAAGACGTCTAGTTGCCTGGCAGATGTTGGCAGAGTGGATCCAACCTGGAACCTCGGGAGTTTAGTACGGGAGCCTCTACCACATGCGTTAAAACCCAACTGGCTGTTAGCTAAGGCTCTAGAGCAGACTCCTTTCATCTCTGTCTCTAAGTGGTCCTGGTGCCACTAGACGGGCCAGAACACCACACCCAGCAGGTGTGTGGGTTACCCCTCCAAGTGCAGGGAGGGGCCTGGTAGGATTTTCCCCACAGCCTGTGTCCCATGGAGAGAGCATCAGAATCAGGCACTTCTGTGAATCCCACTAAGCACCTCTGAACTTCTTGAGGTGCCTGAACCCCTTTGTCAAGCTGGGCCTCGTTCAAGCAACCAAGAGAAACTCGTAAAGCCTGGCTGGAGCCGATCGCACATGAAGAGTGTTTCTTTTCAGCTCCCTGAGCAAGGGGCAAGTAGGTCTCCTGTCCGAGATCCCAGCTCCAGGAGATATTAATACACACAGCAGGGGATGCTTTCCATTAGCACAAGACAAAGCGTCATTACAATGATCATATGGGAGCTGCTTGGTAATGAGGGGCTGGGAGTGTGCTCTTCTTCCTGCTCTTCTGGGCTCCCTTTTTCCCACTTCCCTTGCGACTCAGACGCCTCCTTCTTTGTCCCTGGAGCAGAAAGAAACATTTGTAACATTTCCCTTTTCCATGTAGTAACCCTGGTTTACAGTGGATGGAAGTCGGGCCCAGAGCCCTGAAGCGACTTGCCCAGCGTCAGAGTGAAGGTTGTTGGCAGAGCTAAGCAGAGAACTCCGATCTCATGGCTCTTCGCTGGGGGCTTTTACTACACGAGGCTTCCTCGGACCTAGGGGCCAGTGTTTTTTGCCGTGGTGTATTCTACTCATCCCCTCCCCTTGCACACCTTCCCTGTCAGTGTTAGTGTCAATGTTAGTTAGTGTCAATGTTAGTACTCCCCACCCTGCTGTGCCAGACCCCCAGAGGGAGGTGACCTGACACACTCAGCTCTCCCCACCTCAGCGATGGACCTCCCCCACCCTCGCCAAGGGGTTCTGGCTCTAAATGGATTCCAGACTCTGTGGTACCCATCCCTGTCCCATGAGAAGGCCCTGATGTATAAGGCTTGTAGGGTAACTAGTTGTGAGTATTTCTCACATGCTCCTCGCTAACCATGTGGATTGAATCCTCACCTGTACGATCTAGTTCAACTTTTCCTGTATCATCCTGCAGCTTCACCTCCTCTGACTCCACCTGGTTCTCAGCTGCTATCTTCTTGCGAGACAAGTGCGTCCACCTTCTTTGTGAGGAAATTGTTCTCTCCTCTTCCCTATCGGCCATCGAGGTGTCAGATTGGCTACAGACACAGAGTCTTTTCATGCCTGACAGGATGGACCATGAGCATTTCCTTCTGTGGGGCTTCTCTGGCAAGGCCTGTTCTTGCTGGCTGAAGTCAAAGCATGCCTCCATTGCTGCAGGTTGGACAAGCACTTTGTGCACATGCTTCTCTCTGTGCTCCCTAGAGGCGAGTCTTTGGAAAAAGAAATGAAGCCTGGAATGGAAAGAAGGAGGAAATGGGTTTTTCTGTCATTCTGTAAAGGAAGGGAATTAGTTTGCCCAGGATTCACAGGTTCAGGAGACGGGTCTTTTGAAGCCATCTGCTACTCTAATTGCCAGGATAGGTTCATACAACCAAGAACATAAGCAACACAAGACCGCCCATCCTGGTTCAAACCAAAGATCCATCTAGCCCAGTATCCTGTCTTCAGACAATTGCCAGTGCCCCAGAGGGAATGAACAATATACATAGATTAGACAATCAATTACATGAGACAAAAGGTTTCTATTCACAACTGGGAGGCAAGGAGTGCATTGGGGCAACTCCAGAGGAAATACTATTTATGGAGATATCAGACTAAATTCTGCACCAGTTTTGTTCTCTTTCCTTTAGGCCTGTTCTTGCTGGCTGAAGTCAAAGCATGCCTCCACCAGTTTTGTTCTCTTTCCTTTCCAGACATGCATCTGACTAAGTGGGTATTCACCCACGAAAGCTCATGCTCCAAAATGTCTGTTAGTCTATAAGGTGCCACAGGACTCTTTGCTACTTTCCTTTAGGTGATAGCCATGGAAATTCACCCCCACTCGTGTGCTGAGGGATAAAACAGTGGAAATCTGCCTCCAGAGAAGGTGAAAGGCTGGCGCAGGAGGGAGCTGAAAGATGCCGACATTCTAATCAAAACGGAACGTTGAGAACTGACTGTTGCAACACTGGCCCCCACCAGTCCCTTGGACGAGGGTGGCCGACCTGAGCCTGAGAAGGAGCCAGAATTTACCACTGAACATTGCCAAAGAGCCACAGTAATATGTCAGCAGCCCCCCATCCACTACCCCCCAACCCCCATCACCTCCCACCCATGGGCAGCTCCACCAATCAGTGCTTCCCCCTCCCTCCCCACTCCTCCCAGCCGCTGCAATCAGTTGTTTTGCAGTGCGCAGGAGGCTGTGGTGGGGAGAGGGGAGGATGGAGGGCATGGCAGTCTCAGGGGGAAGGGGCAGGGGCTTTGGAGGAAGGGGTGGGGTGGTGGCAGGTGCTGGGGCAGAGCAGGGGGTCGAGCAGTGAGCACCCCACAGCATATTGGAAAGTCAACATCTGTAGCTCCAGCCTCAGAGTCAGCGTCTATGCAAGGAGCCACGGAGTAACCTCTGAAGAGCCGCATGTGGCTCCGGAGCCACAGGTTGTCCACCCCTGGGCTAAGAGAAGGAGGCACCAACTTGTCATGTGCGATCTAAGGAGCAGGAACAGAATCTGGGAATTTCCTTTTGTAAAAACTCATCTTCTTTCGAAATCCTGTGGAAATAGCTGATTCAAGAAGTTGTTGAGAGATGGCTAGTACGCGTCTATCAGCAGCTCCTTGGGTCACCAGCCATTGTCAACCAAGCCAGTTGGCAGACTGAAGGCAGGGCAAGAATGCTGAAGCAGAACATTCTTTGCTGTTGGGATACGTGACATCACAACAAACTTAACCATAAACACCTCTGGACACGCACCCAGAGAGACACGCACACAGAAGAGTTAGTAACATTAACAACACTGAAAGACTCACCCAAAATCTCTAGGAATTTTGATTTTGGGAAGGGGGATTATAGACACCGATTGCACAAGTGCTCTGGGCATGAAGCACCCACAAGGAAAAATGAGCAGGTGCTTAACACCCACTGGGAGCCAAGCTGTGCCCTCCCCACAGTGCTTCTCGCCCACCAGTGGCCCCAGTGAGCAACTCCTCCTGCTCCCTCCCAGCACTTCCTGCCCACCACAAAACAGCTCTTTCATGGAATTCAGGATGCTGCAGGAGGGTAGGGGTGGAGCGAGGACATGACATACTTGGGGGAGGAGATGGGAAAGAGACGGAGTGGGGGTTTGGAAAAAGGAGTGGGATTGAAGCCAGGCGGGGGTGGAACAGGATTAGGAAGAGAGGAGGCAGGGGTTTAGAGGAAGGGGTTGATTTGGGGGTGCGGCAGGGCAGACCAGGGAAAAGGTGGGGAGGTGCTTTGGGGAAGAGGTGGAGTGGGAGAGGGACCTGGGGCAGAGCGGGAGTTGAGCACCACTAGCCAGAGGGGAAGTTGGTGCCTACTGAGGGGATGGACAAAGAACTGGTAGAATCACAGAAGATGAGGGTTGGAAGGGACCTCAGGAGGTCATCCAGCCCAACCTCCTGCTCATGGCAGAACCAACACCAACTAAATCATCCCAGTTAAGGCTTTGTCGTGCTGGGCCTTAAAAACCTCTAAGGATGGAGATTCCACCACCTCCCTAGGGAACCCATTCCAGTGCTTCACCACCCTCCTAGTGAAATAGTGTTTCCTAATATCCAGCCTAGACCTCCCCCACTGTAACTTGAGACCATTGCTCCGTGTTCTGTCTTCTGCCACCGCTGAGAACAGCGGAGCCCCATCCTCTTCAGACCCCTCCTTTCAGGTAGCTGAAGGCTGCTATGAAATCCACCCTCACTCTCCTCTTCTGCAGACTAAACAAGCGCCAGTCCCCTGGTCATTTTCCTTGCCCTCTGCTGGACTCTCTCCAACTTGTCCACATCATTTCTGTAGTGGAGTGGCCCCAAACTGGACGCAATACTCCAGATGTGGCCTCACCAGTGCTGAATAGAGGGAAATAATCACCTCCCTCGATCTGCTGGCAATGGTCCTACTAATGCAGCCCAATATGCCGTTAGCCTTCTTGGCAACAAGAGAACATTGCTGACTCATATCTGGCTTCTCGTCCACTGTAATCCTCAGGTCTCTTTGAGCAGCCCCAGGACTGACCCATGGGTCAGCGGGGGAGGAGGTGGAGGAGAGGAGGCACAGGGTGAGTGGTGCGGACCCGAGAGAGGGGGGTGCAATGGAGGAGAGGGGGAACTCAGCCAGGCAGTGGTGGGTGATGGGGGCTGGGAGGAGGGGCGAAGCAGATATAGGAAGAGATGGAGCGCAGGCTGGGCACCAGGGCCGAGGCATCCAGGGCCTGATTGGCGGTGGCTGTGCCAGGGGAGGCTTAGCCTCCCCACCTATTATACCCACCACCTGTGCTTCCACTGAGGGATCTCTGGAGTCTCAATATTCCCCGGAGTCAGGTATCAGAGGGGTAGCTGTGTTAGTCTGGGTCTGTAAAAGCAGCAAAGAGACCTGTGGCACCTTGTAGACTAACAGACGTTTTGGGGCATGAGCTTTCATGGGTGAATACCCACTTCGTCGGATACATGTAGTGGAAATATCCAGGGGCAGGTGTATATATATATATATATATATTATATATATGTAAGCAAGAAGCAGGCTAGAGATAACTAACCTCGTTATCTCTAAGCCTAACTAACCTCGTTATCTGTAGACTCTTTGCTGCTTTTAATGTTCCCCGGAGCTCACCTTCTCTGACAGGTCTGAGCAACCAGAGCTTGTAGGTAGACCATTCACAGCCTCCCCATGGGGAGCGTATGGACCCAAACAGGCTGGAGACAAGTTATCACAGAAATCGCTGAGGACTCGAGGAGCATCTTCAGCTGAGAAGGGTGACACGCCCACAGAAGCTGAATTTCTGACTCGAGGCTGAGTAGTGCAAGGTGGCTGCGCAGCACAGCTGTGAGGCTGTCTGCTGCGATCGATGCACCGGGGTCGATTTAGTGGGGGTCTAGTGAAGACCCACTAAATTGACAGCAAAGCGCTCTCCGGGCGACTCTGGGACTACACCGGGAACGAGAGGAATAAGGTAAGTCTCCTGTTGGCCCAGCACAGAGTAGACACAGTAGTAAGTCGACCTAAGCTACGTCGAATCCAGCTGTGTTAATCACGTAGCTGGAGCAGCATCACTTAGGACGACTTACTGAGGTAGGATGGACACAGCCTAAGGCCTAAGTTTCCACTGCAGTCTGAATGCTCAAACCCCGGCTTGGCAACACAAGTCACCAAGCCCAGGCCACACAGAGACAGGCTCAGTGTGCAGTGTGGACACCCCCTCAGACAAGCCCAGGAATGTCACATGAGGAAATCAGTCCTTTCATTGGACTTGCTGGTAGAAGAGCCCAGTGATGTTGGAGCTCCCTGCCCGTCAGTGACAAACGTAGCGCTCCAGCAACTGAGCTCTAGGGCTCGCTGCTGAAAGAAAAGCTTCATGAGTAACAAAGGGCAATGAGAGGTGCTGGTGTTTGGCCAAGGACAGGGAGTCCCACCCTCAAATACAGACCATTTCCCTCCTTGTCTGTCTGTGCTGGGGCAGGAGCAATAACACGGCCTCCTGCTTTTGCTATTGCAGAGAGTTGGGTATGACGGTCACCTCAAACACAGGGTGCGAAACAGGCCTCAGACCTGACTGGGTGTAAACAAGACCTACGCAGCTAGACTGAGCCAGCTGGAAATTCAGATGTGCCCCTTTCCTGGAGGGATAGACTGACCTGTGAGAGGACTAGAACCGGAGCTACCAATGTTTAACTTGCACTCGTTCAGCATCTTTCCTCTGAGTGCCGTCACTGTAGGTTAAATACCCCAGCCCCAGGCTCCCTGCCAGCTCTGGGCCTGACAAGCTTTCCTTGTGATTGGATTCTGTACAGCAGGGGTGCAAGGATCCAGCAGGTGCATCTGACTCCTTGGTGAAGTTTCACATGCAAGGTGTGTGTGTGACTCTGTGTGTGTCGGAAGCAATGGGTGTGGCACTGTCACTGAACTAACAGAGGGAGACGGTGGTCGGAGCGAGACAGCGGAAGACTAAAGGAGCAACGATGGGCATAACAATGATTGTGTTGTGTTTCATTCCTTATATGTGGTGCAACCACCCGTCCCTTTAGCCTTGTAGTTTACCAAGGGTAAAACTAAACCTCTGTTCAGATACAAGAAAGTGTCTGTGTCCATTCCTGCTAGCTGCACAGGGGTTTGATGTTGTTGCTTTCAATCATCCGGCTCTGCCAGGAGAAGGAACAATTCAGGCCGTCACTGAACTGAAGGAGGGAGATGTTTTTCTGACAGGGAGGGACAGCTCCTCTTAAAGGTGTTTGGCAGGCAGCCTCCTTCCCAGGTCTGTCCCAACAACACCCAGTTGAAAAGGGACCCTCTCCAGCCCGGTGAAAATGAGCGAGCGAGTGAGCCTGGGGGAGAGTGAGCAACGGAGGGAGATGGAGTGAGCGGGCTGGGACCTCGGCGAAGGGGCGGGCTGAGGGTGTTCAGTTTTTTTGGGTCAGAAAGTTGGCAACCCCAGATCCAGGGGAAACAACTCAAACACCCAATGAGGCTGGCCAGGGGCAGGACATCAGCTTTGAGGGGAGGGGTGGGTGTGGCAGTGACATCATAAAGGCCTTATGCAGGATCTCGGCCTATTGGGCAAAGGTGGTGGGGAGGGGGTGACCTCACAGAGAGACAGGCCCTGATATCAGCCAGGCAGGACAGAGGTGCAGGGCCAGGCCAGTTTCTGAGACCCCTCCGGCTTTTCTGCCCCAAGTCTCCTTCGCGAGGTCTCTCCTCGAGGGCTGAGAGAGAATTAGGATTCATGGATGTGAGCATGGGGAGGAACCTCTGTGGAGTTTTCTCCTTTCCTACCACTGACTGTGCTGAAAACAAACTTCCCTTTGACAAAGGGCTGAGAATGGTTTGGAACCTGTTCGGTCTGATCCACCTGGCGCAGGCAGCATTCTAGGCCCAGAAAACACTGGCTTCAGGTGACAGAATTTGATTTCCTACCTATGATTTGATGGTTGGAATCCCTGGGGACATTGGGGTTTGTCCTTTTTGGTTTCCGTTTTCCTCTTTCCTCCCTCCTTTCTGCTCTTCTCTTGCTTCTTACCTCCCTTTCCCCTGTATCCCTCCTTCTACCAAGGAGGGGTGTGTGGAGTGTGGGCAGGGGCTTGGAGGTTTCTCTCCTTGCGGGAGGTCCTCACCAAGAGATGGGGCTGGATCTTAGAGTGATCCCCTGTGATGGTGACCTGGGCTGTCCTTTGGGACATCTGGTGAGACCTCTCAGCCTCCCGCCCCTCAGAATCTCAGTGCTGATTGGCCGAGCAGGGGTCTATCAACAGTGAGGAGACTCAGATCCTTTTGTTCTCTTTTCACATCAGGCAAATAAGTCACAACCAATCCAATGTACGGGATTAATCTTGCTGCTTCTCTCCATTAATTGTCTCTTAGCAGGTTATGATTTCCTCTAATGTTCTAGCTCTTCTAAAATATTTGCTGCATAATTACTATGAACCACTGTTGGTCTGTAGCTCACTTGAGAGCATTTTACTCTGATCACTCATTGTGTGAAATTCAAGATGTGAGAGAGAGGTTGAAAGTCAGGAGCAGTGTTTCCTCTGATTTGTTATGTCCCCATGTGTGGAATGAATTGTGTTGTGTGCATCACTATGGAGGTGAGGTGTGACACATCCCCTGTATATTGGTGCTCCTTACAAAATTCATTCTGCACATGGATGGTGTGTGGCAGGAGTCAGGCTGAAGGGTTCCGAGTGTGGGAGGGGGGTCAGGTGGGGCAAATGTTGGGGTGCAAGGGATGTGGCTGGTGGTCTCGGGTGGGGCTGGGGATGAGGGGTTCAGGGCTGGAGCAAAGGGTTGAAGTGCAGCGGTGTGAGGGCTCTGGCTAGGGATGCAGGCTCTGGGGTGGGGCTGGGAATGAGGGGTTGGGGTGCAGGTTGTCCCAGGGAGAGAGGATTCCTCCCAGCTCTCTCTCACCACGGCAGATCAGGGTCAGGTGAGAGGGCACCTGTCTTCTGGCCATAGCAGCTGTGGTGGGGCGGGGTTGGGGTTGGGGCAGGGGGAGGGAACAGGATTTATTTTTCCTAAGTCAAAAGTGGGAAGGGAAGGAGTTATGCTTCAGTTTTTACCTTATAAACTTAGGTCCTGTCTAACTTACAAGATGCTCTGGGAATAAGACAGCATGTCATGCGGTGACCTCACAAGAGCAGAGGGTGTCAGAACTACAGCAAGTGAGAGGGCAGGGGATTTAGAGTCAGATTGTTTCAGGTGCTGCATTCGTCAGCTGACATTTAACAGCAACGCTTAGCTAACACAATGGAGAAAGGAATTCTCTGCTAACGATTCGACCCGCCCCTTTGGCCAACTCCACCCCTTCCCTGACCAGAGTATGCTCAGAGCAACCTTCACACACCCACAGCTGGGCACCCAGCACAAAGCCAGGGAGGAGGTTGCTTGGCTTGTTTTACTTTTTACTTTGCAAAAGGTTTTTTCAAAAGCATTTTCTGCCCCTGTTCCCCATGATGAGGAAGCAGATGGTTGTGGGGAAGGGAATCTGCGAGTGGTGGAGTGAAGAACTTGGGGTAAAGAGAAGCTAAAGGGGGTCAAGTGAGGCAATTGGGTGAGGGGTTTGAGGGGAAGGCTGAATGAGGGCAGTTGGATGTAGGGGAGGAGACAGAAAGGGCAGTTGGGGAGGAGCTTCGAGGGCAGGGGAAAGTTGAAGGGGACAGTGAGGGGAAGGGGACCGGGGCAGTTGTAGGAGGCTGTTTTACCATATAGTATTTCCTGCTGTTTTATGCTGACTTTTGAGACACATTTTAAAAGCCTGTGACCATTAGGGGGAGGGATAGCTCAGTGGTTTGAGCATTGGCGTGCTAAACCGAGGGTTGTGCATTCAATCCTTGAGGGGAACCACTTAGGGATTGGGGTAAAAACTTGGTCCTGCTAGTGAAGGCAGGGGACTGGGCTTGACAACCTTTCAAAATCCCTTCCAGTTCTAGGAGATTGGTATATCTTCTATTATTATAATATGAGGCCGTTGTCAAACTGGAGGTCAGTGGCCAGCAAATAAGCAAGTGGAATAGCTCTGTGATGCATTTTTGATCCTCCCGCTGATGAAGCTAGCCTTTATTTTAATACCAGGTAGATGTTGTCCATAGTGAAGATACTAAAAACATTCAATGTAACTTTTCTAGGAGTGATCTTAATATCTTGTTTAGAGATTTTAATACATTTTAATTGTGATAGAAACTCATTGTGGGCGTTACATTTAAGGTGTGTCTACACTGCCCATATTGTAGTGTGTCCACGTCGTGGGCAATGTGGACACGGTTTGGACACACTAGAAACACTCAAAAATTCGGAGTGATGTGTTTAGTAAGGTGTGTTTTGTGCTTTTACTTTGGACTTCTAGGGAGAACAATTCTGTGATGGCCGGGGATCAGTGCAAGTTTTTGACTTTTGCACAAGAGAGAAAACTGCTTATCCAACAAACAAATCCGCATTCATTCCAAGCCATTTAATGGGGCACGATGGAGCTGACTACTATCTTATGGACAGCTTTATTTCAGCATTAACTGTAAGTTCTCTTTGTCAGCCCTGCCACAAGTGTAAGGATTCCCACAATAACAGACATTCAGTACAAGCAGCAATGGTAATAGAAGTCCTGTTATGCAGACATCTCATTCACCATTCTACAAGCCCCTTCTGAGAAACTTCTCTAGACTATAGTCACATTTCTGGGTGCTGAGGGGATAATTACATCTTAAGGGTGGATTTGGAATGCATTTACAACTTAAAATGACAATATGTTTGTATGTTGGCTGTCCCTTATCTCCTAATTCAGAAAAAAGACTACAGGATAAAATGTGGTTTATAAAATGGCTCTTCCTTCAAATGTTAAAACTTTGAGTGTCAGAGGAAGCTGGAACATCAGCTAAAGTTTATCTTCTGAAGATGCAAAGTTTTAAGTAAAGGAGATGCAATACAGTCCTCGGGCCTCAGCCCTCACATTTACTTCTGTTTCTATTTTTTAAAACGATGACAATCCTATGTAAAACCCCCTTGTGAATTAGGGTTGCGCAAGTGCATGTCTTCACAAAAAGACAAACATTAAAAAGCACAAAACCCGTAAGTTAAAGGAACATTCACTCTCAACACAGTACCAATCTCCAAGCATTAGGTTAATACTATGATGCTACTCAACCACTTCAAAAAGAATCCTGAAAAATTGGAGCGAGTTAAAGCTACAAGAATGATGTGTGGTCTGACAGCATGTCCCGCAAAGGGAAACTTCCCCTCAGTCCATTTAGTTCAGCTCAGAGAAGGTTAAGAGGTGAGTGGATGATGGTGCTACAGTGATCTGCATAGGGAGCAGATATCTGCTACTCGAGGACTCTTTTTCATCTAGCAGACAAAGGTGTTATAAGAGCCACTGGCTAGAAGTTGAAGTCAGCGAAGTTGAAACTTGCGGTAAGATGCCACCAGTTCTGTGAGGGAGGGTAATGACCACAGTTCTTGGTAATCTGTTCCAGTGGTTAAATTACCACACTTGTCTTTAAATCAAGGCTTTGATGCTTTTCTAACATATACAATTTAGTTCAAACACAAATTGTTAGATCGGCTGCAGGAATTTCTGGGTAAACTCTACGGCCTGTGTCATGCAGGAGGTCAGACTCAATTATCATAGTTGTCCCTTCTAGCCACACCAACATGCTAACTGAAACAGCAATGCGCAGTGTTAATTATCACCTGTTAATTGGCTGTGGTGTGTAACGTTATGAACGTATACATGCCGTGGTAGGACTGTACATTCCAGTTCAAGAGGCTCAGCAGCAGGGATTGAATTTGGAACTACAAGGCTCTAGTTATTGCCTGAGCTAAAAGGCTGTAGCTGTAGCAGGCAAATAAAGATCTGTGTGGCCCAGTCAATAGGGGAGACAGAGAACTAGGCTTTGCCATCCTGGGTTATGTATGGTGGTGTATGTGCTGTGTAGCTGATCCCATCTCTTTAAAGTAACAAGGCTCAATACACAGCCAGTGGCACATTACTGTACGGGCCAGTGGGGCTGTGCCCAGAGGTTCCGATCAACTGGGGGCCTCTTCCCCTTCGAGGCCCCACCTCCAGCCCAGCCAGAGAAGCCTGTGGAGCTGGTGAGCAAAGCCCCCCACCCATAGGTTCCAAGTTTCCCCTGTGCCGGTGGGTGCTTGTGCTCCTTCGCCCCGACTCCATCCTTTCCCTGTCCCTGCTCCACCCCCATTCCAACCCTGTTCCCAAAGTCCCTGCCCCAACTCTGCCCTCCTCTCTGCCCCATTGGACTCCTTCTCCAAATCCTCGCCCCAGCCCCGCCTCTTCCCAAGCACCCCACATTCCCCCTCCACCTCCTCCCTCCCAGCGCTTGCTGCTCAAAACAGCTGTTTCGGGAGCTAAGAGGAAAAAGCAGCGTGGTGCTGCTCTGAGCCCCTTTGCCCCTCCCCTCCCCCTCCTCGGCGTGGAGCTGCTCTGAGCCCCTCTCCCGTCCCTTCCCCATGTGGTGTTGAGCTCCCTGAACCCCTCTCCCCCCATACAGAGCTGGCTCTTCTCCCCTCCCAATGCGGGGCTGGCCCAAACCACTAAACGAAACCCTCCACCTCCCCCCTCACAGGGCTAACTCGATCCTCACTGCTCAACCCCCCGCTCCCACCCAAGCCCTGCCTCTCACCCTTCCTCCAAGCTCCTTTTTGGCAAAACTGGGCATTTGTTCCATTTGTGCTTGCCAACTGGTGATCAGTTGGCAAGAGCAAATAGGACAAATGCCCGGTTTTGCCAAAAAAGTTGGGACATCTGGTCATCCTAGGCCGTGGTCCCCAAACCTTTTCAGTTGCGCTCACACAGACACACCCTGGAGCTAGGGCAGGAGTGGGGCCGGGGCCCACAGTCAGGGGCTGTGAGTGAGGATGCGGCTAGGAGCAGAGTCACAGCAGGGGCAGGATTGAGGTGGGGCAAGAGCGGAGCCAGGAGTAGGGCTGGGCCCTGCAGCACCCCACCAAACGCTCCTCCATGTCCCCCTAGTGGGGTGGCCCCACAGTTTGGGGACCCCTGCCTTACACTGTGGTAAGAGCTACTCAGGGAGTTCAGGCAGCTGTGGGGAGCCATGAACCCTGCACCTGAGGGCAGCCCCCATCCCATGTCCCTGCCCCCCAGTGCATGCTGCACAGGGCAGGTGGAGGGTCCAGGGCTCCCCATGGTGCCCCGGGCTCCCTGGGCAGTTCTTACCATGGCCCAGCTTCTGGCCAGAACAGAGATTGGAGCCTTGGGGGAAGGGAAAGAGCAGAGGGTGGGGCCCCATGGTGGGAGAGGGTTGTGGGGGGCCCAAATATTCTTTGTGCCCAGGGCCCCAGCATATCGTAATCTGCCTCTGTACACAGCTACACCCAGTTAAGTCCAGGGAACCGCAAAGGATCCATTTGAATTACCCCAGTAGTGCCCCACACTGGGATCTAGAGGTGTAGGAACCACCACCCAGGGATTCTCTACTGATGCTGGGGGAATCCCAGTTCTGGAAATGCCATCGTTTTGGTCCTTTTGCACCAAGGATCTGGCTCATAATGTAAACATTGTGAAGTTCAGGTGTGTGTTTGAGAAATATCTTTGTGTGATCAGTGTTACGTTTTTCTTTCTCTAGGGCATGGTATATGGAGATGCTAAAAACGGCAATTTTAAGATTATAACTATTAACTGTAACATTGGAAAGTCAGAGCTAAGGTTGTGTATTATAGACTCATAGGTCAGAAGGGACCAATATGATCATCTAGTCTGACCTCCTGCACAAGGCAGGCCACAGAACCCCACCCATCCAATTTTATACAACCCCTATCCAAGGACCGAGTTATTGAAATCCCCCAAAATGGTTTGAAGACCTCAAGCTGCAGAGAAACCACCAGCAAGCAACCTGTGCCCCACGCTGCAGGGGAAGGCGGAAAACCTCCAGGGCACCTGCCAATTCGCCCTGGAGGAAAATTCCTTCCCGACCCCAAATATGGCGATCAGCTAAACCCTGAGCATGTGGGCAAGAGTCACCAGCCAGCACCCAAGAAGGAATTCTCTGCAGCAACTCCGTACCCATCCCATCCAACATCTCCCCGCAGACCATTGAGCAAACCTGTCTGGTGGTAATTCAAGATCAATTGCCCAAATTAACGATCCTATCATAACATCCCCTCCATATAGTTATCAAGCTTTGTCTTAAAGCCAGGAAAATCTTTTGCCCCGACTACTTCCCTCGGAAGGCTGTTCCAGAACTTCACTCCCCTAATGGTCAGAAACCTTCGTCTAATTTCAAGTCTAAACTTCCTAATATCCAGTTTATACCCATTCGTCCTCGTGCCCACATTAGTGCTAAACTTAAATAATTCCTCTCCCTCCCTAACGTTAACCCCCTTGATATATTTATATAGAGCGAGCATATCCCCCCCTCAGCCTTCTTTTGGCCAGGCTAAACAAGCCAAGCTCTTTCCGTCTCCTTTCATAAGGCAGTTTTTCCATTCCTCGGATCATCCTTGTAGCCCGTCTCTGAACCTGTTCCAGTTTGAATTCATCCTTCTTGAACATGGGACACCAGAACTGCACACAGTATTCCAGATGGGGTCTCACCAACGCCTTATATAACGGTACTAACACCTCCTTATCCTTGCAGGAAATACCCCACCTGATGCATCCCAAAATCGCATTTGCTTTTTTAACAGCCGTATCACATTAGTGACTCATAGTCATCCTGCTATCAACCAGTACTCCAAGGTCCTTCTCCTCCTCCGTCGCTTCCAACTGATGCTCCCCCAACGTATATCCAAAATTCTTATTATTAATTCCTAAATGCATGACCTTGCACTTTTCACTATTGTATTTCATCCTATTTCTATTACTCCAGTTTACAAGGTGGTTCAGATCTTCCTGAATAATTTCCCTGTCCTTCTCCATGTTAGCAATACCCCCCAGCTTCGTGTCATCCGCAAACTTTATTAGCACATTCCCGCTCTTTGTGTATTGCAGAGCGATCAGTCATTTGATGTGTACATTTGAGAATGAGGTGATAGCACTAGCTGAATCGAAGGTGAGTGTGTTAGAGTATTATTATCTTGGCAAGATTAAATAAGATAGTAGGCCAGTGCTTGGAAACTGATATGTACTGGCTGTGTATGTTGCCTTCATTTTAATGCTTGAGGATTGTTTCGTTAAATGTTTTGGAGAAACTAACTCTTAAATATTTTTGTTTAGTTTGTGAGCCAGTAATTTGCGCAGTGTGGATTGTTAATTCTGAAAGCAATACGAGTATTTAAAAAAATATACGTTTTAAGAATTCACCCATTTATTTTTACTCTACATTAATACTTGGGGATTTTTAAGTGAAAAGGACAGAAGTGCATTTCAAAAAGTTGTTAAAACTCACATCACACCTATGTTGTATGTAGAACTTACATTTGTTTTACAGAAATTGTAGCAAAGAGAGGCTCAGTGGTTTCTCATGGTTTCTCAGCGAGTTAATGGTAGAACCAAAACCAGACCCCAGATCTCCTGACTACCAGTCTTCACAACCTGCTAAGCCTTGCTGTCTCTAGTGTTAGAGTAAGTGTATGAGAGTCAGGAATTACAGGATCTGTTCCTAGCTTTGCCATTGGCCCCTTTTCTTTCAGAGCCTGTATCATAACCTTAGTCCCAGATTTGGACCTTAGCGTCCAAAATATGGGGGTTAGCATGAAAGCCTCCAAGCTTAGTTACCAGCTTGGACCTGGTACCTGCTGCCACCACCCAAAAAATTAGAGTGTTTTGGGGCACTCTGGTCCCCCTGAAAAACCTTCCCTGGGGACCCCAAGACCCAAATCCCTTGAGTCTCACAACAAAGGGAAATAATCCTTTTCCCCTTCCCCCCTCCAGGTGCTCCTGGAGAGATACACAGACACAAGCTCTGTGAAACTACACAGAGACTCCCCCCTCTCTGTTCCCAATCCTGGAAACAAAAAGTACTTTCCTATTCCCCCCAGAGGGAATGCAAAATCAGGCTAGCAATCCAACACACAGATCTCCCCGATTTCTTCCTCCCACCAATTCCCTGGTGAGTATAGACTCAATTTCCCTGAAGTAAAGAAAACTTCAACAGGTCTTAAAAGAAAGCTTTATATAAAAAGAAAGAAAAATACATACAAATGTGCTCTCTGTATTAAGATGATACAACACAGGGTCAATTGCTTAAAAGAATATTGAATAAACAGCCTTATTCAAAAAGACTACAAATCAAAGCACTCCAGCACTTATATTCATGCAAATACCAAAGAAAAGAAAACCATAGAACTTACTATCTGATCTCTTTGTCCTTACACTTAGAAACAGAAGATTAGAAAGTAGAACTACTTCTCCAAAGCTCAGAGAAAGCAGGCAGGCAGAGAAAAGACTCAGACACTCAAATCCCTCCACCCAAAGTTGAAAAAATCCAGTTTCCTGATTGGTTCTCTGGTCAGGTGTTTCAGGTGAAAGAGACATTAACCCTTAGCTATCTGTTTATGACACGCCCCCCAAATTGCAGACAGTGGGGAAGCTCACTGGCGGCAATTTCCTTATAGAACTTGAAAATAAACAGATTAATACAACACATGCACCTTTACATATACTACTAAGTATATAACCAACAGACTTTTACATTTTAAGAACACTTTTTAACTACTGGATTCTGGGAAACTCTCATGGGAGAGTGCATCAGCAACTTTGTTAGAAGCTCCTGTGATGTGTTGAATTTCAAAATCAAAATCTTGGAGAGCTAAACTCCAACGAAGTAGTTTCTTGTTGTTCCCCTTGGCAGTATGAAGCCACTTTAGTGCAGCATGGTCAGTTTGTAGTTGGAACCGCCGTCCCCAAACATATGGGCGTAGCTTTTCCAGGGCGTACACAATGGCATAGCATTCCTTTTCACTGACTGACCAGTGACTTTCCCTCTCAGACAGTTTCTTGCTGAGAAACACGACAGGATGGAAGTTGTGATCTGTTGATTCCTGCATGAGCACTGCTCCTATACCACGCTCAGATGCATCTGTTGTTACTAGGAATGGCTTGTCAAAGTCCGGGGCCCTGAGCACAGGGTCAGACATGAGCGTTGCCTTAAGTTGGGTAAAGGCCTTTTGACACTCATCAGTCCACTTAACTGCATTTGGCTGGGTCTTTTTGGTCAGGTCGGTCAATGGGGCAGCGATTTGGCTGTAGTGTGGTACAAATCGCCTGTAGTATCCGGCCAAGCCTAAGAAGGATTGGACCTGCTTCTTTGACTTTGGGACAGGCCACTTTTGGATAGCATCCACCTTGGCCTGTAGGGGGTTTATGGTTCCTCGACCCACCTGGTGCCCCAGGTAAGTCACTCTGTTTTGGCCTATTTGACACTTTTTGGCCTTAACAGTTAGTCCGGCCTGCCTGATGCGCTCAAAGACCTTTTCCAGGTGTAGTAGGTGTTCGGGCCAGGAGTCTGAAAAAATGGCCACATCATCGAGGTAGGCAACTGCAAATTCTCCCAGTCCAGCTAGTAGACCATCTACCAGCCTCTGGAAGGTGGCGGGTGCATTTCGAAGGCCGAAAGGAAGGACATTGAATTCATACACCCCCGCATGGGTGACGAATGCTGACCTCTCCTTGGCAGGTTTATCTAGCGGTACTTGCCAGTACCCCTTGGTTAAGTCTATTGTAGAGATGAACTGGGCACGTCCCAACTTCTCCAATAGCTCATCAGTACGTGGCATTGGATAGTTGTCCGGACGAGTTACAGCATTTAGCTTACGGTAGTCCACGCAAAAGCGTATTTCCCCATCTGGTTTGGGTACCAGAACCACTGGAGATGCCCATGCACTGGTAGATGAGCGGATTATACCCATCTGTAGCATGTTCTGGATCTCCCGTTCTATAGCAGCTTGGGCATGAGGAGACACTCGGTAGGGTGGGGTTCTGATTGGGTGAGCATTACCTGTATCAATGGAGTGGTATGCCCGTTCAGTCCATCCTGGGGTGGCTGAGAACAATGCGGCGAAGCTAGTGCACAGCTCCTTGATTTGTTGCCGCTGCAGACGTTCCAGGGTGGTTGAGAGGTTCACCTCTTCCACGCCACCGTCTTTTTTTCCGTCGTAGTAGACACCGTCAGGCCACTCAGCATCATCTCCCTGGACTGTAAACTGACAAACCTGTAAGTCTCTGGAATAGAAAGGCTTGAGAGAATTAACATGGTACACTTTAGGCTTTAGTGAGGAATTGGGAAATGCTATGAGGTAGTTTACAGTTCCCAGGCGCTCTTGGACCGTGAATGGCCCTTCCCATGATGCTTCCATCTTATGGGCCTGTTGCGCCTTCAAGACCATAACCTGGTCTCCTACCCTGAAAGAACGTTCTCTGGCATGTTTGTCATACCAGGTCTTTTGCTCTTCCTGAGCATCCTTTAGGTTCTCTCTAGCAAGGGCTAAAGAGTGTTGGGGGGTGCTTTGTAGGTTGCTTACAAAGTCCAGAATGTTAGTTCCTGGAGAAGGCGTAAACCCCTCCCATTGCTGCTTCACCAACTGTAATGGCCCCTTAACCTCGTGACCATACACAAGTTCAAATGGTGAAAACCCTAAACTGGGATGTGGTACAGCCCTGTAGGCAAACAGCAACTGCTGCAACACTAGGTCCCAATTATTGGAGAATTCGTTGATGAATTTTCGTATCATGGCCCCCAAAGTTCCATTGAACCTTTCCACCAGGCCATTGGTTTGATGGTGGTACGGGGTGGCAACCAAGTGATTCACCCCATGAGTTTCCCACAGTTTTTCCATGGTCCCTGCCAGGAAATTAGACCCTGAATCTGTAAGGATGTCGGAGGGCCAACCTACCCTGGCAAAGATGTCTGTTAGGGCCAGGCACACAGTGTTAGCCCTGGTGTTGCCTAGAGCTACTGCTTCTGGCCATCGGGTAGCAAAGTCTACTAAAGTCAGTACATACTGCTTTCCTCTGGGCGTCTTTTTTGGGAAAGGGCCCAGAATATCCACAGCTACTCGCTGAAATGGGACCTCAATTATGGGGAGTGGCTGGAGAGGGGCCTTGACCTGGTCTTGAGGCTTACCCACTCTTTGGCATACCTCACAAGACCGGACATACTTGGCAACATCCTTGCCCATCCCCTCCCAGTGGAAGGACTTCCCCAACCGGTCCTTGGTTCGGTTCACCCCAGCATGGCCACTGGGATGATCATGGGCTAAGCTTAAGAGCTTCCCCCGGTACTTAGTTGGAACCACCAACTGTTTTTGCGGCTGCCATTCTTCCCGGTGTCCACCAGAAAGAATTTCCTTGTATAAAAGTCCTTGGTCTATAACAAATTGGGATCGATTAGAAGAGCTGAGAGGCGGTTGGGTGCTCCGTGCCGCCGCCCACGCTTTCTGAAGGCTGTCATCTGCTTCCTGCTCAGCCTGGAACTGTTCCCTTGAGGCTGGGGTCACCAGTTCTTCCTCAGACTGTGGACTTGGGCTTGGTCCCTCTGGAAGCGATGTAGGTGATGGGGTTGTTTCCGTTGCTGGTGAACCGCTCTCCGCTGGTGCACCTGAGGGTATTTCAGGCTCTGGCTGAGCCTTTTGGGTATGGCTGTCTTTTGCTTCTGCCAGTTCTGGCTTGCTGGCGCCCTCTGGCGTTGAGTTTGAAGATGTGGTTGCACTTGCTGGTGCTGGTTGCTGTTCCAGTTCCGGGCCTGGGACTGGAGATGCTGTGGCTGTTTCAGTGGTAGGCATGGAATCCGGGTCCACTGCCTCTGTCTGGGTCTCTGGTAACACAGACGGGGCCTCTGTGGACGGCTCAGGAACAGGAATGGGTCTGGAAGCTTGCCTGGTTTGGCTACGTGTAACCATTCCCACTCTCTTGGCCCGCCTCACCTGGTTGGCCAAGTCTTCCCCCAGTAGCATGGGGATAGGATAATTGTCATAAACTGCAAAAGTCCACATTCCTGACCAGCCTTTGTACTGGACAGGCAGTTGAGCTGTAGGCAAGTCTACAGCTTGTGACATGAAGGGGTAAATTGTAACTTTGGCCTTTGGGTTGATGAATTTGGGGTCAACGAAGGATTGGTGGATAGCTGACACTTGTGCCCCCGTGTCTCTCCACGCAGTAACCTTCTTTCCGCCCACTCTCAAATTTTCCCTTCGCTCCAAGGGTATTTGAGAGGCATCCGGGCCTGGGGATCTTTGGTGTGATGGTGGTGTAATGAATTGCACTCGCATGGTGTTCTTGGGACAGTTGGCCTTGATATGTCCCAGTTCATTACACTTAAAGCATCTTCCATCTGATGGGTCACTGGGCCGAGGTGAGTTACTGGAGACTGGTGAGGTGGAAGGGTAGGGTATCTGTGGCTTTACTTGGGTGGTATGTGGGGTCTTTGGCTGTCCTCGGTTGTAGGGTTTATGGTCTGTGTGCCCCCTGTGGTAATCGTTCCCCTTGACAGTAGCTTTCTTGCTTTCTGCCAGTTCCATCCATTTGGCTCCAATCTCCCCCGCCTCAGCGATATCTTTGGGATTTCTATCTTGTATGTACCGTGTGATGTCTTCAGGAACACCATCCAAGAACTGCTCCATTTGTATGAGGAGGTTCAGTTCTTCCAAGGTTTGAATGTTGTTTCCTGTTAGCCAGGCCTCATAGTTTTTTGCAATGTAGTAGGCGTGTTTGGGAAATGACACCTCTGGTTTCCACTTTTGGGTTCTGAAGCGCCGACGGGCATGATCTGGGGTTATCCCCATCCTGTATCTGGCCTTGGTTTGAAAAAGTTTATAGTCATTCATTTGCAGCTTAGGCATTTCAGCTGCCACCTCTGCTAAAGGTCCACTGAGCTGTGACCTCAATTCTACCATGTACTGGTCTTCGGGGATGTTGTACCCAAGACAGGCTCTTTCAAAATTTTCCAAGAAGGCCTCGGTGTCATCACCTGCCTTGTAGGTGGGAAATTTCCTGTGCTGTGGAGCAATATTTGGCGCCGGGTTGTTAGGGTTGGCTGCACATGCAGCCCAGCTTTTGCCAAGTCCAGTTCATGTTTTCTCTGTTTTTCCTTCTCTTCATTCTCTTTTTGTTGTTTTTCCATTTCTTTTTGTTGTTTTTCCATTTCTCGGCGGTGGGCCACCTCTTCTTCTTCTAGTTTTCTTTTGTGTGCTGCCTCTTGGGCTGCCTGTTCTCTTTGGAAGGCTGCCAGTTTGATGCTTTCTTCCTTTTCTTTCATCTCCATCTGTTGCCTGTGTTCAGCTTCTTTGATTTGTTCTTCGGCGTCTATTTTTGCCTTAGAAGTCATGGTTCCTGTTTTCTTGTGTTGGGGTGCCCTCCGGTGTTTATCTTCTGAACTGCAGGTCTCTGTTGCCTCCTGAAGTCTGCCTAGCAACAGTGCCTTTTTTTCCTTTCTCTCTCTAGCTAATGTTCAATGAAGGGAAACCAGAAAAACCACTTTATTTGCATGCATATAAGTGCTGGTACTTGCCTCCTAATGGGAGGGCTATTGCATGACAAAAGACCCTCAACAGTCTCTTAATGGCTTCTCGCTTAACATGCAAGCCACAAACTGCCAGAGAGAGCAGAAAAAAAATTCTCTCTGGTTCCCTTTTAAAACCAACTGTTTCTCTCTCTGCTAAAAAGCCCTTAGCAGAGAAAAGAAAAATATAATATTCCTACTGGCTTCTGGATTCTGTCTATATCCCACCGGCTGCCACCATGTTATAACCTTAGTCCCAGATTTGGACCTTAGCGTCCAAAATATGGGGGTTAGCATGAAAACCTCCAAGCTTAGTTACCAGCTTGGACCTGGTACCTGCTGCCACCACCCAAAAAATTAGAGTGTTTTGGGGCACTCTGGTCCCCCTGAAAAACCTTCCCTGGGGACCCCAAGACCCAAATCCCTTGAGTCTCACAACAAAGGGAAATAATCCTTTTCCCCTTCCCCCCTCCAGGTGCTCCTGGAGAGATACACAGACACAAGCTCTGTGAAACTACACAGAGACTCCCCCCTCTCTGTTCCCAATCCTGGAAACAAAAAGTACTTTCCTATTCCCCCCAGAGGGAATGCAAAATCAGGCTAGCAATCCAACACACAGATCTCCCCGATTTCTTCCTCCCACCAATTCCCTGGTGAGTATAGACTCAATTTCCCTGAAGTAAAGAAAACTTCAACAGGTCTTAAAAGAAAGCTTTATATAAAAAGAAAGAAAAATACATACAAATGTGCTCTCTGTATTAAGATGATACAACACAGGGTCAATTGCTTAAAAGAATATTGAATAAACAGCCTTATTCAAAAAGACTACAAATCAAAGCACTCCAGCACTTATATTCATGCAAATACCAAAGAAAAGAAAACCATAGAACTTACTATCTGATCTCTTTGTCCTTACACTTAGAAGCAGAAGATTAGAAAGTAGAACTACTTCTCCAAAGCTCAGAGAAAGCAGGCAGGCAGAGAAAAGACTCAGACACTCAAATCCCTCCACCCAAAGTTGAAAAAATCCAGTTTCCTGATTGGTTCTCTGGTCAGGTGTTTCAGGTGAAAGAGACATTAACCCTTAGCTATCTGTTTATGACAGCCTGGCAATATAGCAAGGAAGAAAATGTCCCTTATTTGTGGGATGCTTTACCATAACTTCCTGCAGAATCAAACTTCACATAGAAACTTTCTTTTAAACGTTTATAGTTGTGAAGACAAGTTTTCAAATGTAATTGGTGATGGTTGTTACTTTTTCTGATTTTTCAGATGGTCTGAAGCCTAAACTTTGTGACCAATGCATATCCCAAGCATCTGGGCTGGTCCCCAGGGAGTGATTCTGGGACTGAGTGGAAAAAATCCTTTCCCCCCATGCCACACTGTGGCAGTAGAGCTGCTCAGCTGCCTCGTTGCTACTTTTGCTGACATCATGTGTGAGAGAAAGCCATTGGATTCATCGCTATTAAGACTGGATAGATACAGATATGAATACCTAATAGCTTTCTTTGACAAGGTAACAAGCCTTGTGGACAGGTGGGAAGCGGTAAGTGTGGTATATCTTTACTTTAGTAAGGCTTTTGATACTTTCTTGTATCACAGTCAAGCTGGAAGGCATAACGAGTGGGGTCCCGCAGGGTTCGGTCCTATTCAATATCTTCATCAATGATTTAGATAATGGCATAGCGAGGACACTTACAAAGTTTGCAGAAGATACCAAGCTGGGAGGGGTTGCAAGTACTTTGGAGGCTAGGATTAAAATTCAAAATGATCTGGACAAACTGGAGAAATGGTCTGAAGTTAACAGGATGAAATTCAATAAGGACAAATGCAAAATACTCCCCTTAGGACAGAACAACCAGTTGCACATATATAAAACGGGAAATGACTGCCTAGGAAGGAGCACTGCGGAAAGGGATCTCGGGGAGTCACAGTGAACCACAAGCTAAATATGAGTTAACAGTGTAACACTTGCAAAAATAGCAAACATCATTTTGGGCAGGATTAAAAGGAGTGCTGTAAGCAAGACACAAGAAGTAACCCTTCTGCTCTACTCCACGCTGATATGGCCTCAGCTGGAGTGTTGTGTCTTGGTCTGGGCGCCACATTTCTGGAGGGATGTGGACAAATGGGATACGGTCCAGAGGAGAGCAACAAAAATGATTAAAGGTCTAGAACAGGGGTTTTCAAGCTTTTTCTTTTGGAGGCCACCCACAACATGCTATGAAAACTCCAGGGCCCACCCACAATATGCTATAAAAACTCTGGGGCAGGAGGGAAACGTGGGCATAGGTATAGTTTGACTTCTATTTGTGTGGGCAGGGGCCAGTGAGGCTCACACCAGCTCCGCACGTCGGGGTCTGGGGAGGGAATGCCACCTCCACATCCTGACTCACCTCAGCCGCCTGTCTGGATGGGGGATTGGGGGGGGGGAACCAAAAATTATAACTCAAAGGTGGGGGGCTCAGCTCAAAGAGTTTGAAAACAGCTCAGGATGCAGGGTGGGGATAGCTGGGGGCTGTGCGCATGGAGCGGGTAGCTCAGGGTGCAGGGAGAGGGTAGCTGGGGGCTGTGTGCATGGAGGGGGTAGCTCAGGGTGCAGGGAAGGAGTAGCTAGGGGCTGTGTGCATGGAGGGGGTAGCTCAAGGTGCAGGGAGAGGGTAGCTAGGGACTGTGTGGGAGGAGGGGGGAGCTCAAGGTGCAAGGAGGGGGTAGCTAGCAGCTGTGGGGGGGCAGGGGGTAGCTCAGGGTGCAGGGCCGGGGTAGCTAGGGACTGTGTGCAGGGAGATGGTAGCTCAAGGTGCAGGGAGGGATAGCTAGGGGCTGTGTGGGGATGGGGTAGCTCAGGTTGCAGGGAGGAGGTAGCTCAGGGTGCAGGGAGGTGGTAGCTAGGGGCTGTGCAGGGACAGGGGGTAGCTCAGGGTGCAGGGAGAGGGTAGTTGGGGCTGTGTGGGGAAAGAGGTAGCTCATGGTGCAGGGAGGAGGTAGCTCAGGATGCAGGGAGGGGTAGCTAGGGGCTGTGTGCAGGCAGGGGGTAGCTCAGGGTGCAGGGAGGAGGTAGCTAGGGGCTGTATGCAGGCAGGGGTAGCTCAGAGTGCAGGGAGGGGGTAGCTAGGGGCTGTGTGCAGGCAGGTGGTAGCTCAGGGTGCAGGGAGGGGGTCGCTAGGGGCTGTGTACAGGCAGGGGGTAGCTCAGAGTGCAGGGAAGGGTAGCTAGGGGCTGTGTGCAGGCAGGGGGTAGCTCAGGATGCAGGGGGTGGGGTAGCTAGGGGCTGTGTGGGGGAAGGAGGTAGCTCAGGGGGCAGGAAGGGGGTCACTCGGGGCTGTGTGCAGGCAGGGGGTAGCTCAGGGTGCAGGGGGTGGGGAGAGGAGGAGGTGGAGGGGTGGGTTTGGAGCTGCCCCAGGACTGCCCTGCTCTTGCACTGTAGTTTGGAGGAGGTGTAACACTCCTGTGTACCCCCATGGGCTCAAGGCTTCTGCCCCGTGGGGAGCACAGGGGCTGGGGCTCCAGAATTGAGCCCTGCTGCTCCCGGCTTCAGCCCTACGGGGAGCCGCAGGGATTGGGGGTTCAGCCCTGCAGGAGGTCTGGGGTTCAGGCTCTGGATTTTAGCCACGGGGCCCTGTGGCCCCCCCAAAAGGGTTCACGGACCCCCAGTGGGCCACGAACCACCTGTTGAGAACTGCTGGTCTAGGAAACATGACCTATGAGGGAAGATTGAAAGAACTGGGTTTGTTTAGTCTGAAGAAGAGAAGACTGAGCGGGGACATGATAACCATTTTCAAGTACCTAAAAGGTTGTTACAAGGAGGAGGAGAAAAATTGTTCTTCTTAACCTCTGATGATAGGACAAGAAGCAACGGGCTTAAATTGCAGCAAAAGAGGTTTAGGTTGAACATTAGGAAAAACTTCCTGCCAGCAAAGTTAAGCGCAGGAACAAATTGCCTGGGGAGGTTGTGGAATCTCTGTCATTGTAGGTTCCTAGCAGGCTAGACAATCACCTCTCGGGGATGGGGTAGATGAGTCAATTACTTTTTGTCAAGGTCCAAATTCTTCATCAAGGTATAGTCAGGGGCCAGACTGCGGAAAAAACCATTTAAAAAATAATGATAATATGTAAATAAAACGATTTTGGGGTCCATTCAAAAGCATCTGGCAATCCAGATTTGGCCCATGGTCCACCTATTGACTACCATGGTCTAGATAATACAGTAGAACCTCAGAGTTATGTACAGCTCGGGAATGGAGGTTATTCGTGACTCCGAGATGTTCATAACTCTGAACGAGCCATTCTGGGATGCTCCTCAAGGTGGACTGCTCAGAACAGGGGCTCACAGCTCTGCAGTTGCTGCCCGGCAAGTTTCTGATTCTAGCCCAAGGGTCAGCAACCTTTTGGAAGTGCTGTGCCGAGTCTTCATGTATTCACTCTAATTTAAGGTTTTGCGTGCCAGTAATACATTTTAACGTTTTTAGAAGGTCTCTTTCTATAAGTCTATAACATATAACTAAATTATTGTTGTATGTAAAGTAAATAAGGTTTTTAAAACGTTTAAGACACTTCATTTAAAATTAAATTAAAATGCAGAGCCCTCCCAGATTGGTGGCCAGGACCTGGGCAGTGTGAGTGCCACTGAAAATAAGCTCGCATGCTGCCTTCGGCACTCGTGCCATAGGTTGCCTACCCCTGTTCTAGCCCAATTGCAAGGGTGAGGAGTGAGGCCCCCCGGGGCACTGTGGCATCAGTGGGCACGCGGTGCAGGCTGGGGCTCATTAGAAGTGAGCTGCTCCTCCAGAGCGCAGCATGCAGGCAGCAAGTCGGGCTCCAGCAGCTCACACTCTTGGCCAGGTTCCAGCAGCAGCTCAGGAAGCTTCTTTCCTGGACTGAGACTAAGGTTGCAAGCTTGTCCCACTCCTGGCCAGAGGGGGGGAACAGCCCATGACCAGTGCAGACCCCAGCATTTCTGCTTGGGAGCTCACAGTTATGCCTGTGAATCTCAGCATCTTCACCTGTAAGTGGCTGGCCTGCGTGGTGAGTAGCGGGTAGGGGTGGGGACAGGCAGTCCAGATGTGCCTAACTTTAGGATGCAATACCAGCACAGTACAGTACAGTATTTTTGGGTGGTGGTGATGGTTGTTTTTTTGTCTCCGCTGGTGCCTGATTGCATACCTCTGGGTCCACGTGATGTTTGGTTGCCGGGCAGTCCGTAACTCTGGTGTTTGTATTTTTGAGGTTCTACTGTACTTAGTCCTGCCTTGAGTGCAGGGGACTGGACTAGATGAGATCTCGATGGCCCTTCCAGTCCTATGATTCCGTGGAAAGGACTAATATGGTTTTTCTAACTTGACCTCCTGCATTGCACCAACAATATGATTTTACCCAGAAATTCCCACAGTGGAGGGAATACTCATCCCTGCTATTTAAGAGAACACAAAGGAGCTACTGATCAGGTTCCAGCTCAGCTGTATAGTGGTGTGCAGCTGAGCTCCTTGGCAGTAGGACGTATACATCCCCGGCAGTGCTCCTTAAACGCCACCTCACACCTTTGCAGTCCAAGATTAGGTCTTCTGAGAGAGAATGTTCCTCAGCCACCAAGAAGGGGCCAGGCTTTACCTGAGCGCTGGGTTCATACTGAAACCTGCCTCTGGCAGTCCTCTTTTACTTCCAAATCTTCTACTGGATGATTTAGGCAGGTAAGCATCACTCCTGCTCCCTTCCCAGAACCCCTCCCCTGAATGCTACATGCACGTAAAGCAAACGTTGACAGATGATCTGTTTTGGTCATGAGCCAGAAGCATAGCTAATCCTCTGACTCTGTGCTGCTCTCTTCAGAAAACCAAGGCAGAGAGTTTATTTGTAAATGGGAAGAAATAATCCGCATCTCTAAAGTTCTTTGAGACCGTGATAAAAGTCAAAGTCATTTTTGAAGTGCAAAATATTATTCACTTGGCACGCTCACACTTAGCTGTACTCTTTGCACACACCGAGGGCTCCTCACTTCCTTCCATCCCTCCCACCATGTGCCACTCTCCTATCCCCCTCTATTTCACAGATTCCCTGCATCTGCCCACCCCTCCATGTCAAAAGTTTCTTCACCTCCCCCAGGCGGGGCTGTGTATGCCTCCTCTCTCCAGACCAGGGTCCCCCCTTTTCCCCACCATATTTCTTTTCTTTCTGTCTGAGAGAGAAGTCATTTGGGGTGTCCCCATTTTAAAATTCTTTTGGGAAGATGATCAAAGCTGAGATTCCCCCAGCATTGGAGTGACTGAGTATAGGATCTCTCTCTGTTCAGCCAGTTATTACTAGACAACATTTCCTCCCCTAATTATCAAAAGCTTTACTACTGAGCTGACTGTTGTTATTGTCAGTAACATTCTAATGAATATCTACTCCATTGAACTGTATGGTGATTGCCCAACCACTGTCTAACTCTTGCTTTGGTACAACTCGCATAGTAAAGGGATGATAAACAATTTATTTCTGAATACTGCCTTGAGCCTGATCAGCTAGTCCCCTTGTGAGATGGATGCAAGGATCCAGCTTTATAAACCAGACTTGTGTCTTTCATTCCTGTAACACTAGAAACAATTTTGTTTTTTAAACAGGAGAATAAACCATCCCTCATTTAGACCGGTCCAGAAGCAACCCTGCAATCCCACCTCCTTGTATTTGAGGCTGAGAAATCCAGAAAAGAAAACCATGTTGTGTTTTTAGAAACGGGAAAGGAACTCTTCCCGAAGCCTACATACAAATGAACTTTTAAATTTGCTCCTTTTCTATTTGAGGGGACGGAATAAAAACTGGTTCCAGTTACCAGGGAAATCATGTCTTGTTTATACTAATCTGGAATACATTTGGGGATGGGCACTATATAAAATCAAGTTTTGCATACTACAAATCTGTAAAATGCAAAAGGTTTGTTTATAGAATTTTATATATTGTTTCATTAATTTTGTTGGATAAAGAAAATATTAAAAATCATCTTCAGTATTTTTTTCTATCCTGGTTTCCTTTAAAGGACACGAAGGTTCTTCTTATAGCAGCACTTCGCTTAACCCTTAAGTACACTCTTCCCCGAGAAACCAGCAGTTAGGAGGTACAATGGCGAAGGTTTTGGCAGCATGGAATTGAGTTTAAATCAGCATTTCTCACATGCGGCCACCAGGGGCTTTTCGTGCAGTCGTAACAGCCTCCTTGGCAGTGATGGAGAAGCCAAAGCATCAGCCTCTCCCCCTCCCTCCCTGTTGCTCCTGCATGAGCGGCTGTGCACCACCTCTGGAGACAGATGGGGCCCAATGCTGCAGGATCAAGGTGAGTTCCTGACCCACCTGTGGGGTGAGCAGGGCAGATTGGGCTGGGTGAAAACCTGGCCACAGGGTTTCAGCTGCATGGTTTGAGCCCCGGGCTCTGGCCACGCAGCAGGGGGCGCTGACCCCTGGCTCCAGCCATGTGTCCTTGGCCCTGGGCACTAACCCATGGCTGTGTAGCAACAAGTGCTGGCTCTGGGCTGTGGCTGTGCAGTGGCAGTTGCTAGCCTTGGGCACCGACCCCCAGCCCCAGCCTCATGGTGGTGGGTGTTGATCTACAGCTCGGGCCGCACAGCTCCAACCCCCAGCTTCGGCCATATGGCAGCAGGGATCACCCACTGCCTCGCCCAGCCCCCATTTATCACCCTGAGCCCCCACTCCCTTCCCTGGTTCCACATCTATCCTCCCCCCATTGTCCTGCCCCCTGCTGACTCCCCCAGCCCCCATTTATCACCCCGAGCCCCCACTGCCTTCCCTGGTTCCACATCAACCCCCCTCATTGCTCTGACCCCCACTCCCTTCCCTGGTTCCACATCTATCCTCTCCCCATTGCTCAAGCCCCCCGCTGCCTCCCCCAGCCCCCATTTATCACCCCGAGCCCCCACTCCCTTCCCTGGTTCCACATCTACCCCCCCACTGCCTCAGCCCTCCACTGCCTCCCCTCGCCCCCACTGTCTTCCCTGGTTCCACATCTATCCTTCCCCCATTTCCCCAGCCCCTCACTGCCTCCCCCCGCCCCCATTTATCACTCTGAACCCTCACTGCCTTCCTTGGTTCCACATCTATCCTCCCCCTCATTGCCCCAGCCCCCATTTATCACCCCGAGCCCCCACTGCCTTCCCTAGTTCCACATCTGTTCCTCCCTCATTGCCCCAACCTCCACTGCCTCCCCCGACCCCCACTCCCTTCCCTGGTTCCACATATATCCTCTCCACACTGCCCCAGCCCCTCGCTGCCTCCCCCAGCTCCCATTTATCACCCTGAGCCCCAACTGTCTTCCCCGGTTCCAAATATATCCCCTCCATTGCTCCAACCCCTGCTGCCTCCCTCGCCAAACCCTGCATCTAGGGCTTTTTTTGTCCCGGGGCTTGCTGAGAAGAGCAATATAAATGAACAAGCAAGTGTCACTTTTCCCAGCACACTTACTGGCTACCTGGGAGGTTGTGAAAAGTGATATTTGTATGTTTGTTAATGTCACTTTTCACAGACTCCCAGCTAGCTACTGAAGTGTGCTGTGAAAAGCCCTATTAAACATACAAATATCATTTTTCACAACATTATTATTGTCTGAAAAAACCCGACATAAATAAATGACAATGATTTGGACCCGTGTATGTGCATATTTATTTGTTTTTCCTAAAGTTTAAGTATTTTAGGAAAAAGTGTCAGTGCAGCCACCAGCAAGAACTAGTGGTCACATGCTGAGGCCACACAAGAATTTGTTGTGAGAACCCCTGGTTTAAATATACTCCCCGGCAAAATCCAAGCCAGCCATGTCTGCCTGAACCTTTGCAGGCAGGACTTCAGGTAGCACCCAAAAGATCTTACTTTTCTTTGGTTCTATGTATGCATTTGCTCAGATTTTACTTCTCTATTGAAAAAGTAACTAATTCCCAGCTGCCTGTCAACTGAGAGCTGGCTGTGTTTCCACGGGTCTCCGTATGGGGGTGGTGCCAAGGGAACAATGAATCTTCTCAGCCATTTCTCTTGCTATGAGCTGCCCCCCTTTTGAGCCCCCACCAGCTTCCTCATGTGCAGGAACAGCAGCAGATTGCCATCTTGGAGCAACAGCTGAGGAAGGCGGCTTTTCTGTCAGCACTAGAGTGGACTATTGGATTGTGCTCTTCTTAAATAAGCAGGATACTGTGATCTTCAAAAAGAACAAGGAGTATTTGTGGCACCTTAGAGACTAACACATTTATTTGGGCTTAAACTTTCGTGGGCTAAAACCCACCCTAAAGTGGCCATTCTTCAACAAAAAACCTTCAGAAACAGACTCCAATGAGAAACTGCAGAACTGGAATTTATTTGCAAACTGGACACCATCAAATTAGGCCTGAATAAAACTGGGAGTGGATGGGTCATTACACAAACTAAAAACTATTTTCCCATGCTAATTCCCACCCCTCCTGTTACTCACACCTTCTTCTCAACTGTTTGAAATGGGCCATCCTGATTATCACTACAAAATCGATTTTTCCTCCTGCTGATAATAGCCCACTTTGATTTGTCTCGTTAGAGTTGGCAAGGCAACCCCTATCTTTTCACGTTCTCTGTGTATATGTATCTTCCTACTGTATTTTCCACTCCATGCATCTGATGAAGTGGGTTTTAGCCCATGAAAGCTTATGCCCAAATACATTTGTTAGTCTCTAAGGTACCACAAATACTCCTTGTTCTTTTTGCTGATACAGACTAACACAGCTACCACTCTGAAACCTGTGATCTTCAAGTATGTCTCAGCTTTGTTACGTCAAATCTTTAAAAGGTGTGATGTGCTGCACCGTGTGGGCTGAGAAAGATCTCATTTTTTCCCCATAGTCAATTCTGAGATTTGCACTGTGAGAGATTGGTGTTAAGGCTTTTGGGGTGACAGTTCCATGACTCAAACTCAGTGGCTTTGTTTGGCTACCAAAGTCTGAGGCTGGTGATCTCCAGGGATGGTACAAACCTTATCTAAGACATTTAAGCGAGTTAGAATGAATGATGTGCGAGTTCCTCCAAGTAACAGTGATAGCTGTCTGCCTCTGAACATAGCTCGATTCTTATTGCGCTTATCACACTGGAATATGGATAGCTGATAACTATGAACATCATGTAGTAATTCCTGGATTTTTAAATTATTCTTTTGGCTGGACACATGTATAATGTTTGAACAAATACTGTTCAGGGAGAAAGGTATAAAAACACTAAAGTATTTGCTGTGCTTAGAGTGGTGATGTTCTGTGGGATACTTTCTGGAAGAACAGTATTGTGGGTAAATAATTCTGGTCACATTCTGTGCTGCACCCCGCACCAAAAAAAAAAGATTTTCTGCTGCTTACGCTATTTGCAGCTTAAATAGGTGAAGATAAAGAAACCACAGTGGCCATGTCTGAGTGTCCATCCTCTGCCAAAAATCTTGAAATAGTTAACTGTAAAATTAAAAACCAACTATGGCTGAAGTAATGATAAGATTACTTTTAGAAGCAGCGAAGAATCCTGTGGCACCTTATAGACACCATCAGCTCAGGATTGAACAAAGACTGTGAATGGCTTGCCAACTACAGAACCAGTTTCTCCTCTCTTGGTTTTCACACCTCAACTGCTAGAACAGGGCCTCATCCTCCCTGATTGAACTGACCTCATTATCTCTAGCTTGCTTGCTAGCATATATATACCTGCCCCTGGAAATTTCCACTACATGCATCTGAGGAAGTGGGTATTCACTCACGAAAGCTCATGCTCCAAAACGTCTGTTAGTCTATAAGGTGCCACAGGATTCTTCGCTACTTTTACAGATCCAGACTAACACGGCTACCCCTCTGATACTTTTAGAAGGATGCCTACAGGAGCATCCAGCACAACTTCCTATACATTAGGCTTTTATGACAGCCAGTAACGCTCTCTCCACCTCCACACTAGAGCTATTTAGAACACTGGAGTTTGTATTCCATTTGTATAAATGCTGTAATCTGGAAGGCCCAGATCCACAAAGATATTTTGGTTCTTGACATCCACTGGATCTCAGTGGAATTTAGGAGCCTAAATTTTACCTTTGTGGATCTGGGCCTAAGTAATTTCAGTTTGACAAGCATGAAAGATTACTTCTTATTTTGACACAAATTATTAATTAACAAATGAGGACCATCAGAATCCTTGTCTGAGGCCTCCTGAAGCCTCAAAATACTTTAATGTTCTTATGAAATAATTCATATCCACTATCGTTTTTGCCTGTGGTATGTATATTGTCCTTTTTAGTTGGCACCCTGTTCTGATCGTTGTCTGTACAGTAATCTTTTGAGTAATTCAGTTCAGATAGATGTTATTGGTCACCTGGAGTTTCTTCCTCAGAAGCTGTTTCGGCCTTCAAGGCTCTTCTCTTCCTTAATCTTTCTGCATTTGTGATCGTCATAGGATGCAATGGGAAAAATCTAGAAAGATCTGAAAGAAAGAGTATTTGTGTTTATAACTGGAGTTGCAGTATTACTGTACTAGACTCAGATTCAAAGGCTAGAAGAGAGCATTGTGCTTATCTCATCTGGCCTCCTAGGTAACACATGCTATAGAACAACCCCAAAATAATTCTCAGAGAAAAAACACCCAATCTTGAGTTAAATTGTCAGTGATGGAGAATCCACCACAACCCTTGGTAAACTATTCCAATAGTTAATGAGACTTTTAGGAAATTAGAGTAATTGTCTCTCTCACCAACCCACTATTGGCTTGAAGTGCCTTTTACTGCTGTCTCGGCTAGATCAGTGTCTCCATAAATGAGACCCATCCCATTTCCTGTGGCAAAAAGAAGGGTGACTGAATATATAGATATTTTCAAGAATTCATGCAAAGAAATGAAGAAAGGGTCTCTGGTACTCCAAGTATGCAGAGGATCACCAAGGAAAATCTATTGTCATTTAAGCGAAATAAGCAAATAGTTCAGATTGAAAAACACCTTGAGTTACCTAGAAGTTTTTCAACTGGTTTTGTGACGTGCTCCACAACCAATCCAGTCTTTGATCCTCTCGATGTTCAAGCCAACAAGCTTTTCATTATGGCTATTTGGGAGTGGGTCATAGCAGCCCACTTGCTCCAAATACTTGCTGTCCCGTGCTCGCTTGTTACATGCGGCCATTATACGGAAGAAGGGTCTGTTGGCACAGCCGCCAAGCGCCAATCGGATAGCGACATGTCATCCATGATAATTTTTCATAAGGAGATGAGCTGAAGGAAAGATCAACAGGTATCATAGTAGATTTGATTATAACAGATGTGTACAGACGTCTAGCCAAAAAATTCCAAAAGGCCTTAGAGAAAAAGTTTGGTTTCACTTAAAATCAATAAAACTGCTGTAACCTCTCCTTACACACCAACAAGAGATTATTCTTTATAATGGAATCAAAGTCTGTACCCTGCCATGAGATTGCTTTAAGACCTCGTTTTATTGACAATAAAGACAGATTTGCTTTACCAACCCCTAAGAGTTCAGCGGAGAAGGCTGCACATTCTCCACCAACTATAATTGATTTAGAGGGATGCAGAAACTAGGGGTCTGTCAGTACAACATGGAGTGCATGCAACCATTAACAAACCCTGTCTGCACTTACCAAGGTGCACCATGATGACCCTTGCCAGCACCTGAAAGAAGAAAAAGACCATGAATGAATCCCCTGCCACGCCCAAACACAGAACAAGGGGCCAGCCCACTGCAGCTGTAAATGCTATAGGGTAGACATAGCCTTAGTTGACAGAGATGAGGTATAACTGAAAGTTATAGTTTGAAAATCCTGAGGGAAACATAGGAGTTTAGTTGCAAGCCCTGCCCTGACCCTTGTAGATTCTGTCTCTCGTCACCCATTTGCCATGACGATCCTGGGAATGGAAGTTTCAAAGCACCTGCCCCCGCTCCCACTTTTGTGGTTTGGGGTTTAGGTAACTTTCAATCTCTTAGGAGCACAGGCAAAATTAAAAGCATTTTTTTTTCCTGGTAGCCCTGATAGGCAGCAGCTTCAATGCCTCACCCTGCCTGTTTTCTGTTTCAATAGCTTTGTTGCTAGGGCAATGCCAACAAGTGCCACATGAGTACATAAAATAACTTGTCATTTTAAGGTAAAAAATTGTTTCCATATTATATTGGTGTTCTGAAGATTTGGTGTATATATGTTAGGCCTGTCAAGCGCAGTTAATTCACACAATGAACTCAAATCAATCGTGCTTAATTGCACTTATAACAATAGAACACCAATTGAAAGTTAAAGATTTTTGGATACATTTTCAATGCTGATTTCAATTACAACACGGAATGCAAAGTGCACAGTGCTCACTTTATATTATTGTTTGATTACAAATATATGCACAGTAAACATGATCAACAAATTCAGTTCACCTCACACAAGTACTGAAGTGCAATCTCTTTATTGTGAAAGTATAAAAAATGCAGGGTTTTTCCTTTGGTTGCATAACTGCACTCAAAAACAAAACAGTGTAAAACTGTAGAGCCTACAAGTCCACTCAGTCCTACTACTTATTCTGCCAATCACTAAGACAAACAATTTTGTTTACATTGATGGGAGATACATCTGCCTGCTTCTTATTTACAATATCACCTGAAAGCGAGAACAGGCATTTGCATGGAACTTCTGTAGCTGGTGTTGCAAGGTATGCTAAACATCTGTATGCCCCTTCATGCTTTGACCACCATTCCAGAGGACATGCTTCCATGTTGATGATGCTCGTTAAAAAAATAATACGCCAATTACATTTGTGACTGTACTCCTTGCAGGGAGAATTGTATGTCTCCTACTCTGTTTTACCTGCATTCTGCATATGTTTCACGTTATAGTAGTCTCAGATGATGACCCAGCACATACTCGTTTTATGAACATGCTTACGGTAGATTTGACAAAATGCAAAGAAGGACCAATGAGAGATTTCTAAAAAATAGCTACAGCACTCGACCCAAGGTTTAAGAATCTGAAGTGCTGTCCAAAATCTGAGAGGGATGAGATGTGGAGCATGCTTTTAGAAGTCTTAAAAGAGCAACACTCTGATGTAGAAACAACAGAACCCGAACCACCAAAAAAGAAAATCAACCTCCTGCTGGTGATGATGAACTTTCTGACTCAGCTGATGAAAATGAACATGTGTCATTGGATCCTTATCAAGCTGAACCCATCATTAGCATGGAAGCATGTCCTCTAGAATGGTGCTTGACACATGAAGGGACATATTAATCTTTAGTGCATCTGGCATATAAATATCTTGCAACGCTGGCTACAACAGTGCCATGCGAATGCCTGGTCTCACTTTCAGGTAACATTGTAAACAAGGCGGCAGCAGCTGCATTATCTCCTGTAAATTGTAACCAACCTCTTTGTCTTTGCAATTGGCTGAACAAGAAGTAGGACTGAGTTGACTTGTAGGCACTAAAGTTTTACATTTTTATTTTTGAATGTAGGGTTGAGTTTTTTTTAAATAATTCTACATCTGTCAGTTCAATTTTCATTTGCACTCCAGTACTTGTATGAGGTGAACCGAAAAAAAAATTTTTTTACAGTGCAAATATTTGTAATAAAAATAAACAAAGTGAGCACTGTGCACTCTGTACTGTGTTGTAATTGGAATTAATATATTTGGAAATGTAAATATCCAAAATATTTTAAATAAATGGTTTTCTACTGTTTGACAGCATGATTGTGATGGCTTTTTTTAATCACTTGACAGCCCCTATATATATATATATATATATATATATATATACACACACACATACAAAAAATGACTTGATCGGGTTGTAGCAATTGTTATTCTTGGGTATTAACTTGCTTAGGGAATCCTCAAATCTTGCTGCTAATGGCAAACGGGTTAAGAAACAGAAGTGCCAACAACCGACCCCTACAGGAAGTGTCTGTGTGTGCGAGGGAGAAGGGAGGGGGCTAGAACTCAATACATCCCGCTCCCGCCTGCCGGTGTAGCCAAACTAGGGAATCGGGAGCAGGAGTTGTTTCTGTCGTTACAGGCGACACTTTGAGCAACCCTCCCATTTTGCAGCTAGGAGCAGTTTCTGCCCCGTAGTGAAACCATGTGTGTTCCTGCTCAGGAATTGCTGCCGCCTGGTGCATGGGGTTGCAAATAGGGAGGGATGGGGTCTGTGGTCAAAAATTGTAAGTAGAAGTGAGGGCAGAGAGAGGGCAGTGGCGATAGCAAAGGTTACTGAGTGTAAGCAGAGTCAGGATGAGCGCTACCCTGACATCTGGTGGTGAATTGTAGGGAATGTGGAAAGAATTCCAAGGATTTCAAAGACTGGGGAAAGATTTGCATTGGCATCCACCCTCCACTTAGCATAAGCCCAGAGTAGACTGGGATGGTTATTTTAATAGCTCTGGGATCCCCAATTTCTTTGTTATTGGGACAGGAAAAAAAAAGTTTGTCACCCTGATTGTGTGAATGGGGAGCTGTGGGACTGTTTTGTGATAAAGATGACTCAACCTCAGTTGGGTGGTACTTGCTAAACATGGGACATGGGTTCCAAAACCCCTTGAAGAGAAAAAGGTTGGGGACTGGTGTGTGTACCTGATGGTATGGGTGCCTTGTGAGGGTCTGGAACACCAATTGTACATCTTCCTCTCTCCACTGTTAAAGAGTAGAGCTAATTTTGATTCCATTAGAAGTCCATCTAAAGACTACTGAGCTGAATTCATATTGAGTCAATGGTGCACCAACATCAGGGGTTCTCTACTAAGAGCTAAAATCATTGAATGCTGTGTTAACCTGTGGGGGAGCCTGAAGACCTATTGTTAAGCGGCTGGCCAGAGCTGAGTGGTTTGCAGCGTGTTGGAGCAGCCCATGGAGCAGTGAGCAGAGTGAAGTAGTTTGCATGGAGAGCTGGAGGAGTGACACAGCTGGTGTGGTGGAGCGGGTCATGGTGAAGGCTGCACGGAGAGGTGGAGCAGTTCGCCCTGGCCCATGTAAGATGCCCCTTAACACCCTGTGTGGACTCTCCCCCCTTTCCACCCAGGCTGGGGGGGGGTAAAACTCAGCAGATAAACTCTTGAATTCTGGGGTGGCACTGACCAGAGACTTTTGGGTAGTTGGACTTTGGGGTAATTGGACTTAAGACCCTAAAGGGGAAAGGACATTGTACTTGGAGGTGGGTTTTGTTTATGGTTTGTGTTATAATCTTGTTTGTGGTGTTTCTCCAATTGGATGCCACATTGTTTCCTTCCTTTATTAAAAGGATTTTGCTACACTCAGACTCCGTGCTTGTGAGAGGGGAAGTATTGCCTCCTAGAGGCGCCCAGGAGGGTGTGGTATGTAAGCGTCCCAGGTCACTGGGTGGGAGCTCGAGCTGGTTATGCATTGTGTTATTAAAATGGAACCCCTGGATACTGAACCCGGCCCTTGTTGCTTCCAACTGAGACGGGCAGAAGGGTTACATTTTTGGGGGCTCGTCTGGGATGCCTGGGTCAGTACCCCTCACAAGCACCTGTTGAGTGTCCCACTGTATTGAGAAATAATTGTGTTTATATTTTGAGGAAATTACTGTTTGTATAATGGCTAATATGTTGGGTTTGTTGAGCCTTAGTCCTGCAGCCTCTAGCTCAGGGGCGGCAGATGCAGCCTATGACTGGGCAAAAGCACTGGGGCATATATTGGAAAAGATTGTGTTGGCCTATGCTACGTCAAACTCTTGTCGTAAATTAAGGTTATTTGCTAGGGAAGAGGAGTTTGAACCCTGGTTGGAGAATACCACTGAAATGCTGCGGGAGTGGGCCGTATCCGATGTAGAAAAGCGAAGATGTCTAATAGAGAGCCTTAGTGGCCCAGCATTAGACGTAATTCGCACCCTAAAGCTCATTGACCCTGGGGTCAATGGGAAGGACTGCCTAGAAGCCCTTGATAATACCTTTGGGAGTGTAGAGGGCCCTGAGGACAGTTACTGTAAATTCCTTAATTCCCGACAGCAAAGGGGTGAGAAAATTTCAGCCTATATACAGAGGGTGGACAGACTGCTTCAGAGAGCTGTTATGAGGGGAGCAGTGACTGCTGAGCAGATGAATCAGACCAGACTGGCTCAGGTTGTAAGAGGGACTCAGTATCAGAACCCAATCCTACTTCACCTCGGACTAAGAGAACAGCAGGAACATCCCCCAAGTTACTCCCAGCTGATAAAGGAGGTCAGGGAAGAGGAAGAAAGGCAGGCGGCCAGCGAGTGTTGGGAAGCCCAAACATTGGAACTAGCCAGCACAACGCCACTGCCAATGGCCAGTGTACTGATGGTAAGCACCACAGAGGAACTTGCCCAACAAATGCAGGTCCTGACGGAACGGATAGCTGAGCTGCAAAGCATCATTGACCGAGCTAAGATTTCCAGGAATAAGGAGCCTCAGAATGTGACGAGGGAGAAGTCAGTATCTAGAGCCACTGTCCCACCTCGGCGAAGGGGGAAAGGACAATTCTTTTGCTACCGGTGTGGTCAGGATGGGCACAGTGCTGCTAACTGCCATAAGGAAGAGAACCCCTCCTTAGTGTATGAAAAGCTGAGGATCAGTTGGGAGAGATCCAGTATCTGCCAGGAGGCCTGGGGACGGAGACCACCTAGGCCTACAGGATTTGAAGATTCCCCCAGAAGAGACCGTCCAGCTGGGATCCCTGGAGGACTGATAGAGCCTCGAGCAGAGGTCATGGTGAGGATTGAAGGGGCGGAGTGTAAAGCCGTGCTTGACACTGGATCTCAAGTGACTATTATATTTCAGTCATTCTACCAACAGATGCTTAGGCACCTGCCTATACAGCCACTGACTGGCATCGGTCTGTGTGGCCTCAGCATGGATGAATACCCCTATCAAGGGTATGTCACAGTGCACCTGGAATTCCCAGAGGTGGTTGCTGGGGCAAAGCAAGAGGTAGACACAGCTGCCTTAATATGCCCTGACCTGAAAGGGACCTCTGATGTATCTGTGCTGATAGGGACCAACTCCAGTCTCTTCAAGGTGCTCGCGGATTACTGCAGACGACGGGCTGGGGATCAGTACCTGAGTACTCTGATGATCCATATGCTTTGTGCTGAAGCCTATAGGAAGATTGAGAGCGCCAAGAAGGAGACATCTGAGCTACCAATTGGGGCACTGAAGTACATGGGTACAGCCCCCTTAGTAGTGCCTGCAAGGATGGAGCAAGAGGTACTTGTCATGAATACCAGACTGAAAGGCAATAAAGGGGCATTAGCAATGATAGAGCAGCCAGTTGAAGGAGAGCTCCCGGAAGGAGTGCTGGTCCCCAGTGGGGTCATAACCCTACCAGCTGAAGCCCAGGAAAAGGTGACTATACTGATTGTTAATGAAACAAGTAGAGATGTTGTTGTGAGGCAAGGACAAAAAATAGCAGACCTCTTCGAGCCTGAATCAATTGTAAAACCCCAGTGTGAGACTCAAGTGCCGACAATAGACCCAGCAAAGTTTGACTTTGGAGATTCACCATTGTCTAAGGAGTGGAAAGATTGCCTGAGGAGGAAACTTTGTGAAAGATCCAAGGTGTTCTCATTGCATGAGTGGGATGTAGGATGTGCAAAAGGAGTAGAGCACAACATCAGACTACATGACTCTCGACCTTTCAGAGAGAGATTTAGGAGGCTTGCTCTCTCCGAGATGGAAGATGTGCGACAACATCTTCAAGAGCTGGCTGCAAATGGCATCATTACAGAGTCCCGCAGTTCATACGCCTCATCCATTGTGGTGGTCTGTAAAAAGAATGGGAAAATCCGGATGTGTATTGACTTCCGCACCCTAAACCGCCGTACTGTGGTTGACCAGTACACAATGCCTCAAGTCCAAGATGCCTTAGACTGTTTGCTGGGAAGCCAGTGGTTCTCTGTCTTGGATCTTCGGAGTGGATACTACCAGATCCCTCTGGGTGAAGAAGATAAGGAGAAGACAGCCTTCATCTGCCCATTAGGGTTTTATCAGTTTGAACGTATGCCCCAAGGGATTTCTGGAGCACCTGCCACATTTCAACGTCTTATGGAGAAAGTTGTGGGAGACATGAATTTACTGCACGTGTTAGTTTATTTGGATGACCTGCTTGTGTTTGGAAGAACTTTGGAGGAGCATGAAGAAAGATTTCTTAAAGTGCTTGATAGGTTGGAGGATTATGGTTTGAAGCTTTCAATTGACAAATGCCAGTTCTGCAGGACCTCGGTGAAGTATGTGGGTCACATCGTGTCCCAAGAGCGTGTGAGTACTGATCCTGATAAAATAGAAGCACTCACTACATGGCCACGTCCAAGCAACCACAGAGAACTCAAGATCTTCCTTGGGTTTAGTGGCTACTACCGCAGATTTGTGAAAAACTATGCTACAATTGTAAAACCCCTCAATGATCTTACCAGGGGATATCAGTCCAGTAAGAACAAATCTAAGACCAAGAATAAAGGGCCTTCCGTGCAGAGACACTATGGCCCCTTTGAACTCTTTGGGCCACGGTGGGATGAGAAATGTGAAAGGGCTTTTTGAGAAATCATTACTTGCCTAACTCATGCCCCAGTCCTAGTCTTTGCTGACCCAAGCAAGCCATTTATCCTGCATACTGATGCCAGTTTGGAGGGTCTGGGGGCAGTACTGTAACCAGGAGGTGGAAGGCAAGCGTAAACCTGTAGCCTTTGCCAGCCGAGGACTGTCTGATAGTGAAACCCACTATCCTACCCACAAGCTGGAGTTCTTGGCCTTGAAATGGGCCATCACTGAGAAATTTCGAGACTACTTGTATGGGGCTCATTTCCAGGTGTGGACAGACAACAACCCACTGACTTATGTGTTAACAAGTACTAAACTGGATGCTACAGGGCAAAGATGGGTGGCCGCTTTGGCTAGCTATGACTTCAGCATTCAATACCGATCAGGGAGGAGCAATGTAGATGCAGATGCATTGTCCAGGCGTCCACAGGCACCAGGACTTGCTGTGATACCCACGGATGGAGTGAGAGCTATTTGCAGTGTAAGTCACCGAGAGCCGGAGGCCTATGAGAGCCTTCATGGATGTGTTGCAGAAACTTTGGGCCTACCCCCTGAATGAGTGCCTTATGCTTCAGTGAACTATATTGCTCTAGACCAATCTCTCTTGCCCATGCTCAATGCAGCTGACTGGCAGGAAGCCCAGCTGCAAGATATTGACATTCGTGATACACTACTTGCCAAAAGGGAGGGGCGAGGCCCAGCTACGGTTGTCCCACCTACCCCAGAAAGCAAACTACTATTGAGAGAATGGACCAAACTAAAACTGATTCAGGGAGTGCTACACCGCATGATCACAGACCCTCTACAAAAGCAATGGAATCAACTAGTGCTGCCGAAAGAGTACAGAGCCCTGGCCATGAGGGCCATGCATGATGACTTTGGACATTTAGGGATGGAGAGGACCCTGGAACTTATCAGCAGTAGATTCTTTGGCCCCGGATTGCTGAAGATGTTCGCAGGAAATGTGAGACCTGCGTGTGATGTGTTCAAAGGAAAACTCTGCCCACGAGGGCTGTATATCTGAAGAACATCACCAGCAACAAACCTCTGGAGCTGGTTTGCATTGATTTCTTATCTTTAGAAGTGGACAAGAGGAATATCGGGAACATTCTAGTGGTGACTGACTATTATACACGATATGCGCAGGTGTATCCCACGCATGATCAGAGGGCCACCACTGTCGCTCGAGTACTGTGGGAAAAATATTTCTCAGTTTATGGATTCCCAGCCCGGATACACTCGGATCAGGGACGAGACTTTGAAAGTCACCTTCTGAAGGAGGTGCTGAGGATAGCAGGAATTAAAAAGTCGAGGACAACGCCTTATCATCCGCAAGGTGACCCTCAGCCAGAGAGGTTCAACCGAACCATATTAGATATGTTAGGGACTTTGCAGCCTGAGCAGAAGACAACCTGGAGCCAACATGTTGCATTTCAAGGTGCACGCCTACAATGCCACAAAGAACGATGCTACAGGGGTCACCCCATATCTCTTGATGTTTGGGCGAGAACCAAGATTACCCATAGATCTGTGCTTTGGTGTATCAGAGGATGGCGATAGCTATGAAACCAATCAGCAATATGTATCCCAACTACGAGAAAATCTGCAGGATGCTTATCACTTAGCTACGTCTGCAGCCCGGAAGAACGCAAAACGCAACAGACATCGATATGATGCTAGGGTGTGTCTGCAAGAGCTCCAGACAGGGGACAGAGTTCTGCTGCGAAATTTGGGTATTGCTGGCAAACACAAAATAGCTGACAGATGGAAGGCAATACCTTACTTGGTGATGGAAAAGCTAGGAGACCTGCCAGTCTACAAAGTCAAACCTGAAGAGGGTCCAGAGCAGACCAAAACCGTGCATAGAAACCTTTTGCTTCCTGTGGGGGAACTGGTAGGCAGCCCTTATGAGATGGGCCACAACCGGGCAACTGGGCAGAACAAAGGTACTGTACCAAAGCCGCCCTCCAACGTGGACAGCCAGCCTTCTGCAGCTAATTTACCCCTACTCAGCACATCTGACAGTGAGTCTGAGGAGGAAGACGCAACCATGGTGTATCCTGGGATGAAGACAAGATTCCAGTCTCAATCAGCTGAATCAAAAGAGAGCACATCCTCTTCCGTCCTAAACCCTATGGCAGAAGTATTTAGGCCCATTCCTGACACTCCTGAGCCACTGGTGGAACCCCTGTGTGATGACATACACAGGCTATTGGACAGTGGTGACATACAGATGGAGGATGTCCTGAGCATCTTAGATCCTCCACTGTTAGAACTAGCAATGCAGGGGCCTATGCCAGTATCCGAGGAGAACTCACAGAAAACCTCCCCATCCGTCACTCAAGAGGATGTTCCCCCTATCACAGCAACAGAGACTCTCAATAGGCGAGACAGGGTAATAAGACCAGTGAAACGGTTAACCTATGATGCACCTGGGGTGACTAGTGAGGAGCCAATACATTTAGCACACAGGTTTGTGGAAGCTAAAGTGGGCTATCTGAGGCCCTTTGGAGGGGACTAGTGAGTTGATATAGTAGGGAATGTGATTTGTTGGGACGACAAATTTTCGGCTGGGGGGAGGATGTAAGCAGAGTCAGGATGAGCGCTACCCTGACATCTGGTGGTGAATTGCAGGGAATGTGGAAAGAATTCCAAGAATTTCAAAGACTGGGGAAAGATTTGCATTGGCATCCACCCCCCACTTAGCATAAGCCCACAGCAGGCTGGGATGGTTATTTTAACAGCTCTAGGATCCCCAATTTCTTTGTTATTGGGGCAGGAAAAAAAAAGTTTGTCACACTGATTGTGTGAATGGGGAGCTGGGGGACTGCTTTGTGACAGAGATGACTCAACCTCAGTTGGGTGGTACTTGCTAAACATGGGACATGGGTTCCAAAATCCCCTGAAGAAAAAGAGGTTGGGGACTGGTGTGTATACCTGATGGTATGGGTCCCTTGTGAGGGCCTGGAACACTAATTGCACATTTTCCTCTCTCCACTGTTAAAAAGTAGAGCTAATTTTGATTCCATTAAGAGTCCATCTAAAGACTAGTATCAGAGGGGTAGCTGTGTTAGCCTGGATCTGTAAAGATCTAAAGACTGCTGAGCTAAACTCATATTGAGCCAATAGTGCACTAACACCAGGGCTCCCCTACTAAGAGCTGAACTCACTGAGTGCTGTGTTAACCTGTGGGAGAGCCTGAAGACCTATTGTTAAGCAGCTGGCAGAGCAGAGTGGTTTGCAGTGTGTTGGAGCAGTGAGCAGAGTGAAGTAGTTTGCACGGACAGCTGGAAGAGTGGCACAGCTGGTGTAGTGGAGTGGATCATGGTGAAGGCTACATGGAGAGGTGGGGCAGTGGGCCCTGGCCCATGTAAGCTGCCCCTTAACACCCTGTGTGGACTCTCCCCCCTTTCCACCCAGGCTGGGGGGGTAAAACTCAGCAGATAAACTCTTGAATTCTGGGGTGGCACTGACCAGAGACTTTTGGGTTGTTGGACTTTGGGGTAATTGGACTTAAGACCCTAAAGGGGAAAAGACATTGCCAAATGTACTTGGAGGTGGGTTTTGTTTATGGTTTGTGTTATAATCCTGTTTGGGGTGTTTCTCCAATTGGATGCCGCATTGTTTCCTTCCTTTATTAAAAGGATTTTACTACTCTCAGACTCCGTGCTTAGGCGCCCAGGAGGGTGTGGTATGTAAGTGTCCCAGGTCACTGGGTGGGGGCTCGAGCCGGTTATGCATTGTGTTATTAAAATGGGACCCCTGGATACTTAACCCCGTCCTTGTTGCTGCCAACTCAGAGGGGCAGAAGGGTTACACTGAGCATGCTCAATTAGTGTGCGCATGCTCAGTGTGGCCAAACTAGGGAATCGGGAGCAGGAGCAGTTTTTGTTGTTACACCGGCAGGGAGCCTACCCTGGCCAGGATACATGCTCCTGCCACCCCGGAGCCGCTCCAGATAACCAGCGCCGGGCAGGAACCCAAACCTCTCCTGCACCCTGCACCCCAACTCTATGCCCTGGGGGCATGACGGGAGAGGATGGGGGGGTTCCCACGGGAGGGGGCAGCGGTAAATCCGAGGGGATCTCAGCCCCCCTCTGTGTCTCCCCGCTCCTTGGGGGGTCACCTGCTCTTCTCTTCTCCCACCCCCGCCCCGGCCACGTCCGGGCTGCACAGACATTTTCCACCCGCCCCTTCCCCAGGTGTCCCCCCAGCCCGGTCTCACCCCCCCCCCCGGCAGCCCCCGCCCGGCCCCACGCAGGGACCCCAGTGGGGCCGGGCCCCTCCCCCCGGGACCCGCCGTGAGGCCCCAGGGCAGAGCCTGGCCGGGCCCGGGGGGCGCTGGGCTCCTGCGGGGACAGCAGCTCCGAGCCCCCCGCGGGCGCTGCCCCGCCCCCCTAGGGAGCAGATTCCGGCGCTGTGAGATGCCGGGTCCCCCCCACGGACACTGGGGCAGAGACACCGCCCGGCCCCGGGGCTGGCCCCGGGGCTCGCTCCGGGACCTGGAGGCTGCAGCTCCGCAGCGGGGCGAGCAGAGCCCCGGGCGGCCCCAGGGCGGCTCCAGCGGGAGCAGGGCCCGCGCTGGGCACAAGAGGGTTAATTGAGGTCTCTCTCCCGCCGCGATCTGCGCATGCCCACAGCTCCAACCACACAAACCTTTCTCCGGTCCCGGGAGAGGCTCCAACGGACCCGCAGGAGCCCGGCTTGTTCTCCCCCTGCCCAACGTCACTTCCGCTCCAGAGAGACTCCGGAACTACATCTCCCAGCCTGCCCCGGGGGCTGCTTCCTCCGTCTCCAGTCCTGGTAAGGGTGGGTTTCAGCCGCTGTTACTGCGCATGCTTCAGACCAGACGCTGCGGCCTCGGTGTGACCCGGTGCCGGCTGAGCAGCTACTACTTCTCGGGTCTGTGCGGGGGAGGGCCGGGATTAACCCCTCCGTGCCCGGCCCCGGGGATGGAGGGGCTTTCTCCAGCTGGGACCCGCCCCCTGGGCAGCCCCGTGCTCTGCCCGCCCCAGTCCCGGCTGGGAGCCCCCGGTGAATGAGAGACCCCGGGGGAGGGTGGGGCGCTGGGGCCGGGCGGGAAAGTGACTCTGCCCCGGGGAACCTGGGAAAAGCCTCGGAGCTGCCTCAGCCCCAGTGGATCTGCAGCAGGATCCGCCCCGCCCCGCCCCCCTGGGATGGGGGGGACACAGCCTGGGGCCCGGCGGGGGTCCCTGTGGGGGGAGGGGGGAGTCGGGCAGGGAGGGGAGAAGGCGGAGTTGCGGGGGGGGAAGGTCAGTGGGACGCGGGGAGGGGGGTTTGAACTGTCTCTGCAGCCAGGAAATTCCCGGGGGGGGGGGAAAGGGGGAGGAGTTAATTGGATCTTGTCCCTGTTTGTGGCACTTGCCTCTCGCCCCGGATACAAATTCTGTCTAGTTCTGCCCCTTTTCTCGCTCAGTGTCTCACATCAGGCTATAAAATCTGGGGAGATTCGGGCCCCCCCCCCCGCCTCCAGGGAACACCTCTCTCGTCTCTCCTGAATTCCCCTGTTCTCTCTCTACTTCTGAAATGTCCATTTAAAATCTCTCCGATGTGGGGGATTTTCCCACCCATTTTATCTGAAGCGATTTGTCCTTCTTTAGGTGAGAAATGATTCCCTAGGTCATTCCCCAGAACGTGGCTGCCCTGGAGTGGGGATGGGAGGAGATGCCTGTTCTCTGCCAGGGCAGGAAGGGCGGAGCACGTGTCCCCCATGGGGACTTCCCAGACCCTGGGTTCCTAATCCCACTTGTTGCCCCCTAACTACCAACACAGTTGCCCCCAGCCACCAGTTTCCAGTTACCTGCCCATGCCCCACTGCTGCCCCCTTCCCTCACCCAGGGACCTTCCAGCTCCCCCTCCCCTCCCTTGCCCTTTCAAAGTAGCTCCTCAAAGGGGCTCCCTGCTGCCCATGTGAATGGTGGCAGAGGGGGGACTCATCACTTTCTGTATATGTATTAGATAGTAATATAAAATCCAGTCCAACAGTCCCCCTTTTCCCTCTAGTTATTTAACAGCAATATAAAACCCCCTCAGATCTCACATTTTTCTCTCATGTTATCAGTTGCTTAGCTTGTGACATGTATTCTCTGCAAATATCAGATTATGAAATACCCTAAACATTTGCTCTACTTTCTCTCTACTTGTCTATTTCTAAGTCTATTTCTATTTGCCCTGAGTTTTTCCTTGTCTCTAACTATAAAATACTAAAAAAAAAAACAAAAAAAAACCTCTTCTCAGATTTTTGAAGATGGATACAAATTTTTTCCAAATGTTGCCCATTTTCTGTGTACATTTATCAAATACTGATGTGAAATACACTCAGATTTTACCTCATATCAACAACTGATATAAAATCTCTCTGATTTTTCCACTTTTCTCTCACTAATTTATAAAAATGGATCCAAAATCCCTCAGATTTCCACCCTTTCTCTTTCATTTCTGAGCATTGATCTCAAATCTCAGGTTTTTCATCTTTCTGTGTCATCATCAAACGGCAATTAAAAATCCCCTCAGGTTTGGGGCTGTTCCCCATGTCCCTAAATCCCAGCAACTTCTCCTTCCTTGGAGGGAACCTATTGCCCTGAGTCGTTCTCCATCTTGGTTGTTGCAGGGCATTAAATTGCCCAGTGATCATCTTTCCCCTCTCCTTTGAGAATCATTTCTTCCTCCTTTATCTCTGTTCAAATCTTTGCTGAAGAAAGAGACCAGACACACATTTAATACCCATCAAATCCAGAGGCCTCCCCCTGTTTGGGGATCAGTGATTCCCAGCTGGTAACAGAAATTGGCTGGACCCTTTTCTTTTCTCCAGTTGGCACAGGATAAGGAGGTCACTCTGAGAGCAGTGTGAGTCCAGAAGTATCTCAAACCCCATGACAAATGGTCTCTGTGAGGGATTGCTTCCCGCAGTGCTAAGATGTAGCCACCTCTGGGGTGAATCCAATGTGGCTATTATTTTCTAGTGATAGGGCATGGAAATTTCTTCCCTATTTTGGCCCTCCACGCCTTCCATTCTCTAAAGAAGTACCCCCCAGGGCTCCCTCTGCCTGTGGGACTGGCCAACAGGGGTGGTGATAACTTTCTATCCACTTATCAGACACTGTGAGGTAACATTGCTGGGGGTGTGTGTGTCGGTGTGGGGAGATTGGAGCTGGAGCTGAAGGGGCATTGTGGTAGGGGGAGGCCTCTAGGTGGCTGGGCAGGGGGTACCCTAGTCAGGCTGGTGGGTTCTGGAGGTTTGGGGTTTTGGGGGATGGTTCTGATGTGCCCAGCCCTGAGGCTATTGGTCCTGGAGGTGGCTATTGCTGGGGGCCTGGTAGCTGCAGAACTGCAGGGGTGGGTGTCTCTTGGGATGGTGGGGCAGGGAGTGCTTGGTGCTGTGCCGAGGGCTGTGTGTGGGCTTCCATCACTGGCTCCTATTGGGATCCCCGGAACTAGGACAAGGTATGCAAGGCAAGCAGAGTGAGTGGTCCCACTGTAAAGCATCAGGGAGTCGCACGGGGGGTAGGGAAGGGGCTCCAGGTGAATGGCATGGCAGATCCTGCTGGAGGTCAGATGAGGGTCCAAGCAGGAAGTGGGGAAATCCTCTGGTAGGTAGTGAGGGACTGTTTCTCCAGTGGGGTCTCCCATTGGGGTGCAGGTCCCTGGCTCCTGGGAGTTGTTGGTTGGGGGAACCTTTTGGTATTCCCAACCTGGCAGTCATGGTCTGGTGGGGATTCCCTGACCGGTGGAGTTTAAGGGGTATCTGGGGTCCCTGGCCAGGGACTCTGGGGGACTGTCCGCCAGGGAATATCTGGTGGGCCCTTGGCTGGGGGAGTGTCTGGGGACCCTGCTTGTGGGCTCTGGGGACTGCTCCTGACCACGCACCTTCTCTCTGATTAGCTTATGCCAGAATCCTGGCTCAAAGCACTGCCCAACCTTCCCTGGCCAGGCCCAGTCACCATGATAACTTTCTATCCACTTATCAAACACTGTCAGGTGAAATCATAGATTTTCCTTTTCTCCCCTCTTGAAAACTGCAGGAGCTTCCAGTTCCACTGGGAAAATTCATGGCGCCTACCCTCAGTCCTTGTCCTAGTTCTGGTGGGTGAGGGAGGTGGGAGGGGGGCTAGCACTGCCACACAGTGGTCTCTTCCACAGCTTTCTGGACTCATTCTTTCTCAAATATGGTTTAATTGAGACCATTATAATCCAGAATCACTGCATGGAAAGACAAGGAGTGACTCTGAATGGACAGTGGGGCAAATGAGATTAGCAATTCTCCCTGTGAAGAGGGGCTCTCATTAGCTGCTCTCCCCAGAGAGCTAAAGGAGGGAAGCTGCTCAAATGCTCGGTCCCTCTCTGCTCAGGATATTGGAGTTCAGCTTCCTGGGTCAGATGCTGCAGCCTCCATTGTGATCTGAGAGACTAGGCTTAGCAGCTGCTGCTCCCCCAGCGAGGATTCTGTCCTAGGAAGTGATGTTAATTTGAGCTTCTTCTCTGCCCGGACCAGGAGATAACTTTCTCCAGCTGGTACTAGCCCCCTAGGGCAGCCCTGGGCCCTGTTAATACTAGCTTCTGAGCCAGAGACTCCAGGTTACTGGAAGAAACCAAGTGAAAATGCTGGGGTCTGGCATTAAAATTACTTTACACAAATAGACCCTCCCCCCCCAATCATTTCTCCTCCCATTAGCAATTGCAGGAGCAAATCCAGTCATGGGGGAGCAAACAAACCAGGAATGAGACTTTCCTATCAGATGGGCAGGGAGAGGGGATGGGGAAAAGGAGATAGAAAGAGTTTGAAAAGGGCAATAGGAGAGAAGAGTTTTGAAAGAGATTTCAAGATCTCTAACCTGCCCAGACAGATGTATTTCTGCACCCTGGGTAGAGTCACTTTCTTGTGGACAAGATGAGGCTCAGACAGAGGAAACCCTAGTTCCTGACTCCATATCCCTCCGGCTGGGGTGTGTCTGCCTTGGGATCAGTGTCAGAGGGAATCGTCGAAAGTGACTCCTTTGGTTCTGCTCTTTTCTAGCCTTGTGTTCAGAGACCTAGTTATGAGATGGGGGGAGGGAGAAGAAAGGTTAAAAATATCTGTGAACTTAGCCTGGCAGGAGGGCAAACCTGCTGGGACGTGTTTAATAAGTGGCCTAGATTCTGGGAACAGGCCCATGAGGTTCGGTGGTGGAAATGCCCTAATTTTTGGACAGAAAATAACCCACCTACATGGGGCTAGGAAAACTGACCAGATTTATAGCGCTGGAGCCTAACCAGCGGCTGCTGTGAGATATGAAGGGGGCACCCACTAGTCAGGTTTAGGGGAGATTCCCCTCCCTTCATATCCAGCTCCTCACAATGAAGAGGGTGTTGGGCTTCCTACCAAGGACCTCTTCCTGGACTCTGCTGGTAGCTCCACCTCCTGTGTCAGTCTGTGGCTAGTGGGTGTGTGATGGATCTGCTGGGAGAGACAAGGGGTTCTCCATCTCCTCACCCTGGTGTTTTCTGGATGCTCTGAGTGGAGTGGGCTGAGATTCTGTTTGGCTCCTCTCCCACACGAACAGTGGGGCTGGGAGAGGTGCAGCAGGTACTGAGTGTTGGGCTCTTACTCTTACAGGGGCCGGTGACCTTCGAGGAGGTGGCTGGTATTTCACCCCTCTACAGAGACGTCATGCAGGAGAACTATGAGAATGTGACCTCGCTGGGTAAGGATTACTGTCCCCTCAGTTCTTGGAAAGGGAAAAGAGAAGGTTCACATCAGCCCCACAATGCCACCTCTCCTCTGACCTGTTTCAGCATCACTCCAATATGCCAGTGACACACACACTACCAAAAACCCTCCCCTGCTGAAGAACACTTTGGGATCAGCGCACAGGATTAGTATTCACAGTGTTAAATATCTCCTGTTTGCTCAAGTAAAACTAGGGGTTAGGTCTGGCATAACCAACAGAAGCTTCCCACCCCAGACCTTCTTTACCCAAACCAGAATGTGCTTTGGGTGTAGCAAGCAGGCTGCAGGAGTCAGAGCTTCTGGTTCAGGGTTACTTAGCACACAGACACTCAGTGAATCCTTTGAATGCTGGCTGGGGGTATCCAAACAGGGGAGTGCCAGCAGCCGAACACTGAATCTCACCCAGGATTACAGATGACACAACTCCTCACTGCTCTGGATTGCACCCCAGCATGTGAAAATGACTTAGTTTGTAGTGACACTTCCTGAGACATTGAGAGTCTTGCTCCCCTATCACCATGTGTAATGGCCACAATCTCATCTCTTCTCTTCTGGCTCTATTGCTTAAGTCACATGACCTGATTCTTGTTTTTCACATTCTGATTTTCCAGACTAATTAGTCTGTTGCTCCTGAATTATAGCTTCCAATTTCCCAGTGTTCTCCACACCCACGGATTTTCCTGCTCCCTCCCATTACACTGGGATCACTAGATTCCCTAGTACAGAAGAATGGCCACACTGGGCCTGACCAAAGATCCATCTAGCCCAGTGCCCTGTCTTCTGACAGTAGCCAATGCCAGGTGTCCCAGGGGGAATGAACAGAACAGGTAATCATCAAGTGATTAATCTGCTGTCACTCATTCCCATTTTATGGCAAACAGAGGTTAGGGACACCATCCTTGCCCATCCTAGCTAATAGCCATTGATGGATCTGTCCTCCATGAATTTATCTTTTTTTTTTTTTTTTAACCCTGTTATAGTCTTGGCCTTCACAACATCCTTTGTTAAAGAGTCACACAGGTTGTGTGAAGAAATAATTCTTTTTGTTCGTATTATACCTGCTGCCTGTTAATTTCATTTGATGTTTTCTAGTCCTTGTGTTGTGAGAGAGAGTAAATAACACTTCCTTATTTACTTTCTCCACACAGTCATAACTTTATAGACATCTCTCATACCCCCCTTCATCTCTTTTCCAAGCTGAAAAGTCCCAGATTTATTATTCTCTCCTCAAACAGAAGCTGTTTCATACCCCTAATTATTTTTTGCCCTTTTTGGAACCTTTTCCAATTCCAGTGTATCTTTTTTTGAGATGGAGTGACCACATCTGCATGCAGTATTCCAGATGTGGATGTACCATGGATGTATATGAAGGCAATATCTTTTCTGTTTTATCTATCTCTTCGTTAATGATTCCTGACATTCTGGGGTTTGTTTTTTTTTGACTGCCTCTGCACTTTGAGTGCAAGTTTTCAGAGAACTAGGCACAATTACTTCAAGATCCTTCTCTTCACTGGAAACAGCTAATTTAGACCTCATCATTTTATATTTATAGTTGGGATTACGTTTTCCAATGGGCTTCACTATGTGCTATCCTGACATCTAGTACTGCTGAGATCCTGCATTCAGTGATATCCTTGCTCTTCCTGTGCCCTTTTTCCACTGAACCCCACCAGCCCATGCTTCCTGTTCTCAGCTTCCCCAGGACTCTCACTGTCTCTGAACCTCTCTGTCAGCAAGAAGCAGTGCCAGGGATTCTTGCCCTGTGTCTTGAGTCTACGATTTCCGGGACATAGAATCATAGACTATTAGAGTTGGAAGGGACCTCAGGAGGTCATCTAGTCCAACCCCCTGCTCCAAGCAGGACCAATCCCCAGATTTTTACCCCAGTTCCCTTAATGGCCCCCTCAGGGATTGAACTCACAACCCTGGGTTTAGTAGGCCAACGCTCAAACCCCTGAGCTATCCCTCCCCCCACAATTTTCATGACATGAATTTTCTTTCTCCGTGTTTTAGGAGACTCTTGGAAATTGAATGTCTGACAGTAATCACTGTGCAATCTGGACTGTAGAACAGCTGTGTGACTCGGTTACCAAGCTGGGGTCTTTTACCCTGCTTTACTGTGAGAGCAGCCACTCCTGGGCAGGTAACACAGTCTCCAGCACGTAACTTGATCCCAGCTACACAGTATTGAATGCTGCTAGTCAGTGACTCACAAATTCCACTGCACAACAGGAGAACCCCAGAAAATTCTCTGGTCCCAGACTTTCCCCCAGAAATGTGCATCTTGCACTGTCCAGCACACTACTGAACAATGCAAGCTCATATGAAGTCTGCCATTTCATCAGTGGAAAATGACATGCACCAGCCTTGTTATCCCAAATAGAGTTTCCAACACATTTTAATCCAACCACACTGGTTAGATAAACAATAAACCAAGATTGTTAACTACCGGGAAGAAGAAGATTTCAAGTGACAAAGGTAGTGAGGCATAAAAGTCAGAAATGGTTACAAAAGAAATACAACCCTAAGCTAAAATGGCTTGAAAGCAAATGTTTCTCACCATATGCTGAGACAGGCTGATTTTCCTTTCAGCCAGGACTCCCCCTAACCCACCCCTGTTGCCTAAGTTCAGCTCTTCAGGAGTTATCATGAGGAGAGAGAGAGAAAGAGATACTCAAGCATTTTCCTCACCTTTTTGTTATTCAGTCCTTTATTAGAAACAGCTTCAGTCTCAGCTGAGTCAGGGTGACAGGCTGTCTGTTGAAGATATGAGCTTCAAGTGGTACCTGTGATGGAATGTATATGTCTTCTTCACATGTTCCCCTGCTGGAGAATGGCTATATGACCAGCTATTTGCCTTGCTGTCTGAGGAACTGGTCTGTGGGTGTTCCCCAGACTTGTAACTTTTTCAGTAATATCATACTGTAAGATCTCATTTACATACAATGTTGCTACCTACATTTCTCATTCACACACAAAACAGAATTAATTTACACGCAACATTTTGAATGGGAATATCAAATTGCAGTGCAAAAGAAAACAATTATGACATTCTTTTACTTGTTTTAAAATGCTAAACTTACAACAAACTAGTGACCCTCAAAGGTCTGTTACTGCTTTGAAATCAATCCAGACACAGATTCTGGCTAATATCTCTACCCTTTGGCCCATTAGGCTATTCCCTTCTGTTATTCAAAAATGGGGCTGGCAGGATGTGATCAGATCATACACCAATACATTTAATACATGCTCCATTCTTATTCTTTATCCTTCATTCTAAATTGTATAAAATAAAAAGAAAATCCTACCACCAAATTTGGGGGAAGAGTTTGCAGGAGTTTAGTTCCTGATTTTTATTTGACCTCTCTCCAGCACTTGTTTTGGTTTAGCCTTCCCCTTCCATCCCTGTTTGAGGTTTCTGTCTCTGTCACAGAGATGATACAATGGTACATGAGAAAGAGAAGCAGAATTCTCAGCAGAAAAATGTTGAGCAAGTGGCAAAGTAACCAGGAGTCATGATCAGGGACAATCCTGTGAAATTCAGCACAAATCAGAAAGAGAGCAGGGAAACCATCCAGGGGAGAAAGTGGGTAAATGTTATTCCTGTTGGAGAACTCAGAAGGATGTCAAGGAAACCACAACACAGCAGGAAATCCTCAGGGGAAAGAGAAAAATACATTCACTGAGTGTGGGGAAAACTTACGTGACTATTCAGCCATTATAAAGCATCAGAGAATCTGCACAGGGGTGAGGCCCTATAAATGTCGTGAGTGTGGAAAATGTTCGCTAAGAGCTCAGACCTTTCTGAACATCACAGAATCCACACAGGAAAAAGGCCCTATCAGTGCAGTGAGTGTGGGAAAACCTTCTCTTGGCACTCAGCCCACGTTAGCCATCAGAGAATCTGCAAGGGAGATCAACACCATAAAAATATCTAGGGCTATCCATACTTTTTTCCTTTAATAACTTTCCTGATTCCCACATAGTAACTTTAAAGCTGTTTGAACTATTTACTGCACCGATCTCCCTCAGCTTTCCCAGATAAGTGGCCCATTTTTGCAGTTTGGCCTGTTTTGAGGTGGACCCATTTGCCCTTTCTATCAATTCCATTGTCCCATAAGTAATTCTAGTGTAGCCTTCATATGAGGAGCCAGGGAGCATCACATTTATAGCATTCCTCCATTGCAAAGTTATTGTTAGTGTCACCAGTGATTCAGATTATATCATTTCCAGTTGATCTCATGTTGCTCTGGGTTGTGCTGAAGAACAGTTATATTGGGAACTTTTCTAATTATATGTAAAAGAGGAGGAGCAGGGTCAGAAAAAGTGTCATTTCAGCCTCTGACACTGGAAGGATTAAAATTGTGGTGAAGCAGCACCTTGTGCTCAGGTTCTGGAATGTCCTTATCTGCAAATAATTCAAACTTTGCTTATAAGCAGTTCAATTTGTGATACACGTATCCATTTCCATTATTATTTTTTTAAATACAGCATACCAATGGGCTAAGGTGATCCACCATGGCATAAGGGGGTATCCATTTTGATTCCAGTGAGTGACCCCTTTCCCCCATTTTAAGGTTCTCTTTTTAAATATTTTGTAATAGTGTGGCAGCCACGGCCGTGTTATTAGCTGCCAAACATTCATTTGTTTTTTAACAAAAGGCTGTGGTTCATTAGGGAAACACAGGGCTGGGGCTGTGAGGGCCTTCTGTTGAAGCAGAGTTAAAGCAGAGTCCTGCTCTTTTCCCCATTCCCATTTTGTCTTTTTTTTTTTAAAAGCCGTTTCCACAATGGGTGAGTTATTTTAGCATATTTATAGATGTAGTCTAAGAAAATGGAATCCTCCTAGCAGTATTCCTAAAGCATGGGCGTCGGTAGGGGCCAGCATTTCTACTAGTGCTCTGATCTACCTGTCTCCCGTCTTGTCCTTTGATTTGACTTCTTTGTGCTGCAGTTTTTGGGTAGTTCTTTTCTTCTTTTATCAGGTAATTTGCATTAAGACACTTTTGGGCTTGCTTTTGGATTTAAAGCTATTAGCCGCTTAGAGACTGTCTTAAAAGGGACACAGTCAACTTCCACCTGAATTTTGATTTCACTTTTCACTCCTGCTTCTAAAACATACAGCGATCTGAAAAAGAAAAACACAACCTATTGTGGCTTCCTCTGGAGCCCTAATAGGATTTTAATTGAGTAGTATGGTATGTGTTTGCATTTCCTTTACCCCTTCTTTAATATACACTGCACATATTCTGGGGAAAATGCACATTCCTTCCATAGTTTAATTTGTATAACATTAGCCATTTTTTTTTACCTAAAGGTGTAACTTTCTTTTATACTCAGTTTTTATATACTCTTATCAAAGCGACAGTTTTATTACACAGAGCCACCGTAAGGCTCAGTGTGGGGCGCTCTGTGTCTGTGTGTGTGTGTGTGTTTGTGTGTACACTTTTTTTACAAAAAATTCCAGGTTTTAAACCCCATTCTCCTGGTTTTAACTGTCCTGCTGCAGCCATGACTTTGGTCTTTTAGAAAGATACTGAACTTATAAAGCATTAAAGTATCTTCAGGGTTAAACGCAAAATACCAAAAAAACGCAACACTAGTTACCTGTGTCTGGCAAAAAGTGTTTGTCCGTTTTGCAACTTTGAATGAAAGATTCAAATGGATTTTAGCAGTATTATTTAAAAACAGAACCAATTCATCTTAAACCTGCAAAACAAGAATTTTACAAACCCAAGTGTTGCTTTAGGTTCTAAACACTCCACATAGTTACATAATATATTTATACACACTTTTTTCCTTAACCTTCCGTACACTGCTTTTAATTTCTACACAGCTGTACATAGACTACATTAGTGGCCAGTTACGTTCCAAAAGAAACCCCTTGTGTTCTTTTAGCAAATTTGAAATAATTTGTCTGAACAATTTAGTCAGATTTTCTCTTTGCCTGTCTTATTTACTGACCTTCCTTTGGAAAAGGGCTCAGTTTCCCTTCAGAATGCTGCAAAGAAGCCAAGAGTTCTCTTTCTATAACTTCTTTATAACTTTCAACAACATTCAACTGCTTAACTCCCTCCAGCCTCTGCAGAGGGAACTTTTCACTCTCTTTGAAATCACTTGCTTATCTCCAGAGGTGAAAGTAAGCTGGTCCGGTCCGGCATACCGGCGAGAGCCAGTATGCTGTGCTGGACTGCACCGGCTTCTGTGGGGATTCAAAGGGCTCTGGACTGCCAGCGGCTGCGGGCAGCCCAGAGCCCTTTGAATCTCAGCTATGGCTCTGGCAGCAGGGCTGGGGTCAGGATTTAAAGGGCTCAGGGCTCCCCTCAGTGGCAGGAGCTCTGGGCCCGCAAAGCTCGGGGTTCCTGGTGGCTGGAGCCCTGAGCCCTTTAATTTGCCCCTGAGCTCCAGGAGGCTCCCAGTCACCTTTTCAGCTGGGAACCCCTGGTTGATTTAAAGGCCCTGGTTCTCCTAGCCACAGCTGGTGCCCCAGAGCCTTTAAATCTTGAGAGACCATGTCCCCCTCAGGACTCCGACAGTACCCGTAAGTCCTGTAAGTTACTTTCACCCCTGCTTATCTCCCCAAATAACACCTTCATCAACTCAGATTTCACCATTCCAAGTATGGTTCCAAGGATCTGAATTCCCCATGCCAATACATGCTTTTTTTTTTTTTTTTTTCCTTTTGCCACCATACCCTCAGGGCTTCCAACCTGCTTTCTGATTTTTTCTTTGTGGCCTACCTGCTTGTCAGGGCCCAACCTTGCTTTCCTTGCTGAACTATCCCTTTTCACGGACACAGGTTTTGTTCCATGAGCAATTTAGCTAGGAGTGTGGGCTCCTCAATCAGCCCCCACCCCTCCTGATCCCTTTCTTCAATCATTTCCTGTAAAATTGTGAAATCATAACAGTATCATTGACAAAAAATACTACACTGCCGAAACTCCTATAGCCTTTAGAGTTTAGTTTAACAGAGTGTAGCAGCATCGAGACTCACCACCGCGACGCCTCCTGCTGGTCAGTCTGGGAATTAGCTCTCAACAGCCATGAAGTGCCCTCTGTGCGTAGTGTCTCGCCCATTGTCTGCTCTGCTCGTTTTAGACCCATGTTGCTCCCTGCCCAGTGGCATCTGCTTCAGGACACTGCCCTCCGGCAGTGCCCACTACTCCATTCTCACCCCCTTCCAGGGTGGGGTGAGAGGAGAGGAGGAGATAACAGTCCTTCAGCTTGCAGCTGCTTTGATGGCCAACCACAACCCCAAAGTCTAGCCCCTCCCCTCAGGCATGCTGCAGTCTGTCTCTGCCTGAACATATTGTTTTATTTATTTTACCTTTGTAACTTTTCCATGACCATGCTCATGCTGGTACTTATAAAACAGAAAAGTCTCTACCCACTAAAAATAAGTCTGCGTGATGGAGCAGGAGGGGGAAACGCTATGTCCTATCCTTTGTCGCTATGTCCTATGTCCAACCCCTATCCTTTGGGCTTGATCCTGCTACAGCCGAGGATATATTCACCTATGCAATTTTCTCTCGACAGACAGATAGGAGTGAGGACTCTAACCCTCCCCCTTATGGCCCAGCACTTCTCGGACTGGGGGTCAGGTGTGGCAGGTTTGTAGACATTTTGATGGTGCTCAGAATCTGCCCCCCAGACTCCACCCCCCACCTGTCAATGGCTCTGGGAGGGAGTTTGGGTGGTGGGAGGAGGTCCTGGGCTCAAGCGGGGGATTGGGGTGGAGGACAGGAGACAGGTTGGGCTTTGGAAGGGAGTTAGAGTGGGGGAGGGGGTCAAGGGTGCAGGCTCTGCGATGGAGTTTGGGTGCTGGGGGTAGTCTCTGGGATGGAGTTTGGGTGCTGGGGGCAGGCTCTGAGGGTGCAGGAGGGGGTGATGGGTGCAGGATCTAGGAGGGAGTTTGGATGCAGGGAGAGGGTGGGTGTGGGAAGGGGGTTGGTGTGCAGACACTGGGTTGGAGTTTGGATATTGGGTGCAGGCTCCAGGCTGGAGCAGGGGGTGGAGTGCCGGTGGGGGTGAGGGGTGCAGGCTCTGGGAGGGAGTTTGTGGACAGGAGGGAGTGCATAGGGAGGGGGTGCAGGTTCTGGAATGGAGTTTAGGTGTAGGCTCTGGGCTTGGGCAAGGGATGGGAGTGTAGGAGGGGGTGAGCGGCTCTGGGGGGAAGTTTGGGGGCAAGAGGAGATGTGTGGGAAGGGAGTGGGGGTGCAGGCTCTCTGATGGAGTTTGGGTTCTGTGTGCAGGCTCCAGGATGGGGCTGGGGGTGCAGGAGCGAATAAGGGATGCAGGCGTTGGGACTGAGTTTGGGTGCAGGCTGGGGGTTGGTGGAGGGAGGGGTGCAGCCTCTGGGAGGAAGATTGAGGGGCAAAGGGGGGGTACAAGCTCTTGGGGGGGTGCTGCAGGGTTCCTAGGCAGGGCAGGCCAGGAGTCCGCATGTGCTGCTACCCCCAGGCACCGCCCACGCAGGTTCCCATTGGCTGCAGGTGCACTTGTGTCAGGACACAACCTCCCTCCACTGCCCAGGGGATTCAGGGAGGAGCCGGCAGACACATGGAGTGAACAGGGAGGAAGCCACTCCACTCTGCTGCACTGCCAGTGGTGAGTGGGTGCCCCAGGCTGTTTTAAATGGCCCAGAGGATGCATTGAGGGGACCTAGGTGCAGAAAATGGGGCTGAGAGTTACCCAGCCCCAAACATTGCTGAAGCCAGGCCCTGGGCCAGGAATATTCCTGGTGCCCAGGCACCATGGGCCCATAGGACTTGTCATCCATGCTGGGGCATATATACCTAGACAGTTTGTATATATTTTATCTGTATAGTTTTCCCCCACAGACAGGTCGGAGCTAGGACTCTAATCCTCCCCCTGTTGTGTGGATCTTCTACAACTGTGGTTGTGTACACCTGAATGATTGATCACATTATACGTAGCAATATTTAGCAGTATGTTCAACAACCACAGTCCATGTCTTCACCCTTTTGCAATTTTCCGTCAAAAATGTTATGCTTATAGGAAGCACATGGGTTCTTTTTCAGGGGAAAGTCAATATGCTGCATTTATTGAAGATACAACAATTAGTATTTTCATTCAGTAACATCACACAGAAACACATGGTCCTGCCAGTGTATGTTATAGTTGCCACTCCAGAGTCCGGATCAATCTAGCGGCCAGCTTGGTTGATCATGGGTAGGGAGGAGCCAGGTTCTGTTGGTTGTGACACGATGCGTCGGGCAAGTCTTGGCAGGTTGAACCCAGAGTTTCATGGCAAGGCACCTTGTTTATATACTGATTTTCCTTAATTGAGACCAGTGAGTTTTGCACCGTCCTATTGTAATCAATTGTTGTTTGACGAGTGCTTGTTTTCTTAAATACGTCTCCTTTATCTTGTTCTTTTATCAAGGCCCTTCTCATCCTTTATCTTGTTCTTTCATCAAGTTTCTCAGGGAGTTCTCCCAGGCTGTTTTTTTTCACAGCTGTCCTGTCCCCACTGATAGATGCTTGTCTCATCTTTAGAGTCATAAATCTGCCTTCCTCTGACATTTCACTGGGGATGTGTTGCAGCCTTCTGGAGCCCTTGCGTCAGTCTCCGGTTCCTCCCTTGTACGTCTGGTTCAATGATGGCCTTCACACTTATCTCTTAAAACACACATCCCTCATTCACACACAAACCAGAAATAATTTACACTCAACATTTTGAGCAGGAACATCAAGTTGCAATGCAAAAGAAAACAATCATGGCATTCTATTACTTATTTTAAAATACTAAATCTTCAACAAATTGGCGACCCTTGACTTACTTGAAATCAGTCCAGACACAGATTCTGGCTGATGTATCTCTGCCCGTTGGCCCATTAGGCCATTCCTTTCTGTTACTCAAAAAGGGGAGCTGGCAGGATATGATCAGATCATACACTGATACAGGGGTAGGCAACCTATGGCACGTGTGCCGAAGGTGGCACGAGAGCTGATGTTCAGTGGCACTCTCACTGCCCAGGTCCTGGCCACCGGTCCGGGGGGCTCTGCAGTTTAATTTAATTTTAAATGAAGCTTTTAAAACATTTTAAAAATGTTATTTACTTTACATACAACAATAGTTTAGTTCTAAATTATAGACTTATAGAAAGAGACCTTCTAAAAAATGTTAAAATATATTACTGGCACGTGAAACCTTAAATTAGAGTGAATAAATGAAGATTTGACACAGCACTTCTGAAAGGTTGCCGACCCCTGCACTAATACATTTAATACATGCTACATTCTTATTCTTCCTTCATTCTAAATCAAATAAATCATAAAATCCTACTACTACATTTGGGGGAAGAGTCAGTTCCTGATTTTTATTTGACCTCTATCCTGAACTTTTTATGGTTTGGTCTTCCCTTTCCATCCCTGTTTGAGGTTTCTTTCTCTATCACAGCAGGTAAAACAATGTTATGTGAGAAAGAGAAGCAGAATTCTCAGCAGAACAATGTTGAGCACGTGGATAAACACAGAGAATTATCACAAAGGTTGGAAAAGAATGTGTCCAGGAGTCATGAGCAGGGACAATCATGTGAGATTCAGCACCGATCAGAAAGAGAGCAGGGAAACCAGCCAGGGGAGAAAGTGGGTAAATGTATTTCATGTCGAGGAACTCGGAAAGACCTCAAGGAAACCACAACCCAGCAGGAAATCCTCATGGGAAAGAGAAAAAATACATGCAATGAGTGTGGAGAAAACGTATGTGACTATTCAGCCCTTACAAAGCATCAGCAACTGCACACTGGAGAGAGGCCCTATGAATGCAGTGAGTGTGGGAAAAGCTTCACTCAGAGCTCACACCTTACTAGGCATCAGACAATCCACACAGGGGAGAGACCCTATGAATGCAGTGAGTGTGGGAAGGGCTTCAATCACAGCTCAGCCCTTTCTGACCATCAGAGAATCCACACAGGTGAGAGGCCCTATAAATGCAGTGAGTGTGGGAAAAGCTTCAATCACAACTCAGCCCTTTCTCACCATCAGAGAATCCACACAGGGGAGAGGCCCTATGAATGCAGTGAGTGTGGGAAAACCTTCAATCAAAGATCAGGTCTTTTTCAACATCAGACAATCCACACAGGAAAGAGACCTTATGAATGCAGAGAGTGTGGGAAAAGCTTCACTCAGAGATCACACCTTATTAGGCATCAGACAATCCACACAGGGGAGAGGCCCTATGAATGCAGTGAGTGTGGGAAAAGCTTCAATCACAGCTCAGCCCTTTCTGACCATCAGACAATCCACACAGGGGAGAGGCCCTATGAATGCAGTGAGTGTGGGAAAAGCTTTACTCAAAGATCAGGTCTTTTTCAACATCAGAGAATCCACACAGGGGAGAGGCCCTATGAATGCAAGGAGTGTGGGAAAAGCTTCACTAACAGCTCAGCCCTTTCTGACCATCTGGGAATCCACACAGGGGAGAGGCCCTACGAATGCCATGAGTGTGGGAAAACCTTCGGTCGTATCTTGTTCCTTTTTCAACATCAGAGAATCCACACAGGGGAGAGGCCCTATGAATGCAGTGAATGTGGGAAACGCTTCAATAGCAGCTCAACCCTTTCTAAACATCAGAGAATCCACACAGGGGAGAGGCCGTATAAATGCAGTGAGTGTGGGAAACACTTCCCTACCAGCTCAAGTCTTATTAGGCATCAGAGAATCCACACAGGCAAGAGGACCTGTCAATGCAGTTCATGTGGGAAAACTTTCACTACTAGCTTAGCCCTTTCGGAACATCAGAGAATCCACACAGGAGAGGCCCTATGAATGCAGTGAGTGTGGGAATACCTTCTGTTGGCACTCAGCCCATGTTAGCCATCAGAGACTCTGCAAGGGAGATCAACACCACAAAAACCTCTATAGCTTATCCATACTTTTTTTCTTTAATACTTTTCCTGATTCCCACATACTAACTTTTAAAGCTGTTTGAACTGTTTGCTGCACCGTTATCCCTCAACTTGTCCAGATGAGTGACCGATTTTTGCCTTTTGCCGTTTGACCTGTTTTGAGGGTGGACTCATTTGTCCTTTCTATCAACTCCAGTATCCCATGACTACTTCAAGTATGCCCTTCCTATCCAGAAAGAGGGAGCATCACATTTATACCATTCCTTCTATTGCAAAGTTAATGTTAAAGTCAACAGTAATACAGATTGTATCATTTCCAGTTGATCTCATGTTGCTCTGGGTTGTGCTGAAGAGCAGTTATACTGGGAACTTTTCAAATTATATTTAAATGAAGAGGAGCAGGGGCAGGGGAAAAGGGGTCATTTCAGCCTCTGTGACACTGGAAGGGGATGGGGTGACTCAGAGATTTCCTCCTTCCCCATCACTGCAGAACTGATACCCTTTTTCTGAGCCATGCAGAGTTTATCTTCATCACATTCTGCCCATCCACTTCTCAGTGTCCTGTGAGGAACAGTTCTCAGCTGTCTGTGGTTGGACATGATGCTTTCACTCCTTTAATCCTAAATCAGAGTCATTGTGACTGGCAATAAAAGTGTCAAAGACCTGGAAGGAGAATTCAAATGGATCCCAAATACAGTGTGATCATTTGGAGTAAAAATTGCAGGTTCCATCTGTTGGCAAAGCCACTTCTGTCTAGGTGTCTGTCCCCCCCCCCCCGGCCCAATTATTTGGATGCTAGGATAGTAAAAATGTTGTCAATAACATAACTGACTATTGAGACAGTGCTGAGTGAAGCAGGTTTGAATGAATCAGAGGAGAATGCGATGGGAGAATCTCTTGTCCCGATTCTGAATAATCAGATGTAACCTGGTCCGGAATTTGACTTGACACTTTCGTTGTCATGTATTCTATCTCTCCTGAAGGCTATTTCGTCACTCAGTTGTATATTAGTTCTGTTTGATAGCATGTAGCTCAGATTTATTGGAGAATTTAAGACAAATGACAATTTACTAAACTCATCATTTTTCACTTCAGTTTTGCTTTTCCCCCATCCCTCCATGATGACATGGGGAAAGTTCAAGTGCAGTTCTGTCAACAGGAACGAACTCTCCAATATACTGCACATGCTAACAACGAAACAGTAGTGATTTAAAATCTCCACTCAGAAAAAGGGAACAGCAGCAGAACCCCAGCTAACTGGAGGAAGTGCATATGATCATATGTAGTTCCGTTGTTGAAGACAGTATTGTCTCAGATGATCTGGGGAGAGAATTCCACATTGGATGATTTTGAAGTAGGTAAAATGCACATGTATTTGGTTCCTAAAGCATTTGTAACCCAGGCCCTACAGAAGATTTCTCCTAACTTACCCTATATTATGGGAGATGCTGCCCTTCATGACACAGTTGTTGAGGAAATAGAAGTGAGGGTTTAGTTGAATTTATCCTGTGTAGGTGCTAAAAATGTGTATAAAATGAAATCAGTGTTGTAAGTCTAATAGTTGCAGAAAAATAGTTATTTTCTAATAGAATCTCCAGCTCTGGTAAGTAATAGACTCTAATCTAGCCCTATATCCAGTCCCCTGCCTGGACCTGTGCCACCAGATTAAAGAAAAGCTGAGCATGTTTTGGGAAGCCGTTCTTTTTTAATACTGCTGATACTGTTGAGTGATTCTGTAAAGGATTCTACTGCAGAGAACTGTAAATTTACCCGCACCAAGACCAAGGATTTGGAAAGAATTGGAGTTGAAAGAGAACTCACTCACTTCTTTGTTTCCACCCCAATAAAGGAAGATATGGTGACCAATGACCCAATAGCTAGGAGAGGTGCTGGCCTTTCTATTATCGCAGAGTGTGACTGTATAGCTCAGTGCATCTGTGACAAAAGCTCATTAGTGCCAATTGGCAAAGGGCTCACTTATTCACAGGCAACTCCTGTCTCAGATCTTTCAGACTTGCCACACCTAATACTGATTTTATTCTATTTATTCAGGAAGCATAGCAGTGAGACCTCAGCTGAAAATAGCTTGTAAATTATTGATACTCCTATTCACTGTGAGAGATGTGTATGAGTCATATTGAAGGAGTAATGCAAGTACGTGGTAAAAGATGTCCATCTGGTATTGTAATGAAAGTGAGTCACCCCAATCATTGGTCTTGGTGGGGATGTCCCGTTCATGTGGGAGGGAATTGTCACATGTCCCATGTTAGCCAGTTATGCGATGTGTTGCTCAATTGTCAACCTTTACACCAACCCAGAAAAGCCAATGGAAATCTATCAAAGACAAACTAGCAACATCGAAATCCTGTGGAAGTGAAAGGACAATATGACAATGAGTAGATCGTCCTTTCTGTGCATAAAGACAAAAAACTGATTCAGTTTATAAGAGGGTGGAGAAAAACACTCTGGGTCCATTCACCAAGGAGATCCCTCGTGGCCAGTGGTGCTTCATGAAAAGCAGGGCCCTGGCTCCTAGGGACTAGTGACCACTGCAGTATACTGAAGTGTGAGGTGAGAATCTACTGAGATAGGAAAGGTAACCACTAAAAAGTGTAGGTTGTGTTTTGTTGTTTCAATGTCCATTTCTTTGTAAGTACTCAAGTGCTGTGTGTGATACAGGAGCTGTCATAAACAGATGGTTAAGGGTTAATGCCTCTTTTACCTGTAAAGGGTTAAAAAGTTCACCTAGCCTAGCTAACACCTGACCAGAGGAACCAATGGAGGAACGAGATGTTTCAAATGGAAGGAGGGAACTTTTTCCTTTGTTTTAGAGTTTTCAGTTTTCAGCCAGAGTGAAAAAGATCAAGGAACCAGCCTCTTATCAGAGTAATAAGTTTTAGAAAGGAATAAATAGGTTTATGTTTATTTGTTTGTAATCTCTCTTATGCAAATTAAGGGAATTATCAAAAATTGGGTATTTGGGTATTTTTTCTAAATTTGTGCCCAGGGGAATATCCTCTGTGTTTTGAATCTGTTGTCTGTGAGAGTAGCTGGTATGCTAATCTCTCCCAGAGAGTTTTTCTTTTACATTTGTTTTCTGTAATTAAAAGCCTTTTTCTTAATACCTGATTGATTTTTTCCTTGTTTTTAGATCCAAGCGGATTGGGTCTAGACTCACCAGGGATTGGTGGGGGGAAAGGAGGGGGGATGATTAATTTCTCCTTGTTTTAAATTCCAGGGGGGTTGGATCTATGTTCACTAGGGAATTGGTGAAGTCCCTGCAGGCTATCCAGGGAGGGGAAAGTTTTGTGGGGACAGGGAGTGCTCCAGACACTGGAATTCTGGATGGTGGCAGAGATGCCAGATCTAAGCTAGTGATTAAGTTTAGAAGTGTCCATGCAGGTCCCCACATCTGTACCCTAAAGTTCAGAGTGGGGAAGAACCTTGACAGGAGCAATGGTCTACAGTAAAACTGGTAACCTGGGATATACCGGTTTTTCAGGAAGGGAGGATCTGGGATTTCTCTGAGTATCTGGTGATCGAGGCTGTACCCCGGGGGGGGGGTGGGGGGGTCACATTAAAGGAACTCATGGGTTAGGGTGCCTCTATTGACAACTGGCAGGGCTGCTGTGGCTCTGAGGAGGTTGCTTGAGTGTCTTACAGGCTAGATGAGTTTGGTCGCTAACATCCAGCTTCCAAATGCAAAAGTCCCTCTTCCTAGTGGCAGATGGCAACAAGGAAGCTCATAGCCCTCAGCACCCTGAGAAAGGTCACACTGTACATCTGTGTTGATCCACCTGTGAAATCCCCATGGGGATAGCACTCTATGGCATAGTTTTCTGACTCAAAATAGCCCTAAAACTCTGCCCTGTGAAATCATGGAACATGTGCTCTTTGATCTGTGAAAGCATGTAAAGAGTCCAAGCGCTGGAGGGTAGAGATTGAGTCCAAAGTGACCTAGACAAATTGCTGGATTGAGCCAAAAGAAATCTGGAGGATTTTGACAAGGACAAGTGCAGAGTCCTACACTTGGGATGGAAGAATCCTATGCACTGCTACAGGCTGAGGACTGACTGGGTAAGGGTTAAGGTCATGTGCTCCAGCCCACTAATCATTTTTGTTGCCCTCCTCTGGACTCTTTCCAATTTTTCCACATCCTCCTTGTAGTGTGGGGCCCAAACTGGACACACTACTCCAGCTGAGGCCTCATCAATGCCGAATAGAGGGGAACGATCACGTCCCTTGATCTGCTGGCCTTGCCCCTACTTATGCAGCCCAAAATGCCATTAGCCTTCTTGGCAACAAGGGCACACTGACTCATATCCAGCTTCTTGTCCACTATAACCCCGAGGTCCTTTTCTGCAGAACTGCTGCCTAGCCATTCGGTCCCTAGTCTGTAGCAGTGCATGGGATTTTTCCATCCTAAGTGCAAGACTCTGCACTTGTAATTGTTGAACCTCATCAGATTTCTCCTTGCCACTTCTGCTGGCATGGGCAGGCATCTTGGAAGCCTTTCTAGAAGAGAATTTGGAACTGAGTTGGGAAAAGCAGTTTCAAAACAGGAAGCTCAGGTTTAGTTTCATTTATTTATAATATTAAATAATCTTTTCATCCTAGTATCACAATAATAAGTGCTTCCATGTTATGGTTTTCCAGAGGGAAAACTTAACTTCTGTCCAAAGGGAGTTGAGAAAAAACACTTTTCAGAGTCCAAAAGAGACAAGACCGGGAAGGGTAAGAGCTTGTAGAGGATCAACCTCTCTTGGTGAAAGAGACAAGCTGTGGAGCTAACCTGGAACTCTTCTTCAGCTCTGTGTAGCCCCAAAGTTTGTCTCTTCCACAAATAGAAGTTAGAACATAAGAACGGCCATATTAAGTCACAGCAAGGATCCATCGATCCCACTAGCCTGTCTTCTGAAAGTGTCCAATGCCAGGTGCTCCAAAGAGAATGAACAGAACAAGTAATCAAGTGATCCATTCCCTGTCATCCATTCCCAGCTTCTGACACAGAGAGGATTGGAACATCATCCTGGCCCATGCAGGATAGTAGCCATTGATGGGCCTATCCTCCATAAACTTACCTAGTCCAGTTTTGAACCCTCTTCTAGTCTTGGCCTTCACAACACCCTCTGCAAAGAGTTCCCCAGGTTAACTGTGCATTGTGTGAAGAAATACTTCCTTTTGTTCATTTCAAACCTGCAGCCTATTCATTTCATTTGGTGACCCTCCTACTTCTTGTGTTATCCTGAGAAGGAGTAAATAACACTCCCTTCCTTGGTCTTTTAAAAGATATTATCTGACCCCCTCCCCCTTGTGTCTCATGTCCTGGGACCAACATGAATGCAACAAAACTACAAACAACAAGGTTCAAAGTCGATGCACATGGGAGAAGTAGTTGAGGTTTCATTCCTTATGTCCCGGTCCCATTGTGTGGCCATTTCCTTTCCCTCTTCTGTTTACAAGCTTTGGTGTTTTGCACAGAAACATTCTTTCCACAGGAGACACCCAGGAGCAGGGCTGCATTCCTGTACCAAACAGTCACTGGGAGGGGGCTGACAAAGGCCTTTAGGACAAAGCATCCATCACAGTCAAAAAAATTCATCTCCCTCCTGCAGGTCACTGGCAGCCTGAATTTGTTCCTTGTCCTCCCAGACTTTGGGGACTGGATACAGCACTATCCAGCCCCTCTCTATGTACCAGGAACAAACACAACCCTTGTCTTTAAAACAAGCTGTGCCCTATTCAGGCAAGATTTTTCTATGATTGAAATTGAGCTTCAGTTCCCCTCTCCTAGGACTGGGCTGGGTGTGGGGCATTGGTGGTATAGTGGTGAACCTAGCTACCTTCTAAGCAATTAACCTGAGTTTAATTCCTAGCCACTGTAGTAATGGCTTTTGTCATTTGTTGGTTCGTTGTCTGGAAGTGATTTAATTTCAGTCACATTGTGTTACAATCACATTATCAATGGAATGAAACAATATATGTGTCAAAGTCCAGCAGGTCATACAGGATGGAGATGTACAAGGGGCTGGAATGTGTCATCTGAGAAAGACAGAACACTTGGAAACCTGCATCTCCCATCCCCTTGCCTTCCGTGTTATGATTCCAGCTGTGTGCAATGTTTATCTGTTCCCGCATGATGGGGAAGTTAAGTTTGTGGTCAGTTTTTGCTCCTGCGGGTTCCTTTGCTGTTACAATTACAATGACATGAACAAAATGGAGGCACAATAAAAATAAATGCAAAATTACAATACAGTTAGGGAAAGAAAAGATCACAGTTAAGCCAAACACTTCAAAATAAAAATACTAAAAATTACCCCTTTCCCCCACTAAAGGGAGTGGGATAGAGCTCTGACTGAGAGGCCCCACAGGAGAAATTTCATCCCAAAGACAAATTTGTGTGAATTGTTGAGAAGTGAAGAGCCCCCTTCCTCTCTCTCCAAATCCTTAGAACTCTAATGTTACCCCCATGGCACCAGCACAGGGAACCCAGTGAGATGGGATTATAGAATATAAAGGGAAGGGAGCAGGGGAGAGAGGTGACAAGGAGTCTCTTTTTTTCCTTCTCTTTTCACTTCCTGTTCTTTTCTTTCCTTCCAGGAACTGCAGTCACAGCAGGGAGGAGTTTGTCTCATTGTAAAGGATCAGTGTCTGTCACGGAGGTTGTGGCAGTGATGGATTCTGTGACTTAGTGTGACCTCCATGACTTCTATAGTGGCCACTGTGGCTCACTCCAGGGCCGCCCAAGCAACGGCCAATGTGACCAGTTGTTCCAAGGGCAATGGGAGCAGCTGCAGCTAGTTGGCCCCCAGCAGCACTCCCGGGGTGGCTGGAGAAGTGGCTGACCCCCTGGGGCTCCCTCCTTACCCCCCGCAGCAGCTGGAGTGGCAGCGACTCTCAGGGCTTCTCCCCTGGTAGCTGGTGCTCACTTTCCATCAAATACATCAAAACCCTTCCCCCTGAAAGTAGATTTAGCCTAGGACCCTCAGAGTCAGCAGCTGTTCCACCTGCACTGAGCTCTCTGGTCAGGTGTCCTAGTGCTGGAAGCCTCCTGTTTAGATCCTAAAATAGCATTTTTGCACTGGGTGGACTGAAATTTTGGACCGGACATTGTAGCTCCACCGTTATTTTACTGAATTCCTTCAAAACAGCAAGTCAAGAAAGTCTCCTAAGTGCCAGGCTCTCTGCCATGAAAACAGCTGCCCCTGCTCTCCTGGAGTCATGCATTACACACAGAAAAGTACAAATCTGCTCCGAACTGAAGGGGGGTCAGACAGTGACGGTAACATAAATCTTCCGACTATTAACCCAAGTCTCTTTCTTTCTTTAACCCAGGATATGCCTGCCACCTGTTAGCCATGGCGTTATCTTCACCTTAAAATACCTCTTAGGACATTTAACAGAGGAAGTGAACCCCGCTCCCCCAAATGGTTCCCTGTTGAGGAGTTATACCGTACCTGCCCCTGGAGACTATCTGGTTTTATACTCTTAGAGCTTTTTCTCTTCAAACCCCTTATCCCAATCTCTGGGCCAACCTCTGCATTTCAGAGTTTAGAATTTACTCTCATCACCCTCATATGGCACTTTCCATAGGAATTAGATGAAGTATGTGGGGGAAGCTCCATGGCTAATGGAAACTGATGCTCTGAGTGAGGCCTGAACTCATAACCCCAGCAGTGCACCTCCCATACTAGCTAGTTGTACCCCTCTAGCTTCTTCATAGACAAGCTTGGGAAGTAGGTAGGTACCTGTGTCTGTGAATAACAACTTTGGTGGCCTAATTGAAAGGCTGATGATTCAAACCCAGGTGAAAATGGAGGTGGTTTTTTTTTAGTGATGAGAATCAAGTACGTTTTAACAGGCAGGAAAATGCCTCAGTTCTGGTCTAGCCTCATTGGGCAAGTATAAGTGGTACTTTTGCCAAATGCATTGGTGGTATAGTGGTGAGCATAGCTGCCTTCCAAGCAGTTGACCTGGGTTCAGTTCCCAGCCAATGCAGTGATGTGATGTTTTCTCTGCTAGGAATTGGTTTAATTTCAGTCACATTATACCAGTTTATCAATGGAATGAGAGAATCAATGTCCTGTAGGTCATTAAACACACAGGGGAGGAAGAAAGGGGCAGGACTATACAGTGAGCAGGTAGAGTCATCCTGGCATTACAATGTTTAATTTATTTTTTAATTTTTTTTCCTTTGCTTCCCTCTCCCTTTTTGACTCAGAGCTTTTAAGGTGAGAAGGGACCAGTGCCATCATCTAGTCCAACCTGCTGCACCTTGCAGGCCAAAAGATCCCACCCACCCACTCCTGTAATAGACCCGGGAGTGGAGGCAGCTCTGTGCTCTGCCCCTACCCCAGACGCGCATGGAGGCCCTCTGCTACCCTTCCCCAATGGGTGTGCAGAGATGTGCCAGCAGCACTAAGGTGGCTCCCAGCCCACTCTGCCTCTATTTCTCCATGCCACTCCCAGAAGTGGCTGGCATGTCTCAGCATCCTTTGGGGTGGGGGGAGTGTCTCCATGTGCTGCCCCTACCCCAAGTACCAACACCGCAACTCCCATTGGCCAGGAACTGCAGCCAATGGGAGCTCGGGGGTCAGCGCCTGCAAGCAGCTGTGCACGGAGACCCCCTCGCCCCGCCAACCTAGGAGCTGCTGCCACAGGGTTGTGCGTACCAGTCACTTTGGGAGTCTCACTGCCCAGGGTAAGCGCCAGCCCTCCTGCAGCCCAACTCCCTCTCCCAGCACAGAGCCCGCACCCAAATTTCCTCCCATAGCTTTGCTTGTCTTCCTTTCACCCACAGCCATCCTTCCTCTCCTGGGCTGCAAGTAGCCATCTCTGGGAAGCCAAGAGGGAGACACAGGATTCTATCTCTCCGCAGCCAATTGCGCCTCCCCAGCTTTGCAGAACAAATGGTGACGCTCTACTAACCCCACTTAACCACACTGAGGCACTTAGCTTCTGCCCTACCTTCCTCAGCTCGACTTTCCTCTTTTGCCCCATTCCTGCCTCACCTCCTCCTTTGGCAAGTCACGCAAAGGAGGCTAGCAGGAAGAGCCGGTCTCCATAGGCCAACTTCCCAGGGCAGAGGAGACCAAGCCACAAGGCTCCAAAAGGTGACTGGCCCAGATCCTCTAGCTTTCCTCTGCTGCTGCCAAGTCTCTTTCTCAGCTCATTTAACCACCCTCTGTCATGCAGTGGTTAGGGTTATCACAGGTGTTACCCAAAATTGGGCCAGCTAGTAAGCATAGGGAGGACTAATGACCCACCAGAGTCTGGCAGAAAGCAGCACATTTATTATACTGACAGCTAAGCTCGAAAGAAGGTGGGGGGGATGTGTCACACTCACACTCACATACTCACACTCCCATGACTGGAGATGTCAGGATTCAGCAAGGTAAGTGTCCCATAGCGCAGTGATGGGCTGTGTGATGAAGGTAAGTCTTCCTGAGGCACAATGAAATGCAACGTGGCAAACCACTGGCCAGGCGGTCTGGGTGAAGGGCACTCACTGGAGGTACAAGCTTGTGAGTGCACTTCTGAGCACATGGCCCCTTCTCCTTTTAAGGAGCTGCTCCTCATGGCCTGCAACTAGAGATGACTTCGCTGCATCTGGTGGGTCACAGTCCACCTTGGGCAGTGTCCATGCTCTGAGTGTGGGAGTGCTGCCTAATCAGAGTCTGAGACACCTTGTCTACTGGGAGCTCTTCTGCTCTTCAACCAGCCCATTCATCTCACAAGCATTCCAGGTGCGAGGGAGAGGGGGAAAAGGAAAGCCACTTCACAGGCATTCAGAGGGAGAGGAGACAAAAGCAGGAGGGAGGAAAGTATAACTGACCTTTTGAGCATACAGGTCATACATCACATAGAAATTACTGCTGCTCCTACACTAGCAGGGACAGGACAGTAGAAGCTGGGAAAATTAAGCCAGCATGTTTCTGCTGGTTTTAAAGCAGGGACCTTTTGTGTGTTAGATAAACATGATAACCACTACACTACAGAAACTCTGTTGGAGTGCTCTGCCCCTCCCTTCATAAGAACATAAGAATGGCCATACTGGGTCAGACCAAAGGTCCATCCAACCCTGCATCCTATCTGCCAACAGTGGCCAATGATAGGGCCCCAGAGGGAGGGACCCTAACAGGTAATGATCAAGTGCTCTCTCTTCTGTCATCCCTCTCCAACCTCTGACAAACAGAGGCTAGGGACACCATTCCTTACCTAGCCTGGCTAATAGCCATTAATGGACTTAACTTCCATTAATTTATCTGCAAAAAGAACAAGGAGTACTTGTGGCACCTTAGAAACTAACAAATTTATTTGAGTATAAGCTTTTGTGGGATGAAACCTACTTCATCGGATACATGCAGAGGAAAATACAGCAGGAAGATATATATATATACACAGAGAACATGAAAAAATGGGTGTTGCCATACACACTATAACAAGAGTGATCAGTTAAGGTGAGCTATTATCAGCAGGAGAAAAAAAACTTTTGTAGTGATAATCAGGATGGCCCATTTCCAACAGTTGTCAAGAAGGTGTGCGTAACAGTAGGGGAGGGAAATAAACATGGGGAAATAGTTTTACTTTGTGTAATGACCCATCCACTCCCAGTCTTTATTCAAGCCTAATTTCATGTTGTCCAGTTTGCAAATTAATTCCAATTCAGCAGTCTCTCATTGGAGTTTGTTGTTCAAGGTTTTTTTGTTGTAATATTGCGACTTTTAGGTCTGTAATTGAGTGACCAGGGAGATCGAAGTGTTCTCTGACTGTGTTTGAATGTTATAATTCTTGACATCTGATTTGTGTCCATTTATTCTTTTACATAGAGACTGTCCGGCTTGGCCAATGTACATGGCAGAGGCGCGTTGCTGGCACATGATGGCATATATCACACTGGTAGATGTGCAGGTGAACGAGCCTCTGATAACGTGGCTGATGTGATTAGGGCCTCTGATGGTGTCCCCTGAATAGATATGTGGACAGAGTTGGCAATGGGCTTTGTTGCAAGGATAGGTTCCTGGGTTAGTGTTTTTGTTGTGTGGTTGCTGGTAAGTATTTGCTTCAGGTTGCGGGGCTGTCTGTAAGCGAGTACTGGCCTGTCTCCCAAGATCTGTGAGAGTGAGGGATCATCTTTCAGGATTGGTTTAGATCCTTGATGCGCTGGAGAGGTTTTAGTTGGGGGATGAAGGTGACGGCTAGTGGCGTTCTGTTCCTTTCTTTGTTGGTCCTGTCCTGTAGTAGGTGACTTCTGGGTACTCTTCTGGCTCTGTCAATCTGTCTTTTCACTTCAGCAGGTGGGTACTGTAGTTGTAAGAATGCTTGATAGAGATCTTGTAGGTGTTTGTCTCTGTCTCATGGGTTGGAGCAAACGCACTTGTATCTTAGAGCTTGGCTGTAGACAATGGATCATGTGGTGTGGTCTGGGTGAAAGCTGGAGGCATGTCGGTAAGTATAGTGGTCCATAAGTTTCCAGTATAAGGTAGTGTTTATGTGACCATCACTTGTTAGTACCGTAGTGTCCAGGAAGTGTTACCAGAGGTTCAAATAATCTCTGAATTACAAGGACAAATTCACATACTTCAGAATATATATCAAGCTGAAAAGAATGCCTTTCATACAGCTTATAGAATGTCTACTTTGTGTACTAAGTATGATATATTATGCTTTGTAACCAGAATTGTACAACAACCTCATCATATGCTTGCTCTGAGTATATTATTGCTTGCATTGCTGTTAGTTAGTTTAGGATTATGTTGTTGTTAAAGATGTAATAATAGTAATGCCTTTCATGTCCATGCTAATCATGCATTGTCATTTCATCCAATGAAAACCCCTAAGGTTGAAACATCTGATGCAAAATCAGAAATCCATGACTTAATGCAAATAGAGATTTGAGAATATCTGTTGTACTACAAGTACAAAAGGGGGGAGTGTGGAAGAAGGGAAAGAATTGACAAGGATTTGTAGGGGATCTTAATGCATGTCAGTCTGTTAACAAGAGTTAGGCCAGCTGTAACCCTAATGATGTGAGACTTGTAGAAGCGAGGATTGTGTGAGGCGAGCAGAAAAGAACTGTGTGAGACGTTATTACGACCTTGCACTGATAATTAAGTACGTAGGCTGGCGCCCAGAAGCTGAGAAAAATAAGATAGCAGGATGGCCTATGCATAAACAAAATGCATCTGTTCCTCATCATTGTCTGTAATATTGCTTGCTATTGTCTGTAACAAAGGTATAAATGCTTGCTGTAATTGTTTACCTGTGGAGAGACCTGTCTGGGACTGGGGCAACCCAGTGTCCTAGGGCACTCCCTCCCTCAATTAATATTGCTTGAGAAATAATAAAGTATTTGATTTTGCTGCACCCAAACTAAAAGTAAGAACTGAGTTTTTCTCCAACAGGGAGATAAGCAAGAGATTTCAAAGAGTGAGAAGTTCCCTCTGCAGAGGCTGGAGGGAATTAAGCAGTTGAATGTTACAAAGTTAAAAAAAGAAAAGTTATAGAAAGAACTCTTGGTTTCTTTGCAGCCATTCTGAAGGGAAACTGAGCCCTTGTCCAAAGGAAGGGCTGTAAATAAGCCAGGCAAAGAGACAATCTGACTAAATTGTTCATAGTCAAATGATTTCAAAGTTGCTAAAAGAACACAAGGGGTTTCTATTGGAACATAACTGCCCACAAATGTAGTCTATGTACAGCTGTGTAAAAATTAAAAGCAGTGTAAGGAAGGTTAAGGGGACAAAAGTGTGTATAAATATATTGTGTAAATATGTGGAGTATTTAGAACCTAAACCAACACTTGCATTTGTAAAATTCTTGTTTTGCAGGTTTAAGATGAATTGGTTTTGGTTTTAAATAATACCACTAAAATCCATTTGAATCTTTCATTCAAAGTTGCAAAATGGAGAAACATTTTTTGCCAGACACAGGTAATAAGTGGCGTTTGAGCTGGTATTTAGCGTTTAACCTTTACAGTACCTTAATGCTTTATAAGTTCAATATATTTTTAAAAGACCAAAGTCATGGCTGCAGCAGGGCAGTTAAAACCAGGAGAATGGGGGGGAGGAGGGGATTATGGATTTTTCTTTTTGTAAAAAAATAAAAAATGTATGCAGTGCCCCACACTGAGCCTTAGGATAGCTCTATGTAATCAAAGTGTCGCTTTGATAAGAGTATATAAAAATTTTGAGCATAAAAGAATGTTACACTTTATGTAAAAATTAATATGGCTAATATTATACAAATTAAACTATGCAAGGAATGTGCATTTTCCCCAAAATATATGCAGTGTATATTGTAGAAAGGGTAAAAGAAATGCAAACACATACCATATTACTTAATTAAAATCTTATTAGGGCTCCAGAAGGACCCCACAATAGGTTGTATTTTCTTTTTCAGATCGCTGTGTGTTTTTAAGAAGCAGGAGTGAAACGTAATCAAAACTCTGGTGGAAGTTGACTGTGTCCCTTTTAAGAAAGAGTTTCTAAGCTGCTAATGGCTTTAAATCCAAAAGCAAGCCAAAAAGCGTCTGTTAATGCAAATTACCTAACTGATAAAGGAAGCAAAGAACTATCCAAAAATTGCAGCACAAAGAAGTCTAATCAAAGGACAAGATGGGAGACAGGTAGATCAGAGGAAGGTAAGGGCACTCATAGAAATGTCGGTCCCTACCGACGCCCACTCTTTAAGAATACTGCTAGGAGGATTTAATTTTCTTAGACCATATCTATAAATATGCTAAAATAACTCACCCAGTGTGGAAACTGATTAAAAAAAGACAAAAGAGGAATGGGGAGAAGAGAAGGACTCAGCTTTAACCCTGCTACACAGAAGGCTCTCACAACCCCAGCCCTGCGTTTCCCTGATGAATCACAGCCTTTTGTTATACAAATGAATGCTTGGCAGCTAATAAGATGGCCATGGCAGCCACACTATTACAAAACAGTTAAGAAGGGAACCTTAAAATGGGGGGAAAGGGCTCACTCAGTAGAATCAAAATGGACAGGCCTTTACTCCATGGTGGGTTGCCTTAGCCCATTGGTATACTGCATTTAAAAAATAAAAATAGAAATGGGAACGTTTCACAAATTAAACTATTTACATAAAAGTTTGAATTCTTTGCAGAAAAGGATATCCCAGAACCTGAGCACAAGGTGCTGCTTCACCACCACAATTTTAATCCTTCCAGTGTCACAGAGGCTGAAATGACACTTTCCCTGGCCCGGCTCTCTTCATTTATATATAATTTGAAAAGTTCCCAATATAACTGTTCTTCAGTACAACCCAGAGCAACGTGAGAACAATTAGCAATGATACAAACTGTATCATTGGTGACTCTAACAACTCTGATTTGGAGGAATGCTATAAATGTGGTGCTTCCTGGCTCCTGATAGGAAGGGCAGACTTGAATTACTTATGGGACAATGGAGCTGATATAAAGGACAAATGGGTCCACCTCAAAACAAGGAAAATAGCAAAAAATGGGCCACTCATCTGGGCAAGCTGAGGGATAACGGTGCTGTAAACAGTTCAAACAGTGTTAAAGTTACTGTGTGGGAATCAGGAAAATTATTTAAATAAAAAGAGGTATTGCTAGCCCTAGATGTTTTTATGGTGTTGCTCTCCCTTGCAGATTCTCTGATGGCTAACATGGGCCGAGTGCCAAGACTAGGTTTTCCCACACTCACTGCATTCATAGGGTCTCTCCCTTGTGTGGATTTGCTGATGTTCAGAAAGAGCTGAGCTCTTAGTGAAGCATTTCCCACACTCACTGCATTTATAGGGCCTTACCCCTGTGCAGATTCTCTGATGCTTTATAATGGCTGAATAGTCACGTAAGTTTTCCCCACACTCAGTGAATGTGTATTTTTCTCTCTCTCATGAGGATTTCCTTCTTTGTTGTTTGCTTGATGTCCTTCAGAGTTCTCTGACAGCAAATACATTTACTCACTTTCTCCCCTGGATGGTTTCCATGCTGTCTTTGGTATCAGAGGGGTAGCCGTGTTAGTCTGGATCTGTAAAAGCAGCAAAGAATCCTGTGGCACCTTATAGACTAACAGACATTTTGGAGCATAAGCTTTCGTGACATGCATCCAATGAAGTGAGTGTTCACCCATGAAAACTCATGCTCCAAAATGTCTGTTAGTCTATAAGGTGCCACAGGATTCTTTGCTGCTTTTACATGCTCTCTTTCTGATTTGTGCTGAATCTCACAAGATTGTCCCTGATCATGACTCCTGGTTACATTGCTTTTTTTATCTTTGAGATAATTCTGTGTTTATCCACTTCCTAAACATTTTCCTTCTGAGAATTCTATTCCTCTTTGTCACATACCATTGCATCACCTGCTGTGATAGAGACAGAAACCTGAGACAGAGATGGAAAGGGGAAGGCCAAGCCAAAATAAGTGCTGGAGAGAGGTCAAATAAAAAATCAGGAACTGGACTCCCACAAACTCTTCCCCCAAATGTAGTTGTAGGATTTTATGTTTGTATTTTATATAATTTAGAATGAAGGATAAAGAATAAGAACGTAGCATGTATTTAATGTATTGGTTTAGGATTTGATCATATTCTACCAACCCCCCCTCCCCCTTTTTTGAACAACAGAAAGGAATGGCCTAATGGGCCAATGGGTAGAGATATATTAGCCAGAAACTGTGTCTGGACTGATTTCAAGGCAGTAACAGATCTTTGAGGGTCACCAATCTGTTGTCGGTTTAGCATTTTAAAAGAAGTAAAAGAATGCCGTGATTGTTTTCTTTTGCACTGCAATTTGGTATTCCCGTTCAAAATGTTGTGTGTAAATTAATTCTGTTTTGTATGTGAATGAGAAATGTAGGTATTAAGAGAGAAGTGTGAAGGCCATCGCTAAACCAAATGTACGAGGGAGGAACCAAAGACAGATGCAAGGACACCAAGAGGCTGCAACACACCCCTACTGAAATGTCAAAGGAAGTAGGCTGATGACTCTAAAGATGAGACATGCACCTATCCATGGGGACAAGCCAGCTCTGATCAAAACCAGCCTGGGATAACTCCCTGAGGAACTAGATGGAAGAAAAAGATAAAGGATGAGAAGAACAAGTTAAGAAAACAAGCACTCATCAAACAACAATTGATTACAGCATGGCAGTGCAAAACTCATTGGTCACAATGAAGGAAAATCACTATATAAACAGGGTGCCTTGCCATGAAACTTAAGGTTCATCCTGCCTAGACTTCCCCAGAGAATCACGTTGCAACCAACAGATCCCAGCTCCTCCTACGTGTGATCAACCTAGCTGGCCACAAGACTGATCTGGACTGATAATTATAACATTGACTGGTGTGCATGTGTGCGCGTGCACTAATAGTTGTATCTTCAATAAACGCAGTGTATTGCCTTTTCCTCTGAAAAAGATCTAATATGCTTATAATAAATAGGAGAGAGGAAGGGATCAATTTGGCCTTCACATCCAAATTCACAGGAGGAAGGGAAGAAGGGAAGGAGCCTGGTGTCTACTAGGATCTACAGGAAACCATAAGCTAATTTACCCTGAAGATATGACCTCTGCTAGGGACAATAACAAATTGACAGACCTCCCAAGGGCTTTGTAGGGGATCCCAGATGTTTCCTTCAGGCACTTACAGATTCTGAGTTGGTTTAATGTTTCCTCACCTGTGCAGGGAGCTCTCAGGATCTCTCTTTCCTCTGAATCCTGGAGGTCTGAGACCTATGGCTCTTCCCCTTGTTCCAGCAGGGAGATCACATTCAGTTTGGAAACTGGAAACCCTGCTCAAATGAAAGAAAATAAAGGAGTTCATTTGATTTCATAACTTTGTCATTAAAAAAAAAAATCTATTAATTTAACTTCAGTGCTTAGTGTGACCTGGCGTGCCTTGGGCAGTCTTCACTGAAAATGCCAAGGTCAGGGCAGGCTGAAAAATGGAGGGCAGATGCTCCTAAAACTGGTGGTTAACACTGAAGTTAAACTCACCAACCAGTCACAAACTGTGCTTCTGATTCCCCAAACTCGCTATTGAAAAGCTGAAAAAAGAAATCACACAGCCCTGTTTATTCCATCCCAGTTTTGACTCCCAATCAGCACCTAGGTCCAGTACAGTGAGAGGTTATTTAAAAACTCTGTGCACATAGACAAACTGTTCTTCTGACCCCAAAGGGTCAGCCACGTCACCAGGTCAGTACAGCTTTGAACCTTACATAAAATACCATGTTCCCCACCAGTCCTTTAGCATCTAAACTAAAGGTTTATTATAAAAGAAGGGAGTTGTTAAATGGGAAAGCAGTCAGACACATTCTGAAATCTATATATCAGGTTCTTAGCAGTATTGGTGAGTTGCTGGTTTGAAAGTCCATCTGGAACACATCCACAGTTTGGATGGATCATTCAGTCCTTCATTCAAGGCTTCAGTTTGTGGAAAAAGCTGCTCCAGAGGGTTCGGAGACAAAATGGATATGATGCAGCTGCCCTTTGTATTCCTTTGGCCTTGCAGCATCTACATTCTGTGTCCCAAACACAAGCTTCACAGCACATGGCATGGAAAAGCCTTGGCGTTCTCAGTACATAGGCTGTGACACAGTAGGGAGCAGGACAGACTGACCTGGGAATGTCACTGGGAATGTCACAGGAGAGTTTTACTGGGACTGTCTGCATTAGGGATGGGATAGCAGGGGATGACTTCACTTGAGGGATGATACCTGAGCCAGGAGGGGGTTGGGGTGGGAAACTGGACAAAGGCTGGAGGAGGAGCTGGGGGAAGGCTGGGTGAGACTGCTGGAGGGGGGTTTGAGTTTGGAGCAGTCTGGGGAAGCAGAGGGAACCCCAAGGCTGGGGTCTAAATTCCCTGCCTCCCCCCACCCCCTCCAAGGGACCTAACTGAGGGGTCCAGGTTGTACCTACAAGCTGTTTGGGACTGTGTTCCTGTCATCTAATAAACCTTCTGGTTTACTGGCTGGCTGAAAGTCACAGTGAATGAAAGGAAGTGAAGGTGTGGGGCTTTGATTCCCCCATACGCTGTGGCAGTGATGGGATGTACTGCACCCCGTGGATGGTGCTTCCTGCAGTAAAACAAAGGGGGATTGATGGGGACCGGTGTGCTGAAGATTCAGAGAGGAGCGGTTTTGGGGTGCAGAGGAGCTACACTTAACCCCTTGGAGTGTGTGACCAGCGAGGAGGACTGCAGTAATGGGGTCCCTCTGGGGACCGTGATGAGCAGGCTCAGGGCAGAGTCATCTGCAGCTTGACCCTGGGAGAGAGGTGGTGACCTGGAAAAGGTCTGGCACACTAGGGGTTCCTCCTGGACACCACGGGGAGCTGAGAGCACACAGGCCTGTGAGTGGCCAGTGGAAAGATGAATAAGAAGCACCTTAAGAGCGACCTAGTCGAGCTATGCAGGCAAAGGTAGCTGCACATTGGGAGGCTCACCAAAGAACAGCTGATTGCCCAGCTGGAGAAGGAGGAGCCTGTCCCTGTCTCTGAGGGAAGCAACCCACAGATGAAGGGCAGGCACCAGTATCTGTCCCATCTGGGAGTGGTCAGACAGCTGCCAAGGGCATCCCAGGACCCCTCCAACCTATTCCTAGGGAAAGGGCTGGGAGGAACCCAGCAAATAACGAGGGCACTGGGACCCCAGCAGCCATAGCTGGCCCCATCACTGAGCTATGCAAGTAGGGGAAGCCAGATAAAGTGGTCCAGACCAAGGAGTGCCAGATGGCTCTCTGTGCACTGAAGGAGGCTCTGGTCAGTGGCCCAGTTCTGGCAAACCCAGACTCTGACAAGTCCTTTATGGTGTTCACCGATGCCTCAGACATGGGACTGGGGGCAGTGTTAATGCAGGATGATGAAAAAGGAGAGATGTGTACCACTGTGTACCTGAGCAAGAAGTTTCTACCCCAGGAGCAAAACTATGTGGCGATTGAGAAGGAATGCCTGGCTGTGGTGTGGGCGCTTAAGAAACTAGAGCCATATCTATTTGGGTGACACTTCACCGTGCACACCAACCACTCTCTCCTGACCTGGCTACACCAGATGAAAGGAGACGTCAAGCTCCTGAGGTGGTGCCTGCTCCTGAAAGATTATGATATGGATGTGGTCCATAGGAAGGGGAGTGCCAACATGATAGTGGATGTGTTGTCCCGGAGAGTGGCACTGAACATCCCCAGGTCACTGGTCAGGAGTGACCCTGCTCAGTTCAGTCTCAAAAGAGGGAGAGACATGACACAATAGGGAGTGTGGCAGATTGATCTAGGAATGTTGGAGGGGAGTTTTACTGGGACTGTCTGCACTGGTGATGGGGTAGCAGGGGGGTGACTTCACTTGAGGGATGATACCTGAGCCAGGAGGGGGGTTGGGGCCAGATGACACCTTTGCCCAGGAAACTGGACAAAGGCTGGAGGAGGAGCCAGAAGAAGGCTGGGTGAGACTGGTGGAGGGGATTTTCAGTTTTCAGCAGTCTGGGGAAGCAGAGGGAACCCTAAGGCTGGGGTCTAAACTCTTTGCCCTCCTCCCCCCCAAGGGACCTGACTGAGAGGTCCTGGTTGTACCCACAAGCTCTGTTTGGGACTATGTTCCTGTCATCTGGTAAACTTTCCCTTTTACTGGCTGGCTGAGAGGCATGGTGAATCGCAGGAAGTGAGAGTGCAGGGCCCTGACTCCCCCACACACCGTGACACAGGCATACCCCTGCACGTCTTGCTGACTCAATAGGTGTATCCCGTTAGCTCTTTCCATGGGTTCATTGTACAGCTGATGACCCTGAATGGGCCATTAAACAGGCTAAGCAGTGCTGATACCAATATGTCTGAGGGTGTCATCAAGAAACGCTGCACAAGTCTGGAAATACATATATACGCTACATATCTATAACTCACAATACAAACGTGATACAAATATAGAAACAAAATGATAATACTTGCAAAATCATAACATTTTCACTGACACCTTACATGGCTTATCTAGCACAAGTCATTGCAATAATTTTATTAATAAAATAATAGTAATACAAAGTATCACACAATTCCATACAGTGTCACACTTAGTAAAACGGTGAATTCCCAGGTCACTGAAGATGCCAAACACTTTGCTTCTGAGGGATTGAAATACCCACATATGTGCTGGGAACACACACAGACAGACATGGTGTCAGTCTGTACCCCTAGGTTCACTCTTCTAAAAAATTATGACCAATTTTGTACATAGTATGGCTTGTGAGGTATCATTTGAAAACACAATCTACTGAATATTATCCTCCTGTTAAAATGTGTAGCAACATTGTATGTAAATGAGATTTTACAGTATATTACTATTGAAAATTTACAATTCTGGAGAAAAACCACAGAGCAGTTCCTCAGAGACAGCAAGGCAAATAGCTGGTCAAATAGTCATTCTGTGGTGGGGGAAGGTCTGAAGAAGACATTTACATTCCATCACAGGGACACTTGAAACTCGTATCTTCAACAGACAGCCTGTCACCATGACTCAGTTGAGACTGAAGCTGTTTCTAATACAGGACTGAATTACCAAAAGGTAAGGAAAATGCTTGAGTCTCTCTCTCTCTCCCCTTTCCCTCTGCTCATGATAACTCCTGAAGAGCTGAACTTGGACAGCAGGGGTGGGTTTGGGGGAGTCCTGGCTGAAAGGAAAACCAGCCTGTCTCAGCACATGGTGAGAAATATTTGCTTTCAAGCCGTTTCAGCTTGTTAACTTAGACGCTAATTTTTATCTTGTATTTCTTTTGTAACCAATTCTGACTTTTGTACCTCACTATCTTAGTCATTTGAAATCTTCTTTTTCCCAGTACTTAATAATCTCGGTTTATTGTTTATCTAACGAGTGTGTTTGGATTAAAGTGTGTTGGAAACTCCATTTGGAATAACAAGGCTGGTTCATGTCATTTTCCACTGATGAAATGATAGTCTTCATATGAACTTGCGTTGTTCAGTAGTGTGCTGGACAGTGCAAGATGCCCATTTCTGGGGGAAGTCTGGGACCAGAGAATTTTCTGGGGTTCTCCTGTGGGGTACTGCAATTCGTGAGTCGCTGATTAGCAGCACCCAATACTGTGTGGCTGGGATTGAGTTACATGCCGGAGACTGTGTGTTAACTGCCCGGGAGTGGCTGCTCTCACAGTAAAGCAATGTAAAAGGCATCCCAGCTTGTGGAACTGAGAGGAAACAGCTGTTCAATACTCCAGATTGCACTGTGGTTCATGTCACAGACACTCAATTTCAAAGAGGCTCCTAAAACACAGAGAAAGAAAATCCATGTCCCAGAAATCGAAGACTCAAGACACAGGGCAAGAATCCCTGGCACTGCTTCTTGCTGACAGAGAGGTCCAGAGACAATGAGAGAGTCCTGGGGAAGCTGGGAACAGCAAGCATGGGCTGGTGGGGTTCAGGGGAGAAAGGGATCAGGAAGGGCAGGGATATTACTGAATGCAGGATCTCAGCAGTACTAGATGTCAGGATAACACATAGTGCAGCCCATTGAAAAACAATATCCCATCTACACATATAGAGAGATGGGGTCTAATTTAGCTGTTTCCACTGAAGAGAGGGATTTTGAAGTAATTGTGCCTAATTCTCTGAAAACATCCACTCAAAGTGCAGAGGCAGTCAAAAAAACGAAACAAAACAAAAAAACAAAATGTTGGGAATCATTAAGAAAGGTAATAAGACAGAAAATATATTGCCTTTATGTAAATCCATGGTACACCCACATCTTGAATATTGCATGCAGATGTGGTCACTCCATCTCAAAAAAGATACATTGGAATTGGAAAAGATTCAGAAAAGGGCAAAAAAAATGATTAGGGGTATGGAACAGCTTCCGTATGAGGAGAGATTAAAAAGTCTGGGACTTTTCAGCTTGGAAAAGAGATGAAGGGGAGTATGATAGAGGTGTATAAAATCATGACTGGTGTGGAGAAAGTAAATAAGGAAGTATTATTTACTCCTTCTTATAACTCAAGGACTAGGACTCACCAAATGAAATTAATAGGAAGCAGTTATAACACAAACAAAAGGAATTATTTCTTCACACAATGCACAGTCAACCTGTGTAACTCTTTAACAAAGGATGTTGTGAAGGCCAAGACTATAACAGAGTTCAAAAAAATATATATGATAAATTCATGGAGGACAGGTCCATCAATGGCTATTAGCTAGGATGGGCAGGGATGGTGTCCCTAACCTCTGTTTGCCATAAGATGGGAATGAGTGACAGCAGATTAATCACTTGATGATTACCTGTTCTGTTCATTCCCCCTGGGACACCTGGCACTGGACACTGTCAGAAGACAGGGCACTGGGCTAGATGGACCTTTGGTCAGACCAGTGTGGCCGTTCTCCTGTACTAGGGAATCTAGTGAGTCCAGTGTAATGGGAGGGAGCAGGAAAATCCCTGGGTGTGGAGAACACTGGGAAATTAGAAGCTATAATTCAGGAGCAACAGACTCTAATTAGTCTGGAAAAGCAGAATGTGAAAAATAAGAATCAGGTCATGTGACTTAGGAATAGAGCCAGAAGAGAAGAGAGATTGTGGTTATTACACACAGTGATTAGGGAGCAAGACTCTCCATGTCTCAGGAAGTGTCACTATCAACCTAAGCCATTTTCACATGCTGGGGTGCAATCCAGAGCCGCGAGTTGTATCATCTGTAATACTGGGTGAGATTAATAGATTCATAGACTCTAGGACTGGAAGGGACCTTGAGAGGTCATCGAGTCCAGTCCCCTGCCCTCATGGCAGGAACAAATACTGTCTAGACCATCACTGATAGACATTTATCTATAACCTACTCTTAAATATCTCCAGAGATGGAAATTCTACAACCTCCCTAGGCAATTTATTCCAGGGTTTAACTACCCTGACAATTAGGAACTTCTTCCTAACGTCCAATCTAAATCTCCCTTGCTGCAGTTTAATCCCATTGCTTCTTGTTCTATCATTAGAGGCTAAGGTGAACGAGTTTTCTCCCTCTTCCTGATGATACCCTTTTAGATACCTGAAAACTGCTATCACGTCCCCTCTCAGTCTTCTCTTTTCCACACTAAAGAAACCCAATTCTTTCAGCCTTCCTTCATAGGTCATGTTCTCAAGACCTTTAATCATTCTTATTGCTCTTCTCTGGACCCTCTCCAATTTCTCCACATCTTTCTTGAAATGCGGTGCCCAGAACTGGACACAATACTCCAGTTGAGGCCTAACCAGCACAGAGTAGAGCGGAAGAATGACTTCTCATGTCTTGCTCACAATACTCCTGTTAATGCATCCCAGAATCATATTTGCTTTTTTTGCAACAGTATCACACTGTTAATTCATATTTAGCTTGTGGTCCACTCTGACCCCTAGATCCCTTTCTGCCATACTCCTTCCTAGACAGTCTCTTCCCATTCTGTATGTGTGAAACTGATTGTTCCTTCCTAAGTGGAGCACTTTGCATTTGTCTTTATTAAACTTCATCCGGTTTACCTCAGACCATTTCTCCAATTTGTCCAGATCATTTTGAATTATGACCCTATTCTCCAAAGCAGTTGCAATCCCTCCCAGTTTGGTATCGTCTGCAAACTTAATAAGCGTACTTTCTATGCCAACATCTAAGTCGTTGACAAAGATATCGAACAGAGCCGGTCCCAGAACAGACCCCTGTGGAACCCCACTTGTTATATCTTTCCAGCAGGATTGGGAACCATAACTACTCTCTGAGTACGGTTATAAAGCCAGTTATGCACCCATCTTATAGTAGCCCCATCTAAATTGTATTTGCCTAGTTTATCGATAAGAATATCATGCGAGACCGTATCAAATGCCTTACTAAAGTCTAGGTATACCACATCCACCGCTTCTCCCTTATCCACAAGGCTCATTATCCTATCAAAGAAAGCTATCAGATTAGTTTGACACGATTTGTTCTTTACAAATCCATGCTGGTTATTCCCTCTCACCTTACCACCTTCCAATTGTTTGCAGATGTTTCCTTAATTACTTGCTCCATTATCTTCCCTGGCACAGAAGTTCAACTAACTGGTCTGTAGTTTCCTGGGTTGTTTTTATTTCCCTTTTTATAGATGGGCACTATATTTGCCCTTTTCCAGTCTTCTGGAATCTCTCCTGTCTCCCATGATTTTCCAAAGACAATAGCTAGAGGCTCAGATACTGCCTCTATTAGCTCCTTGAGTATTCTAGGATGCATTTAATCAGGCCCCAGTGACTTGCAGGCATCTAACTTTTCTAAGTGATTTTTAACTTGTTCTTTTTTTATTTTATCTTCTAAACCTACCCCCTTCCCATAAGCATTCACTATGTTAGACATTCCTTCATACTTCTCAGTGAAGATCAAAACAAAGAAGTCATTAAGCATCTCTGCCATTTCCAAGTTTCCTGTTACTGTTTCTCCCTCCTCACTGAGCAGTGGGCCTACCCTGTCCTTGGTTTTCCCCTTGCTTCTAATGTATTGATAAAAAGTCTTCTTGTTTCCCTTTATTCCCATAGCTAGTTTGAGCTCATTTTGTAACTTTGCCATTCAACATTCTGCTGCTGGAGCTCCCCTTTTTGGATACCCCTAGCCAGCATGCAAGGATGCACTGAGTGTCTGTGTGATAAGTAACCCTGGACCGGCAGCTCTGACTCCTGCAGCCCACTTGTTACACTCCAAGCAAATTCTGGTTTGGGTAAAGAAGGCTCAGGGTTTGAGAGAAGGTCTGGGGTGGGAAGCTTCTGTTCGTTATGCCGGACCTAACCCCCATCTTTACTTATGCAAACAGGAGATATTTGACACTGTGAGATACTGCTCTTGTGCTCTGTTCCCAAAGTGTTCTGCAGCAGGGGAGGGTCTCTGGTAGTGTGTATGTCACTGGCATATTGGGGTGATGCTGAAACAGGAGAGAGGAGAGGTGGTATTGTGAGGCTAGTGTGAACTTTAACTCTTCATTTCCCTTTCCAAGAACTGAGAGGACAGTAACCCTTACCCAGTGAGGTCACATTCTCATAGTTCTCCTGCATGATGTCTCTGTAGAGGGTTCTCTCAGTGGGGTCCACCAGAGCCCTCACTTCTGTGGTGAAATACACAGCCACCACCTCGAAGGCCACCGACCCCTGAAAGATCAAGAGCCCAACACTCAGTACCTGCTGCACCACTCACAGCCCCACTCTTCATGTGGGAGAGGAGCCAAACAGAAGCTCTAAGTGGCTCGGAGTCAACAGAATCTCACCCCACCCCACTCAGAGCATCCAGGAAATGCCAGGGTGAGGGGATGAAGAAAGAGCCCCTTGTCTCTCCCAGCAGATCCATCACACATCTACTAGCCACAGACTGATACAGGATGTGGAGCCACTAGCAGAGTCCAGGAAGAGCTCCCTGGTAGGCAGCCCAACACCCTCCTCATTGTGAGGAGCTGAATATGAAGGGAGGGGACTCTCCCCTAAGCCTGGCTACTTGGTGCCCCCTTCATATCTTACAGCAGCCGCTGGTCAGTCGGGTCAGGCTCCAGCACTATGAATCTGGTCAGTTTTCCTAGCCCCATGTAGGTGGGCTATTTTCTGTTAAAAAATTAGGGCATTTCCACCACCGAACCTCATGGGTCTGTTCCCAGAATCTAGGACACCTATTAAACAACTCCCATCGGGTTTATCCTCTTGCCAGGCTAAGCCCACAGAGACATTTTTAACCTCCCTTCTCCCTCCCTACATCCCATAACTAAGTCTTTGAACACAAGGCTAGAAAAGAGCAGAACCAAAGGAGTCACTTTTGACAATTTCCTCTGATACTGACCCCACAGCAGCCACACTCCAGCAGGAGGGATATGGAGTCAGAAACTGGGTTTTCCTCTGTCTGAGCCTCATCTTGTCCACAGGAAAATGACTCTACCCAGGGTGCAGTAATACATCTGTCTGGGCAAGTTAGAGATCTTGAAATGTCTTTCAAGACTCTTCTCTCCCATTGCCCCTTTCAATCTCTTTCTCCTTCTATCTCCTTTTCCCTGTCCCCTCTCCCTGCCCACCTGATAGGAAAGTTCCATTCCTGGCTGTTTGCTCCCCCATGGCTGCATTTGCTCCTCCAACTGCTAATGGGAGGAGAAATAACTGTGTGGGGCTATTTGCGTAAAGTCATTTTAATGCCGGACCCCAGCATTTTCCCTTGGTATCTTCCAGTTACATGGAGTCTCTGGTTCAGAATTTAGTATTAACAGGGCCCAGGGCTGCCCTGGGAGGCTAGTACCAGCTGGAGAAAGTCATTCCCTGGGCCAGGCAGAGAAGCAGCTCAAATTAAGGTAACTTCCCGGCACAAAACCCCCGCTAGGGGAGTAGCAGCTTCTAAGCCTGGCCTCCCAGATCGCAATGGAGGCTGCAGCATCTGACTCAGGAAGCTGAACCCCAATATCCTGAGCAGAGAGGGACAGAGCGTTTGAGCAGCCTTCCCTCCTTCAGCTCACGGGGTAGAGTAGCTAATGAGAGCCCCTCCTCAGAGGGAGAAATTCATTTGCCCCACTGTGCACCTGGAGTCACTCCTTGTCTTTCCATACAGTGACTCTGGATTAACAACGGTCTCAGTGAAACCAGATTTCAGAAAGAATAAGTCCAGAAAGCTGTGGAAGAGACCATTGTGTGGCAGTGCTAACCACCTTCCCACCTCCCTCATCCACCAGAACTAGGACAAGGACTAGGGGGGCACGAGTTTTCCCAATGGAACCAGAAGTTCCTGCAGTTTTCAAGAGAGGAGAAAAGCAAAATCTGTGATTCCACTTCACAGTGTTTGATAAGTGGACAGAAAGTTATCACAGTGACTGGGCCTGGCCAGGGAATGCCAGGCAGTGCTTGGAGCCAGGATGCTGGGACAAGCTGATCAGAGAGAAGGAGCGTGGTCAAGAGCAGTCCCCAGAGCCCACAGCCAGGGTCCCCAGACACCCCCCCCGAGCCAAAGACCCCTGACATAGCCCAGGCAGGGGCCCACCAAATATTCCCTGGGACACAGCCCCGAGTCCCTAGCCAGGGGACCCTAACCATTAAAGCCCCATTGGCCAGGGAATCCCCACCAGACCATGACTGTCAGGTTGGGAATACCAAAGAGTTCCCCCCATCAAGAACCACAAGAAGCCAGGGACACCCCACTGGAAACAGTCCCTCACAGCCCACCTGGGATTCCTCCACTTCCTGTTTGGACCCCCACCTGACCTCCAGTAGGATCTGCCATGCCATTCACCTGGAGCCCCTCGTCCCCCCAGCGGGACCCCCTGATGCTTTACAGTGGGACCCCTCTCTCTGCTTGCCTGGCATCCCCGACCTAGTTCTGGGGATCCCAAAAGGAATCAGTGGGGGAAGTCCAGAGAGAGCCCTTGGCACAGCACCAGGCACCCTCCACTCCCCTGCTCCGCCTCCCCAAGAGACACCCCCCCCTGCAGTTCTGCAGCCACCAGGCCCCCAGCAATACCCACCTCCAGGACCCAAAGCCTCAGGGCTGGGCACATCAGAACCACCACCCCAAAATCCGAAACCTCCAGAACCCACCAATCTGACATGAGTACTCCCTGCCCAGCCACCCAGAGGACTCCCCCTACCACAATGCCCCTTCAGCTCCAGCTGCAATCTCCATGCACACAAATCCCACCCCGCCCCACCAGCAACAGTGTTACCTCACAGTGTGTGATAAATGGATAAAATGTTATCACCACCCCAGCCTGGCCAGTCACACAGGCAGATGGAGCCCTGGGGGATGCTTCTTTAACAGGAGAATGGAAGACATGGAGGGCCAAAATAGGTAGGAAATTTCCATGCCCTGTCACTAGTAAATAATAGCCACCAAGGATCCACCCCAGAGGTGGCAACATCTGAACACTGCGGGAAGCAACCCCTCAGAGACCATTTGTAATGGGGTTTGGGATACTTCTGGACCCACACTGCACTCAGAGGGACCTCCTCATCCCATGCCAGCTGGAGAAAATAAAAGGGTCCAGCCAACTCTATTACCAGCTGGGAACCACTGATCCCCAAATAGGGGGAGGCCTCTGGATTTGATGGGTATTAAATGTGTGGCTGATCTCTTTCATCAGCAAAGATTTTAACAGAAATAAAGGAGGAAGAAATGATTCTCAAAGGAGAGAGGAAAGATGATCACTAGGCAATTTAACCCCCTGCAACAATCAGGATGGAGAACGACTCAGGGCAACAGGTTCCCTCCAATGAAGGAGAAGTTGCTGGGATTTAGAGACAAGGGGAACAGCCCCAGACCCGAGAGGATTTTTAATTGACATTTGATGATGACATAGAAAGAAGCAAAACCTGAGATTTGAGATCAATGTTCAGCATTGATCTCAAAGAGAAAGGGGGGAAATCTGAGGGATTTTGGATGCATTTTTGGAAATTAGTGAGAGAAAGTGAAACATCAGAGGGATTTTATATCAGTTGTTGATATGAGGTCAAATCTGAGTGTATTTCACATCAATATTTGATAAATGAACTACGTGGAAATAGGTAACATCTGGAAACATTTTGTATCCATATTCAAGAATCTGAGAAAAGGTGTAAATCTGAGATTTTTTTTTTTAGTATTTTATAATTAGAGACAAGGAAAAACTCAGGGCATATTCACTTAGAAATAGAGAAGTAGAGAGAAAATGGGGCAAATGTTTAGAGTATTTCATAACAATCTTTCAGATTTGCAGAGAATACATGTCACAAGCTAAGCAATTGATAACATGAGAGAAAAACAATAAGATCTGAGGGAGTTTTCTATTGCTATTAAATAACTAGAGGGAAAAGGGGGGACTGTTGGACTGAATTTTATATTACTATCCAATACATATACAGAAAGTGATGAGTCCCCCCTCTGCCACCATTCACATGGGCAGCAGGGAGCCCCTTTGAGGAGCTGCTTTAAAAGGGCAAGGGAGGGGAGGGGGAGCAGGAAGGTCCTTGGGTGAGGGAAGGGGGCAGCAGTGGGGGATGGGAAGGTGACTGGAAACTGGTGGCTGGGGGCAACTATGTTGGTAGTTAAGGGGTAGCAAGTGGGATTGGGAACCGGGGTCTGGACAGTCCCCACGGGGGACACATGCCCCTCCCTGCCCTGGCAGAGAACAGGCATCTCCACCCATCCCCAGGGCAGCCACATTCTGGGGATTGACCCAGGGCAACAATTTCCCACCTAAACAATGGCAAATCGCTTCAGATAAAATGGGTGGGAAAATCCCCCACATCGGAGAGATTTTAAATGGACATTTCAGAAGTAGAGAGAGAACAGGGGAATTCAGGAGAGACGAGAGAGGTGTTCCCTGGAGGCGGGGGGGGGGGGCCCGAATCTCCCCGGATTTTATAGCCCCATGTGAGACACTGAGCGAGAAAAGGGGCAGAACTAGAGAGAATTTGTATCCGGGGCGAGAGGCAAGTGGCACAAACAGGATCCAATTAACTCCCCTTCCCGCCACTCCCCCTCCCCCAGGAATATCCTGGCTGCACAGAGACAGTTCAACCCCTCCCCCCGCGTCCTACTGACCTTCCCCCCACCAACTCCGGCTTCTCCCCCCACGCTTGACACCCCACATGGGACCCCCCCTGCCGGGCCCCAGACTCTGCCCCCCCATCCCAGCGGGGCCGGGACAGCTCCTGCTGCAGCAGCTCCCAGGCTTCTCCCAGGTTCCCCGGGGCAGAGAGTCACTTTCCCGCCCGCTCGCCCGCCCCCCGCGGGGTCTCTCACTCACTGGTTCGCACGGAGGCAGCAGCAGCAGAAACACCAGCTTTGTTCTCCCGCCCCCACCGTGGATGGCATGGAGCATGCGCACCTCCAGCAGCTGAACCCCTCCCCTACCTGGGAAAGAGAAGACGGAAGAGCCCCGGGGCAGGCTGGGAGATGTAGTTCCTGACTCTCCCTGGACTGGAAGTGACTTTCGCGGGGCCGGGAAGGGTTGGTGCCTTTGCAGCTCTGGGCATGCGCAGATCCCGGCGGGCGAGACCTTGTTTAGCTGCGGCCTCCAGGTACCGGAGCGGGCCCTGGGGCGGGGCCGGGCGGTGACTCTGCCCCAGTGTCCGTGGGGGGGGGACCCGGCATGTCGCAGCGCCGGGATCTGCTCCCTGCGGGCAGCGCCCGCTGGGGGGCTCGGAGCTGCTGTCCCTGCAGGAGCCCAGCGCCCCCCGGGCCCGGCCAGGCTCTGCCCTGGGGCCTCACGGCGGGTCCCGGGGGGAGGGGCCCGGCCCCACTGGGGTCCCTGCGTGGGGCCGGGCGGGGGCTGCCGGGGGGTGAGACCGGGCTGGGGGGAGACCTGGGGAAGGGGCGGGTGGAAAATGCCTGTGCAGCCCGGACATGGCTGAGCGGGCTGTGTGTGGAGAAGAGCAGGTGACCCCCCGGGGAGCGGGGAGAGAAAGCGGGGGGCTGAGATCTCCACGGATTTGCCGCTGCCCCTCCCGTGGGGACCCCCATCCTCTCCCATCCTGCCGCCTTTCTCGCTAGAGAGCAACGAGCAACATCCAGGGTGACCCCCCCTTCCCTCAAATCCCTGAGAAATTCCCTGTTCCCTTCCCCCGATTGTGCCCCATTTTCTCTCCACTTCGCCAACGGCCAATTCAGATCTCAGGTTTGGGGTGTTTCCCCCCATTTGTCCTTGTTTAGGTGGGAAATGGTTCCCCTGGGTGATTTCTGAACTGGGCAGAGGGTTAATGGGCAGAGGCTGGGGGCCCTGAGACAGGGACACCTCTGGGCTGGGCAGGGGGGCGGAGGGGACACTGTCTGCTGGCAACAGGGAATGGAAAGGTCCAGGAAGGGGAGGGAGGAACAAGTGTCCCCCATGGAAATGACCCAGCCCCAGGTTTCCCAGTCCAGCTACTTCCCCTCCCCCACCCTGCCCAACCCAACAGCCCCCCCACTGCTTGCTAGTCACATTCCCAGACCTCACTGTCAGCCTCTCTCCACAGCCAGTGACCTGGCTCCAGCCTCACTCCTTTCTCCTGTAAAAAGACATCACCCAGGGCTTCCTCCTGGTCATGTGAATGTGAGGCAAGAAGAATCCATCTCATTCTGTTGTTGATTGAATGAATATCTCTGCATAATCCTCTCAAATTCCCCTCCTTTCTCTTGAACTGTTGAATGATGGCATAAAATCTCCCCAGATGTTGCTGCTTCTTTCTTACATTGGCAAATATTTAGTTTGTGCCCCATTTTCTCCTCAGTTCTGAAATACTGATATCAAATTCTTGAAAATCTTCCCACTTTTCTCCACAGGTGTCTGACTGAGATCAGGGCTCATATCATACAGAGCATGGCTCAGGCCTTCCCTGAGATCAGGCCCCCCAGTGTGCCGGGCACTGCACAAACCCTGACCAAGTTTGGGGCACTGGTTGTGCCAGGAACTGCACAGACCCCTACAGAGAGCAGGGACCTTGTTGTTCCTGGAGCTGCAGCGACCCCAGCTGAGATCTGGGCCCTGTTCTGCCAGGTGCTGCAGAGACCCCAACAGAGGTCGGACCCCACTGTTTTGACAGGTGCCGTGGAGACCCCAAGCCAGATGTACGCCCATGTTGTGCTGGGCGCTGCAAAGACCCCATCTGACATCAGGCCCCCCATTGTGCCAGGTAAAACTGAGACCTGGACCAAAATCACGGCTCCCCTTTTGCCAGGCAACTCACGACTGTGGTACAGATTTGTGCCTTCATTGTGCTGGGCACCTCAGAGACCTCGACTGAGATCTGTGTCCCTTTTGGGCCTGGCACTGCACTGACCCCGACCCAGATCACTCCCCATCACTGTACTGGGCACCGCAGAGACCCTGACAGAAATCCTGCCCCCACATTTTGCCAGATGCTGCAGGGGCCCTAAACAAAATCGGGGATCCTATAATGACAGGAGTTGCAGAGACCCTGACTGAGGTCAGGCCCCCTGTTGTGCAGGGTTCCTGCACAGACACTGACCAAGTTAAATGGTGCTGAACAGACAGCAAGGGTATCTCTGCCCTGCCATTAAAAACCCCCAGCAGGCCCATGCCAGCTGACTCAAGCTCACGGGGCTCAGATGAAGAGTCTGTTTAATTGCAGTGTAGATGTCTGGGTTCCTTTCCAGTAACAGAAAATATTGTATTAATATTTGCAATGAGAGCATGACTGTTTCTAGTTCATTCATAGATTTGTTTAGCATCTTAAAGCTGAGCTGTGTGCGCAGATAATATGCATGCAAGAGGGATAGTTTTGTAAGTAGAGTTGGTCTCTCCAGTTAACTCCTGCTCCAGTCCTGGCATGGTTGGCAGGTGTGAAGGGGCTGGACCAGTCCAGACTAAAACAGCAGGGATAGCTCAGTGGTTTGAGTATTAGCCTACTAAATCCAGGGTTATGAGTTCATTGCTTGAGGGGGCCCCTTAGGGATTTGGGGCAAAATCAGTACTTGGTCCTGCTAGTGAAGGCAGGGGGCAGGACTTGATGACCTTTCGAGGTCCCTTCCAGCTCTATGAAATGTGTATATCTCAAATTATTATTGTTATAACCCCTTCTGTGCCAGCATGGGGTTTATATAGCCCTTCACAGGCACCCGGGACTCACTCCCTATCAGTGTTCTACAGACAAAACTACACAGGATCTTTTCAGGGGGCAAGACAAAGATGCCACATTTATTATGATGATAATCTGATTTATGACCAATAACTAATATCTTAATCCTTATACGCGCACATTATACCTAATACCTATACACACACACACACACACACATCCATCAGATGTTCTGCAGCTAGTGCATAGTTACCAGTCCTGAAGATAGCTGAAGTTCATGGCTTGATTTTGCAGCTTGGGTTCGTAGCTTGTGGTGGTAACTGGCCAGTAAAGCTGGGCACAAGGACGAGCTGGGTCTCTGTTGGGCATGCACAGATGTCCTTCTATGTTGGCAACAGAATGTTACCCTCCAAAGTCTTTCATCTCACCCATCCTTTTTGTAGGCTTGAGTTTGAATACAGAGTCTATAGGTCTTTCTGTGTCTCACTGCCTCTGGGTTTGGTGATTGATCACTCATCAATTGCAGGCGTGACTTTCAGCCTTGGACCTGGCTTTGATCTTTCTTCTATTGTATCTTTTCTTTTTAGGGTGGACACTTCTTACTTTGTTAGGGCTCTTGTCTGCATCTTCAGCTCTTGGTGTTCGAACTTTATTTCATCAGGATAGGTTGGGGCTGGAGGTTGATTCCATCATCCATCCATACCTCATTCACACATCTAAACTAAACTAATAAGAGTACAGCAGGGTTTGCGAAAATGAAGGTTGGAGGAAGCTTTTACAAAATGGGGTGAGCGTTTTAAAATGGGGTTTGAATTACAATATGGCAAACAGTGAACAGAAGTTACAATATAGACCAGTGTAGTGAATGGTGAACAGAAGTTACATTAATAAAGTGAATAATTAAAAACTTATATATACCTGCCCCTGGAAATTTCCACCACATGCATCTGAAGAAGTGGGTATTCACCCACGAAAGCTCATGCTCCAAAACATCTGTTAGTCTATAAGGTGCCACAGGATTCTTTGTTGCTTTTACAGATCCAGACTAACACGGCTACCCCTCTGATAATTAAAATCATTTTCATTTATCAGTTCTACATCAGCCCCATACCTGATGTGATGGGGTGACCCAGTGGCAGCATTGCCTTTGAGGGTGCTGCTCCCACTCCCTCCCCTCCCCCTTTACTGCCACCACAATGCCTGTCACCTTCACTTCCTGAGGAGTGACCCCAGAAGGTGTGTTTTGTTATCCCTCTCCCTACCGCCCCCCCAGGAGCCATTGTGCACCCTCTGTCACTCACCTCTGTCTCAGGAGACAAGGCGGGTCATGGGGTAGGGGTGATGCTATGCTGGAGATCCATCGTCACTGAAGGAGCGGCAGCCTTGACCCTCCTTGAAAGTTGCAGGGATGCTGATGTGCACTGGAGGAGAACTGGGGCTTGACTGAGTCCACAGACCATTTGGCCCATGCTGTGTTCCTGTAAAGCCTGCTCTGCAGTGCTGCAAAATGCTGCTGGTGGCGTTGCGCCCGTAAGTCTTTGTAACGCTGTCTCCAGTGACTCGAGAGCATGAGCACCAGCCTCAGGTAGACTGGTATGAAGCAGGGCGCAAACCCCAAATTGGTTGTGAGGTCTGTATGGAGATTTCACCACCCAAGAATCCAGTGTGAACGCTTCAGGCTCTGTAACAGCATTAACATGGAATCACAGACAGTTCCGTTGGCTCATCCCATATATCTCACCACACAGTTGAGCCAACCTTTGTGACAAATGGTCCCTTACACCCCCAACATGCTGTAAAAACTCCACGGCCCACATGGATCACAATAACTGGTATTTTGCATACAGAAGCCAGGGCTGGCGTTAGGGGGTAGCAGCCAGGGCAGTTGCCTGGGGCCCCATTCCACAGGGGCCCATACAAAGCTACATTGCTTAGACTTTAGCTTCAGCCTTGGGTAGTGGGGCTCAGAGCCCAGGATTTCAGCACCATGTGCTGGGACTTCAGTTTTCTGCCCTGGGCCTCAGCGAGTCTAATGCTAGCCTTGTTTGGCGGCCCCCCTGAAACCTGCTAGTGGCCCCCAGCAGGCCCCCGACTCCTGGTTGAGAGCCACTGCCTTACACCATGAATCACAGCAATGTTCAGGTTACTGCCAGTACCAAAGGACCAGTCACTTCCTTAGGTTAATTGATTCTTACATCTTCTAACAAAGACAACACTTGTAGTCAGTCCTATCATAACCTGTATTAAGATTTATTTAAAAGGAAATGAGAGTTGTTTACAAAGCTAAAGCAGATGCAAACAAGTTAGAGTCTTAAATTTCAAAAGGTAATGGAAGCTTCTATAATAAGCAAGCTCTACATATTCTTTAGGACTAACCAGCTGGGGATCTCTTGCTTATGCCTAGAAACTTTGTCCCCCAGAGTCCAGGCAGCATACAGATAATCAGTTCCTTTTGCATGGGGTTTTTCATCCTCTTCCTACCATGTGCTGTTAGTTGCAAACTCAGCTACTGGGAGGTCAAGAGCACAACAACAGTCTTGTGTCGTCTTTAACATCCCATAATAGTCTATCTGGTGTTGATGGACCCTTCCTGCCAGGCAGGGTGTAATGCGTTCTGTTGCCAATCAGCACTTTGCATAGGTAACGTCTCTTTCCTGTCTGGTGATTTACAGAGCCACAGAGGCTCACAATGCAACTAGTCAGATGTTAACCCAGGCAGCAACTCACAAGCATTCAATGAAGTCCAAACACTAAACACATCCTTATGCTCACAGTCTGTATAAGGAGTATCTACTCATTTGGACTCACTGGGGAACCACAGAAAGAAACAACATGTGCTGAGGCAAGAAGGCCCAGTCTCAGAGCCCCAGGGGTCATGCTTCCCAAAAGCTAAAACTTGGCCTAGCCGATGAAAGGGGCACTCCCAGGAGAGACTGTATAAAGGCTGGAGCATCAAATAACTTAGTTAACCTGAGAGAGCTGCCTTGGGAACAATGACAGGGAGAATCCCCAGAGTGACTCCTTTGATTCTGCTTGTCTCTGGCCTTTGGTTCACAGAATCACAGAACTGGAAGGGACCTCGAGAGGGAGCTAGTCCAGTCCGCTGCACTCAAGTCAGGATGAAGTATTATCTAGACCAGGAGTGGCCAAACTGAGCCTGAGAAGGAGCCAGAATTTACCAATGTACATTGCCAAAGAATCACAGTAATACCTCAGCAGCCCCATATCAGCTCCCACCCATGGGAAGCCACAGTAATTAGCACCTCCCTCTCCCTCCCCACACCTCTCAATCAGCTGTTCATGCTATGCAAGACAGTCGCGGGGGGGCGGGATAATGGAGCGAGGGCACTGCTGACTCAGAGAAGGGAGTAGGAAGGGGTGGAGTGGGGGCAGGGCCTGTAGCTGAGTAGTGAGCACACCCAGCACATTGGAAAGTTGGTGCCTGTAGCTTGAATCCCGGAGTTGTTACCTATACAAGGAGCTGCATATTAAATTATAAAGGCCACCCCTGATCTAGACCATTCCTGAGAGCTGTTTGTCCAGCCTGCTCTTAAAAATCCCCAAAGATGGAGATTCCACAACCTCCCTAGGCAATTTATTCCAGTGCTTAACCACCCTGACAGTTAGGGAGCTTTTCCTAATGTCCAACCTAAACCTTCCTTGCTGCAATTTAAGCCCATTGCTTCTTATCCTATCCTCAGAGGTTAAGAAGAACAATGTTTCTCCTTCCTCCTTGAAGTGAACTTTTATGTACTTGAAAGCTGATCAGGACTCCAGACTAAACAAACACAATTTTTTCCGTCTTCCCTCATAGGTATGTTCTCTAGACCTTTAATCATTTTTGTTGCTCTTCTCTGGACTTTCTCCAATTTTTCCACATCTTTCCTGAAATGTGGGGCCCAGAACTGGACACACCACTGCAGTTGAGACCTAATCAGTGCGGAGTAGAGCGGAAGAATTACTTCTCGTGTCTTGCTTACAATACTCCTGCTAATACATCTCAGAATTATACTTGGGTTTTTTGCAACAGTGTAACACTGTTGACTGATATTTAGCTTGTGATTCACTGTGACTCCCAGATCTGTTCCTGCAGTGCTCCTTCCTAGGCAGTCATTTCCTGTCTTATATATGTGCAACTGATTGTTCCTTCCTAAGTGGAGTACTTTGGATTTGTCCTTATTGAATTTCATCCTATATACTTCAGACCATTTCTCCAGTTTGTCCAGATGATTTTGACTTTTTTATTCTATCCTCCAAAGCACTTGCAACCCCTCCAATCTTGGTATCGTCCACAAACTTTATAAGTGTACAGAGCGACTCTGCTACTGGGAAGGTTTCACTATGTCTCAGTGGGTTATACTCTGGTGACAGGGGGCTACGCCTGTACTGGAATAAGGTCACTCTGTGCTTCACAGTGTGGCAGAATCTAGAATGTCCACTACCAGGGAAAATTGCTGGGGGGAATCGACATGTGGAAAGGACAGAAACCCTGTGTGAATTCTCTCACGTTGCCCTTCTCGCCCTGGCAGGCTACAGATTGTCCACATTTTGCCTCAAATCATCTTGTCCTCCCAGGGGGAAGGAAATGGCTGCAGTGGAACTGGCTCAGGTAAGGGATTATCAGGGAGCTGGTGGTGGGTTCTGCTTGGAGGGAGAGGAGAAGTAAATGTATAGAAGAGTGGGATCTGCTAGAGGTAGTGGGAAGCAGGAACTATCTAGGGTGTGGAATGGGAGGGGAAAGGATGTGACAAACCTGCTGAGACTTGTGTAAGGTAGGGTGTGATGGGTTGTCACCCGGGGATGCAGTCTGGGGGGCTTCTGGGAACCGCTGTGCCCTCTAACCCTCAAACTGGGCTGGCCCTTCTCACACTGCTTTGCTGGAGATTCAGCCAGCCTGTCCAGGCCCTATAACAGGACAGCAGGTGATGCCATGCATCCAACTAAGCTACCTGAGTGATTTACCTAAGCCACAGATAGACGACAGCCAATTTCCCAGCGAAAAGTGATAGCAAACAGATCAAAGCAGATTACTTAGCAAATAACCAAAAACTCAGACTAAGCCTAACATACTATCTGGATAGAATCTGAATTAGCAATTTCTCACCCTGACTGATGATACAAGCAGTCCACCAAGTTTCCATACACAAGCTAGAAATCCCTTTACCCTGGGACCAACACTTTCCCCCAGTTCAGTCTTTGTTCCTCAGGTGTTTCCAGGAGTTTTCTTGTGTGCGGAATGAGGCCAAGAGCTGATGTCACACCCCACCTTATGTAGCTTTTCCATATGGAAGGAACCCTTTGTTCCAAACTCAGTTCCAAGTCCAGTTTGTGGAAAAATACAAAGATACCAAAATGGAGTGTAGTGTCATGTGGTATGATCACGTGCCCTACAATGGCCTGCTGAGTCATAGTAAGCATGACTCCTACGCTGGCTGAAACATTCACAGGAAGGCTAAACTCTTCCACGGTCCATTGTCTTTCTTGATGAGCCATTAACACTGTCTAGCTTCTTTGTTGTACCTGAAAGGCTCGTTATGAGTGTTACCCAGAGTAAGCACATTTGAAAGACAGATACGTAGTCAATATCCATAACTTCAGATACAAACATAATACATGCACATAAATAGGACAATCATATTCAGCAACTCATAACTTTTCCAATGACACGGAACATGACGCATCTTGCACTAAATCGATCATAATTATGTCCTTATCATTTTATAATCATACCACTATGCTGAATGTGGGGTGTAGTGTCAGGGCCTAATTTCAAGGCACAGGAATTGGGAATAGAACTTCCTCTCTTTGAGGAACAGGAAATAAGCCTCCAACCAGGGCTGGGACAATTTCCCAGACTCCCAATGCTGGAACCTAAATCTACTGAAACTTCATTATTTACCACCACGCCCAATGTTTGTGGCAACTGAAAACTTTATCAGTGATGATTTTATATTCTCTTCCAGACCATTGATAAGAATGTTAAATAGCACAGAGTGAAGAACCAATCCTTGTGGGAACCTGCTAGAAAGAACTCTACTTGACCATGGTTCCCATTTACAATCATAGTTTTTAATCTATTTAATGTATGCTGTGTTTATTTTGTATCTTTCTAGTTTTCTAGACAAAATGTTGTGCCAAACCAAGTCATATGCCTTACAGAAGTCTTGGTATATTACATCAATACTATTAGCTGCAACCAAACTTTTGATCTCATCCAATAAGGATATCCAGTGTTTTTGATTGGATCTGTTGTCTCTGAACCTTTGTTAATTGGTACTAATTATATTACCCTCCTTTAATTTTTTATTAATTAAATCCATATTTGCTGCTCCATTATCTTGGCCAGTACTGATGTCAGACTCACACTCTTGTAATTAGCTGGGTCATCTTTTTTACACTTATTAAATATTGGCACAGCATTAGCTTTATTCCAGTTATTTGGAATTTCCTCAATGTTCCAAGTCCTAATTAAAATCAATATTAACAAAAAGTCCTCCACACTCCTCCACCAGGTCTTTCAAAACTCTTGGATACAAATTATCTGGACCTGCTTATTTAAACCTGTCTATCTGTAATCCTCGTCAGTTATTGTTGGGATGGAAAGACTGTTGTCGTCAATATCTTATATGACTTAGGATATCTCCATTAATTTAATTTATCTCCTAGAACTGGAAGGGACCTTGAAAGGTCATAGAGTCCAGCCCTCTGCCTTCACTAGCAGGACCAAGTACTGATTTTGCCCCGGATCCCTAAGTGGCCCCCTCAAGGATTGAACTAAACCCTGGGTTTAGCAGGCCAATGCTCAAACCCCTGAGCTCTCCCTCCCCCCTATACATCATCTGTTTTTCTCCAAATCCAGGAGTGAAATATTTATTGATGACTTTTACCTCTTCTGCGTTATGTTTGATAATTCTGCCATTTCCATCTAGTAATTTACCACTACCATTGTTAGGGATTATTTTTGTACTTAATTCACTTTTTAAAAACTTCCTTCTTATTTTCATTGGTTGATCATTGATTTCTGATAGCACAAACTTTCTACAATTCTGACTTTCTAACTTCTATTCTTTACTATTGACTTCCTGTTTCTTCCATATATTTAATTTGGAGAGTGTTAGGATTCCTACATCAGGGTCCAGAGACAGCCCCATCTCCTAGATCTAGCCCTGGCTAGTAGGTATGTGATAAGTGTGACTACCCTGCCTCCGTCTGTCAGCTGGGAGATGCAAAGGTTCTCTCTTTCTACCCTCTGATGCCTCCTGGCTGCTCTAAGCAAGGTGGGGTGGGACTCTGTTAACATGTGTCTCCCGGAGCTTCCATTTACCTGGTGCTGCTGTTCTCTGAATAGTGGGGCTGTGAGTGTGGCAGCAGGTCCTGATTGTTGGACTCTTTCTTTTTCAGGGGCCGGTGACCTTTGAGGAGGTGGCTGTGTATTTTACCAGGGGAGAGGGGGCTCTGCTGGACCCCACTCAGAGAGCCCTCTACAGGGACGTCATGCAGGAGAACTATGAGACGGTGGTCTTGCTGGGTAAGGAGTCCTGTCCCCTGGGTTATTAGAAGTTGTTGGGTCTCTAAAGAACCTGAGTAGTAATAACTTTATATCTTTACTTGTCATACAAGTTTTGCAGGTTTCCTTGCCCCCCTTTTTTTGCCTAGTGTCATTTTTGGACATGTGCCTTTTTGGTACCATCAGTCATTTTAAAATTGCATTTAATGTATTCTTATTGGCTACATTAGTAACCGTATTAATAACTGTAGCTTACATGCCTTTTCCTCATTTTAAGAGGAAAATAGCTGCCTATAGAATTCTAAATTGAGTAATTAGGTGTATGACTCATGCATGGTTTGTGTGACAGTCAGATGAGCTCTTTTAGGAGAGCGTGTAATGTTGCCATTCAGGGTCCCATGGGTGAAGGGATAAGAGAGCCATGGGAGGGGCAGAGAAGAGGGGGGAGTAGATAATTCTGCGGTGCCAGGACATGGGGAGGGAGTGTGCAGGGTTAGAGCTAAGAAGCAGCAGGGAGGTAGGAGGTAGTGAGAGATGAGGAGAAAATACAAGAAGTTCCCAAGGTGCCGGGAGGTGGTGCTGGCTGAAAGTAATGGAGAGAAGGGGAGGGGAGTGTGGAGGAAGGCACCCAGGAAGTTGTCTGCATGGGTCAGTGGGAGAGAGGAGAGGTTTGGGGATCTAGAGCTGTGGAGAATTGCAGACCCTGTCCACCGATGCTGAGTCCTTGCTGTATCCTCCCTCTCATAGCAGGGCCGCTACCCAGGCACAAATGGGCACTTTGTTGATGATGTCACAGGGTGGTAATGTAGCCTGTACAATTTTTACACCTATAAGATTATGTATTCCAAACGGCTTCACACCAGTCAGGCTTATCTCTATACGCCAGTACAATCTGTTCCCCAGTGTTCCATTTCCACTCTGATGCTGCGGAGTGTTTACTCCTGTCTCCCTTCCCAGCTCTGATGCCTCAGAGCCTTGCCTGTATCCCTGTTCCCGTACCCCCCCTAACAAAGATTCGACATTTGTGGGGTCTCATCTGGACTACTGTGTCCAGTTTTGGGCCCAACACTATAAGAAGGATATGGAAAAATTGGAAAGCATCCAGTGAAGGACAACAAAAATGACTAGGGGACATGACTTCTGAGGAGAGGCTGAGGGAACTGGGATTATTTAGTCTGCAGAAGAGAAGAATGAGGGGGGATTTGATAGCTGCTTTCAGCTACCTGAAGGGGGGTTCCGAAGAGGATGGATCTAGTCTTTTCTCAGTGGTAGCAGATGACAGACAAAGAGTAATGGTTTCAAGTTGCAGTGGGGGAGGTTTAGGTTTATGTTGGATATTAGGAAACACTATTTCACAAGTGGGGAAGCACTGGAATGAGTTCCCTCGGGAGGTGGTGGAATCTCCTTCCTTAGAGGTTTTTAAGATCAGGCTTGATAAAGCCCTAGCTGAGATGATACAGGGTATGGCTACACTTTCAGCTGTACAGCGCTGTCACGGGAGCACTCCCACGGCAGCGCTTTGAAATGCGAGTGTAGTCGCGGCTCCAGCCAGCACTGGGAGAGAGCTCTCCCAGCGCTGCAGGTACTCCATGTAGCCCCGAGGATTAATCTGTTGGTCTGTATAAATATCTTTCTTATGTATTTAAGAATTTAAGTATGTAATAGTCTTATAGATTTATATTAATGTAACCCTTCTGCTCCTCTGAATTGGCAGCAACAAGGGCCGGGTTCAGTATCCAGGGGTTCCGTTTCAATAACACCATGCATAACCGGCTCGAGCCCCCACCCAGTGACCTGGGACACTTACATACCACACCCCCCTGGGTGCCTCTAGGAGGCAATACTTCCCCTCTCGCAAGCACGGAGTCTGAGTGTAGCAAAATCTTTTTAATAAAGGAAGGAAACAATGCGGCATCCCGCTGGAGAAACACCCCAAACAGGATTATAACACAAAACATAAACAAAAAAAACCCACCCCCAGGTACGTTTGGCAATATCCTTTTCCCCTTTGGGTCCAATCACCCCAAAGCCCAACAACCCAAAAGTCTCTGGTCAGTGCCACCCCAGAATTCGAGAGTTTATCTGCAGAGTTTTACCGCCCCCCAGCCTGGGTGGAAAAGAGGGGGTGGGAGTCCACACAGGGTGTTAAGGGGCACCTTACATGGGCCAGGGCCAACTGCTCTGCCTCTCCGTGGAGTTCTGCTGTAGCCTTCACCATAACCGGCAGTGCCACTCCTCCAGCTGTCCCTGCAAACCGCTTCACTCCGCTCACTGTTCCATTGGCTGCTCCAACACGCTGCAAATTGCTCTGCTCTGCTCACTGCTTAATGATAGGTCTTCAGGCTCCCCCACTAGTTAACATAGTGCTCTGTGATCTCAATTCAGCTCTTTCAGTGATTTCAGCTCTTAGCAGGGGAACCTTGGTGCTGGTGCACCATTGGCCCAACTCAGCAGTCTCTAGATAGAGTCCTAATAGAATAAAAAATTAGCTCTACTCTTTAACATTGGAGAGAGGAGAATGTGCAATTAGTGTTTCAGGCCCTCAAAAGGTGCCCATACCATTAGGTGTACACACCACTCCCCAACCTCTCTTAATTCATGGGGTTTTGGAACCCATGTCCCATGTTTGGCAAGTACCACCCAACTGAGGTTGAGTCATTTCTGTCACAAAGCAGTCCCACAGCTCCCCATTCACACAATCAGGGTGACAAACTTTTTTTCCTCCTGCCCCAATAACAAAGAAATTGGGGATCCCAGAGCTGTTAAAATCACCATCCCAAGCTGCTGTGGGGTTATGCTAAATGAGGGATGGATGCCAATGCAAATTCTTGAAATTCTTTCCACACTCTCTACAGTTCACCACCAGATATCAGGGTAGCGCTCATCCTGACTCTGCTTAATCAAGAATAAGTTTGGCTGAAATGCAAAGAAACCTACAGGTCAAACATCCTGTATGACGCTAAGGCAACTTCAGCACATTTTGGGACCCTTACTCAGAAAAGTAATAATAGACAAAATACCTGCGCAGATGTCTGGAGAACTTTAACTGAACCAAGAATAGTAAAGGGTGGAAAAAAGGGATTTTTGCCCACAAATCTAACAAGTACACCACAAATGCATACATACCTGTCATTCATACGCACATAAATGTTAGCCTATGAGGCAGGCATACCCTAACATTTCCGTGAGGGGAAGATGAAATTTGGGCATAAGAGGAAGAATTTCCGACCAATGCTCTATAAAAGGTAAGACAATTTACCATTAAACAGGCAATTCTGCACATCTGTCTGCTCCTGTCTACACCTTCATTGCCTCCACCTTCCACAATACCCTCATCTATGTATCGATGTCACCCATTTATGACGGCTGTTAACTATTAATAATCTGTAGTATTATTTCTTTTCAAAACTGTAAGTGAAAAGAGATTCAATCTCTCTTGTATTTCATTTTAGTTAAAGCATTTAGCATATATAGAGTTAAATTAGAACACAGACAATTTTGAAGTAACTTCCTCTGCCAGAGGTGTGAAAAACGCCCAAGGTGCCGCTGCACCACAGCGAGTAAGTGTATTATCATAAATATATCTCTTATAGAACTGTGATATTTTGTAACTTTGTAATCTTGAACTGTTTTAACATTTGCTTATTATTTCATTGACTTTAATAAAAAGATCATTATGACTATATCTGTCTCAGTGTAAGCGCCTGTCATATACCCCAAAGTTTCTTTTATAAGCTCTGTGAAGCCTGATTCAGGATGAACTTTATTTTCTAATCAAACATATTGGTGACCCAAACCTATACTAATTAATATCCAGTAATTATTATTATTATTATTATTATTATTATTATTAATCAATTAAAATTACATCAAGACTACTAACATACCCCAAATCAGGCTACATCCACCTCCCCGTGGGGATTAGCTTACAGTGCTGGAAGCCATGCTCCCAGTGCTGGGGCACTGTTTACACTGGCACTTTACAGCGCTGTAACTTGCTGCGCTCAGGGGGGTGTTTTTTCACACCCCTGAGCGAGAAAGTTGCAGCGCTGTAAAGCACCAGTGTAGCCAAGCCCTTAGTTGGGGATTGGTCCTGCTTTGAGCAGGGGGTGGGACTAGATGACCTTCCAAGATCCCTTCCAACCCTGATATTCTATGATTCCAATTTCCTTTCCCTCTCCTGTTTGACCTCATTTACAGGGTAATATTCTCAGCTATACCTTAACCAATCATTGTGCTGAAGTTTAACTAACCAATTCTAACATATTGTGACATAATTCTCTGTGAAGGTGTCGGCCACCTTTCAGAAGTGCTGTGCCAAGTCTTCATTTACTCACTCTAATTTAAGGTTTCACATGCCAGTAATACATTTTAACGTTTTTAGATGGTCTCTTTCTATAAGTCTATAATACATAATTAAACTATTGTATGTAAAGTCAATAAGGTTTTTAAAATGTTTAAAAAGCTTCATTTAAAATTAAATTAAAATGCAGAGCACCCCTGACCGGTGGCCAGGACCTGGGCAGTGTGAGTGCCACTGAAAATCAGCTCATGTGCTGCCATAGGGTGCCTACTCCTGCTCTAACCAGTTATAAACCACTACCTTAATTAACTTACACCTAGCAACATTAATTATACAGGAGAGAGAAACGATTAGAGAACCAGACTGATTAACAAAGTAAAAGTGGGGGCCATAAAGATAAAGCAATACAGAAATGAAGGTTTCACAACCATTGATAAGTGATTTCTTGCCAGACAGAGTGCTATCAAATTAAGGTTTCTTTAACCATCTTAAGATCCGGGACTACAGGAGAACTGTAACGGGGAGGAAAGGCACCGAGCAATGGCCCGAGGCCAAGAAGGGACCTGGGGGGGTGGGAAGAGAGGTGGGGGGGCCGACCAAATAGCCCCAGGCAGAGGATTACAACCTGAATAAGAGGGCGGTGTTATAAGTGTGGGGAATTGGGGCATCTAGCAGCCCAATGCCCCAGCAGGGAAGAACCTATGCAGTGTAATCTGGGGAATTATTGGGAGCAATGTGGCCTAATTGGCTTGGTAGGGGTCACAATGACCTCACATGGATATACAAAGTCAGTAAAAATGAATGGTATTAAGACCATAGCATTAATAGATTCTGGGAGTGCTGTCACGCTGATCTCGGGGAAGTTGGTGGTGCGAGACCAACTAACCCGGGCCAAAAACAGGGGTAACATGCGTTCATGTCACCCTGAATTTCTACCCCACAGTCCTGGTACAGATAGAGATCCAAGGGAGTATTACCAGGGTAACTGCTGGGGTGGTCCCCAAGCTCCCCTACCCTGTCTTAATTGGTAGGGATTTCCCCGGGTTTGAGAGCTTACTTACCCCACTAGAGCCAGGGAAGGATAGCAACCCCCAGGCTGAGACAGAGGCACCTACAGATAGCTTCACCGCAATGTTTGCTGAATTTGCTCCAGAGTTATTCTCATCCCCTGGGAAACCCCAAAAGTCTGGTCAGGAAAGGAGGTCAGATAAAAGATTAGGGACCAGGATTCTAGCAGAGAATCAAAAAACTTCCCTTGTGGGTAGGCGAACCCATTCAGGAGGCCAGAAGATAATTCAAGCCAGGAATGACTCAGAGGCGGTTCCTAGCCCAAGGAGCAGCAACCCAGGGGTAACAGTGGAAATAGGCCCCCTAGAATTAGGTCAGATCGGTACCGCACTTTAGAATTTCGGGCAGGAACAGGCCAATGATCCGCTATATGCGAATGTGAGGGAGGACATAGAGGAAGTAAATGGCGTACCTGTGGAAGAAAAAATCAAATGCCCAAGGCCATATTATATGCTCAAACGCGATCTCTTGTACAGGATAGAGCAAATACGAGGGGAAGAAGTAGAGCAACTCTTAGTCCCATGGAAACACACAAGGGGAGTACTAGAGTTAGCTCACACTCATCTATTTGGGGGACGTCTAGGAGTAAACTAGACACTGGATAGAGTCCTAAGAAGGTTTTATTGGTTAGGGATACGTGCAGAAATCCAGCGATATAGTGCCTCCTGCCCTGAATGCCAGTCACATAGCCCCCAACCTTACTTGCAGGCCCCATTAGTACCTTTGCCTATTATTGAAGTCCCTTTCGAGAGGATAGCCATGGACATAGTAGGCCCACTGGAAAGATTGGCACGGGGCCACCGAAACGTACTAGTCATCCTTGACTACGGCACGTGATATCCAGAAGCCATTCCTTTAAGAAACTCCACATCCAAGGCAATAGCAAAAGAACTATTACAGGTTTTTGCCAGAGTGGGCATCCCTAAGGAGATCCTGACCGACCCAGGAACCCCTTTCATGTCAAAATTAATGAAGGACTTACGTGCCCTACTCTGCATCCAGGCCATACGGACCTCAGTCTACCATCCACAAACAGATGGACTGGTCGTGCGGTTTAATCGTACCCTTAAAAGTATGATCTGGAAGGTGGTAGCACAGGACGGAAAAGACTGGGATACCCTTCTACCGGATCTAATGTTTGCTATACGGGAAGTCCCCCAGGTGTCCACTGGTTTCTCACCCTTTGAACTACTGTACGGACGCCACCCGCGCGGGATGTTCAATATCGCCAAGGAAGATTCGGAAGAACAACCCAACCCCAGAAAGAATGTCATAGAGCACATGACACAGATGAGAGAGTGAATAACTTGAGTAACTCCTATAGTACGAGAACATTTGGAAAAAGCGCAAGAGGCCCAGCGGACATATTACTACCATCGGGCGAAAGTACGGAGATTTCAGCTGGGGAAACGGGTGATGGTGCTAGTGCCAACAGCAGAAAGCAAACTCCTAGCCAGCTGGCATGGACCATATGAGATAGTGGAAGCCATTGGGGAGGTGGACTATCAGGTCAGACAACCAGACCGCTGAAAGCCAGAGCAAATCTACCATGTCAACTTACTGAAACCCTGGCCTGAGTGAGAGACGTGTCTGGTCATTCGAGGAGCTCCACCCATACAGATGACTCACAGGGGCAGGTAAAGATATCTCCAGAATTAACCCCAGAACAACAAACAGAGGTCATTGAGATGATCCACCAGAACCAGGACATGTTCTGTACACAACTGGGCTGTACAACACTGGTCCAACGTCATATTGTCACCAGCCCCGGAGTAAGGGTGACGATAAGACCATACCAAATACCGGAAGCTAAAAGGGAAGAAATTAGGACAGAAGTGAAGAAGATGCTGGAACTCGGGGTTATTGAAGAATCCCACAGTCAGTGGTCCAGCCCTATCATCCTAGTCCCCAAGCCTGATGGCACCCTGAAGTTTTGCAACAACTTCTGGAAATTGAATGAAGTATCCCAATTCGATGCCTATCTAATACCACGCATTGATGAGCTAGTTGATCAGTTAGGCAAGGCCCGATATCTAACCACTCTGGATCAGACCAAAGAATATTGGCAAATTCTCCTGGCCAAGAATACCAAGGAAAATACTGCTTTCTCTACAGCCAATGACCTGTTTCAATACACTGTCCTCCCTTTCGGACTCCATGGGGCCCCTGCAACGTTCCAACAACTTATGGATAAGTTACTGCGACCCTATGCCAAGTATGCCGCCGCCTATCTAGACGACATAGTCATCCATAGCCCTGACTGGGAAACGCATCTAGGAAATGTAGAAGCAGTGGAATGCTGGCCTCACTGCTAACCTTCTCAAGTGCGTGATAGGACTAGCTGAGGCCAGATGCTTTGGGTATGTAGTAGGGAGAGGTTTGGTGAAACCTCAGTGGAATAAAGTGGAGGCGATACAAGGTTGGCCTCGACCAGTCCGCAAAAAGCAAGTCAGAGCATTTCTAGGGATAGTAGGATACTGTCGGAGATTCATCTCTCATTTCGCCACAAGATCAGGGCCATTGACGGATCTGATAAAAGCTCGGTGCCTCAAGATAGTAAAGTGAACTGATGCGACAGAAGAAGCATTTGCAGATTTAAGGACAGTCCTGTGCTGCCATCCAGTACTCATAGCCCCAGACTTCAAGAAGGAATTCATCCTACAAACAGACGCTTCGGAGGTAGGGCTAGGAGCCATCCTTTCACAGATGGTAGGGGAGGAGGAACACCCAATCTTGTACCTCAGCCGGAAACTCCTCCCCAAGGAACAAAAGTATGCTGTCGTTGAAAAGGAATGTCTGGCGGTAAAATGGGCTATGGAGACTCTCCGCTACTGTCTGCTGGGGTGGCGGTTTACCCTCATGACAGACCACGCCCCGCTCCAGTGGACACACAGAAACAAGGAGAAGAATACAAGAGTGACTAGATGGTTCCTATCCCTGTGGCCCTTCCAGTTCCGGGTACAGCATAGAGCTCGAAGCCAACATGGCAACGCTGATGGCCTATCGCGACAACACTGCCTCTCGTCCCCAGTAGCCCAACCCTATGGTGTTGAGGGGGGAGGGATGTGTGATACAGCATGGCCAGAGGGCAGCAGGAGACGGTTAGAAGGGAACTTTATTCCCTGTAAGGGGAAGAAACTTTGCTATAGATTAACTAGAGCACCTGATGCTAAATAGAGCACCTGAAGCCAATTAGAGCACCTGAAGTCAGTCACATGATAAAAACCCATGCTTCAATCAGACAGCATGGGAGTTGGAACAGAGAACAGTTTTACAGAGTTGGAGCAGAAAGGATTGCTGTTGGAGCAGAGAACAGTTTGAAGGGAAGCTGAGGACAGTTTGGAGAAGTGCTGCTGTGGGCTAAGAAGTCCTAGACTCTAGGTAAGGGACACTTGGCTTGTACAGAGGGAGGGCAGGAATCCCCCCACAAGCTGAAGGGCAGGAGAGGAAAGTAGCCCAGGGGAAGGAAACGTCAGTTCAAGTGGTTCACCATTATCCTCAGGGCCTCTGGGCTGGGATCTGGAGTAGAGAACGGGCCCAGGTCCCTCCCTCTCCGCTCTCCTCCTCTAGGACACTAGTGGGACAATTAATATTCCGATTTAGGGGTAAAGAATAGCACCCTGAACCCCCCCCAAAGAAGAGAAAAGTGCGAGACCCATCATAATAGTGCCTGCAATTTGCCACACAATGTTTACACTACCACAGTCAGTCGACCTACGCTACGCAACTCCAGGTACCTGAATAATGCAGCTGGAGTCAGCGTACCTTAGGTCAAGTTACTGCAGGGTCTACACTGGGGGTGGGGTCGACGGGAGAAAATCCCACATTGACTTACTTTACTCTTCTCATCTGGGTAGAGTTCAGGAGTCAACTGGAGACCGATCTGCAGTCGATTTAGCGGGTGTTTACTAAATTGTATCGCTAAATCGACCACGAGTAGATCAATCTCAGAGCATCGAACCCGACTGTAGTGTAGACCTGCCCTTAATAACCCATTTATTTATGTTCACCTCCTTGCCCCTCAACGCATGTTCCAATCTAATAAGCAATACTCTGACGATGACATTTTCTCTATAGTGCAGGGGTAGGCAACCTATGGCAGGTGTGTCGAAGATGGCGCGCAAGCTGATTTTCAGTGGCACACTCAATGCCTGGGTCCTGGCCACTGGTCTGGGGGGCTCTGCACTTTAATTTAATTTTAATTGAAGCTTTTTAAACATTTTAAAAACTTTCTTTACTTCACATACAACAATAGTTTAGTTATATATTATAGACTTATAGAAAGAAACCTTCTAAAAATGTTAAAATGTATTACTGGCATGCGGAACCTTAAATTAGAGTGAATAAATGAAGACTCGGCACACCACTTCTGAAAGGTTGCCGACCCCTGCTCAAGTGAGTATAAAATTGCCCACAAGACAGGGTGGTCATAGATCATAAACTCAGGTTGGGGTCGCCAGGAGTGAGAGTTCGGTGAGAGTCTTGTCCCCCCTCTCCGCATCAGCCACAAGCTGTCTTCCCTCCAGGATCCTTGGATCTTTGAGCCTCTCCTTCCTGAGGTTGAGTGGCCCAGTTATTGTTTCTTACAGTCTCCTTTTCTGGAAGAATTAGAGGCTGTTGCTCCTGAATTTTAGCATTTAATTCTCCACCCTTCTCCACACACTGGGGGAGTTTAATTCTCTCTCCCATTACACCTGAGTCAGTAGATTTCCTAATTCTCCAAAATGTGCTTTTGCAATGTCACAGTTCAGGGGTAGCTAAGCCTTTGACCTGCCTCAATGTTCTGCTCAAGGAATGCCCTTTCAAGTATCAGGCCTCTAGCCAGCCCTCTCTATGGGAAGGGACCCGCATGCCTCTCCTTTTTGACCAGGGTTTGAGGATTGCAGTTTGTCCTCCACTGTGTTCACTGGACTAACGTCCAGTTCTTGTGCTTTGCTTTCTCTCCAAGGGCTGTGAGCTGTATGTGTCTGATAGAGGTTGGAATTTGGGAGATATTTCTATGATGCCAATACACACCTCAGTTTCCCTCTGTGGTTGGTATTGCTGTGGTTATAAAGAGCAGGAGACATGAGATGTTTTGTTGTGTATCTGTCATGGGATGATATGAATGGGTCATTAAGGACTGGCTGGGACCAATCTACATCAATGGAATACGCTACAGAGACAAGGGAATAATTGTCACCTGTCCATGTGAGGATCTCCGCTTGGCTGAGTGAAGCATACATGGACTCGTTATATTTTAAAGCATACATGGACTCATTATATTTTTAAGAGCAGGAAGAACTGGGCTTGCAGGCGCAAGAAGCTCTACCAGAACGAAGATAAATGGACAGGCACAGTGAAAGGAAACCAGACTGTTTTCTGCAGCAGCCTGGCTCAAGAGCATTGGCTAGTATGGACTATATTGTCTTCTTCACATCTCTGTCCTAATCTAAGGACTTCCCAATGCTCAGCTGACTAATAAGCTCTGCTATGTTTTAAAAGTTTGCCCAGTGTCACAGCAAAAATTTGCTCTGTGCATTGACTGAGGAACAGTCACTGAACAGAACTGTGGTTCAGCTGGACCTGCTGGCAGAGCTCATAGGTTGAAATAGGAGTGTTGAAGCCAGAGGCTCAGTCTCAGGTGTTGTAGGTACATGGTCTATCCTTGTGGAAGAGTGGGAGCCCTTGGGGGAACCTCCCAAAGACTGTTTAAAAGCCAAGGCATTGCACAGATCCTATGGATCCATAACTGTGTGCCTTATGGGGAAAAGATTAAAAAAAATACAGAAATGAGGATTTCACAACCATTGATAAGTGATTTCTTGTCAGACAGAATGCTATCAAACTAAGGTTTCTTTAACCATCTTAAGATTTATTTCTTTATCTGATGGTAATGAGCATAATACAGACAGGATCGTCTTCCTAACAGCCTGTCATAAACAGATAATTAAGGGTTAATGCCTCTTTTACCTGTAAAGGGTTAAGAAGTTCACCTAGCCTAGCTGACACCTGACTAGAGGAACCATTAAGGGAACAAGATGTTTCAAAAGGAAGGAGGGAATTTTCCTTTGTTTAGATTCTGTTTCAGTTTCAGCCAGAGTGAAAAAGATAAGGAACCAGCCTCTTATCAGAGTAGTAAGTTTTAGAAAGGAATAAATAGGTTTATATTTATTTTCCTTTGTAACTTGTCTTTGTGCAACTAGGGGAATTATCAAATTGGGTATTCTTGTGTGTATTAAGGTTTTTGCCCAGGGGAACATCCTGTGTTTTAAATCTATTGTCTGTGAGATTAGCTGGTATGCTGTCTTCCAGAGGTTTTTTTTTTTTCTTTCTTTCTTTTACCTTTCTTTTCTTTAATTAAAAGCCTTCTTTTTAAGAACCTGATTGATTTTTTTTCCCTGTTTTTTTTAGATCCAAGGGAATTGGATCTGAACTCACCAGGGAATTGGTGGAGTCTCTCAAGGCTACTCAGGGAGGGGAAGGTTTTGGAGGGAAAGAGAGTTTTTCAGGTACTCAGAAATCTGGATAGTGGCAGCAATCTAAGCTTACTCAGATCTAAGCTGGTAGTTAAGCTTAGAGGTGTTCATGCAGGTCCCCACATCTGTACCCTAACGTTCAGAGTGGGGGTGAGACGTATGACACAGCCCAATAGCACCTTATTTCAGTGTGACTGGTTTGGGATGTGAGGATGTGACCCTTTGCTTCCCAGCTTTTGACTGCCCCTGCTGCTTAGCCAAAGGCCTTAGCCTAAGAACAAGGCCTCAGACTATCCTAGTGAGAGAAGACCCATACACAGGCAGACTGTCATTTTGATTCTTTGTTTTTATACCCCTGTAAGTAGCTAAGTGATAAAAACACACTTAAGTTTTTAAAGTATAGGCTTTACAGGCAGGCCTGAATATCTCTATTCTAACAGTGGGTTCTACCCCTCCCTTGTTCTGTGTATGTCTTTTCTATTTAGATTGTAAATTCTTCAGGGAATGGGCCATCTACTATTCTCTGTTTGTACTTTGCCTGGCACAATGAGGACCCAGTGTTAGTTGGTCCTTAGGCACTAAGATAATGAATATGATTTATTATAATAATAACAACTCTTCTGCCACTTTTGAGCCAAGGAAGCTGGCCTTGGGATGTTACTGCTTAAAAATGAGCTGGGGTTAAAACCATGGAATATTCTTTGTGACAATTATGCCACAAATTACACTGACCTCCCTTGTTCTCTTTGCTTTGAGCAGGGTTTCCAATTTCCAAACCTGATGTGATCTCACAGCTGGAACAAGGGGAGGAGCCATGGGTCCCGGACCTCCATGGCTCTGAGAAAGAAATGTCCCCGAGAGCTGCCTACACAGGTGAGGAATTGGTTAAACCAGCTCAAAAACTGTTTGGGAATGCAGGAAACATTTGGGATGCCCTACAAAGACCCTCTGAGCTCTCCAAGTTCAGGATTGTTTCCTGCAGTTGTAGAATCATTATGGCAGATGTCACTCATGGCTTCCCTCCTATTCTGACTGACAACTGGCAGCAGGTCCTTCCCTGATCTCGCTTTCCCGTGAGTGTTCTGGTGAGATGCAGACCAAAACTGATCCCTTCCTTTGTCCTCCAGGGAAGGGTTTGGGGAAAATCAGCTCCTGATAGGTTTGATCTCTCCCACACATATTTTGGTTTGTTCACCCCTTTTTCCATTCCTCTCTCTGAGATTTCCTTTCTTTCCGGTGCAGGCAGTGACCTATGTCTGGATTCTCTCTGTTTCCCATCACGTGATAGGATGATGAGTGAGAATGAGGAGAAACCCCATCAGGAAGATGCTGAGCAAGTAGAACCACATGGAACATTTTCAGGAAGATCCAAAGGGAATGTTTCCAGGAGTTGCGCACTTCCAGAAAAAGCGAAAGCCTGTGAGACTCAGGATTGGCTAGAGGAAAATTTCAGTAGCCTCTCAGACCTTATCACAAGTGAGAGAATCAACTTGGAAGAGATACGCTACAGATGCCATGAGTGCAGGAACAGCTTCAGTCAGAGCTCAAACCTTATCACACATCAGACAATCCACACAGGGGAAATGCCCTACACATGCTCTGAGTGTGGGAAAAGCTTCAATCAGAGCTCAAACCTTATCACACATCGGAGAATCCGCACAGGAGAGAAGCCTTACAGATGCTCTGAGTGCGGGAAAAGCTTCAGTCGGAACTCAGACCGTACCAGACATCAGAGAATCCACACGAGAGAGAAGCCCTACACATGCTCTGAGTGCAGGAAAAGCTTCAGTCGGCGATCAGACCTGATCACACATCAGAAAATCCACACAGATGAGACACTCTACACATGCGCTGAGTGTGGGAAATTCTTCAGTCAGAGCTCAAACCTTATCAGACATCGGAGAATCCACACACGAGAGACGCCCTACACATGCTCTGTGTGTGGGAAAAGCTTCAATCAGAGCTCAAACCTTATCAGACATTGGAGAATCCACACAGGAGAGATGCCCTACACATGTTCTGTGTGCAGGAACAGCTTCAGTCAGCGCTCTGACCTTATCACACATCAGACAATCCACACAGGTGAGACACTCTGCACATGCTCTGAGTGTGGGAAAAACTTCAGTTGGCGCTCACATCTTATCACACATCAGACAATCCACACAGGAGAGAAGCCCTACACATGCTCTGAGTGCGGGAAAAGCTTCAGTCGGAGCTCAGACCTTATCACACATGAGAGAATTCACACAGGAGAGAAACCCTACACATGCTCCAGCTGTGGTAAAAACTTCAATCGGCGCTCAAACCTTATCACACATCAGAGAATCCACACGGGAGAGAAGCCCTACACATGCGCCAAGTGTGGTAAAAACTTCAATCGGCGCTCACACCTTATGAAACATCAGAAAATCCACACAAGAGAGAAGTCCTTCACATGCTCTGTGTGCAGGAACAGCTTCAGTCAGCGCTCTGACCTTATCACACATCAGACAATCCACACAGGTGAGACAATCTACACATGTGCTGAGTGTGGGAACAACTTCAGTCGGCGCGCACACTTTATCAGACATCAGAGAATCCACACAGGAGAGAAGCCCTACACATGCTCCAAGTGTGGTAAAAACTTCAATCAGCACTCACACCTTATCACACATCAGAGAATCCACGCAGGAGAGAAACCCTACACGTTATGAGTGTGGGAAAAGCTTCAGTGATGGCTCGGGCCTTATTAGACATCAGAAAATCCACATCAGAGAGAATAATAATAGATCCCTTGAGTAGGACTGGCCAAAGATTTTTGTTTTTTAATCACATTTGACAATTGCACAAAGTGATTTTTGTGTCATCTTCACCGTGGCGCCTGAGCTCCACCAGATCAATTGCCTGCTTCTGCCTTTTGCAATTCACTCTTCTTTGGGGTCAGTCCTGTGATCTTTTCTATCAGCTCCTTTCCTTTTGAGTCATAGGAGTGTGTTTCCCTCCTGCCAGGAATGTTCATCGCCTCCAGGTGGGAGAGAGGTTTGATCCCAACAAGCTACACTGAGACAAAAACTACCTGTGCCTTCTATCCACCAGGGCTGTACATGGTGTTGGCTGCTCAAGTTAGTGATCTTGGTGTAAAAAGACAATTACAGTTGTAGAGCAGATGCAGCCCAGGTGCAGTAATTGGCATTAGCTTTCCCCTTGACCTGACCTACACTCCATCACTTTTCCTAGTCTAAACAAACCCTGAGCATCATGGTTATACTGTTCCCCCATTTCAAACCAATTGTTAGTCATCAAGTTCCCTCTTGGGGAAGAAATTGTTTCATACTCAGTTGCTCTGATGTTGTGTTGGAAAGCAGATATTTTTACTACCATTTTCCTCATTTAAAATATATTGAACTATAACAAAGAGCAGGAACAGGGCAGGGATAGGGAAAAATGTCATTGCACTTGCAGTAACAGCAGAAGTGTTTAGGGTAAATTAGCAGGATTCCCTTATTCTCCATCACCATCCCAATCCCCCCTGTTCTTCTTCGAGTGATTGCTCATATCCGTTCCAGTTAGGTGTGCGTGCCATGCGTGCACACTCGTCGGAAGATTTTTACTCTAGCAACTTCGGTGGGTCGGCAGGTCACCCCTTGGAGTGGCGCTGCCATGTCGCTGGATATATTCCCCTGCCAACCCATCCGCTCCTCAGTTCCTTCTTACCACCCTTGTCGGTCATTGGAACAGTGGAGCGCGGCTTAGCTGTCCTCAACTTCCCTAGCTTCTCTTCATTCACCTGATCTCTTGTTGTGTATAGTTGACTTAGTCCATAGTATAATTAGTTTTATAGTTTATAGTTGTTAGTTAGTTGTTGTGCATAGTTTAGCGGGGTTTGGGCTCTAGCCTTCCCCACACCCGATGCCTGGGCCCATGCCCAGTTCACCAGGGTTTAAACCGTGCTCGTTCTGTAAAAAGCCGATGCCCACAAGCGATCCCCACGACTCTTGCCTAAAGTGCCTCGGGGAATCGCACATCTCCGACAAGTGCCACATTTGCAAGGCCTTTAAGCCGCAGACTAAAAAGGAGAGGGAATTTCGATTAATGACTCTCCTTATGGAGGCAGCCCTTAACCCTCCGTCCTTGGCACCGAGCACTGACAGCACTCCTCCGGCCCCGGACCGCGCTGGCTCTGCCAAGACGCCTCGGCACCGGCCTTCTCCAGTGCAGGGACCTGACCGAAGGCCTTCAACTTCCTCCACACCTTCAGTGCAGACTCATCCGGATCGCCCGGCACCTACCCCTGCCGCGGCACCGACGACCGTGGTACTGTCGACTCCGGTCCTGAGAGGGCCATCGAGTCCGGTTCAGGAGAGCTCCCTGGTGAGACCCATGGTCGAGCTGACTGTCCCCTCGCCGGAGACATTCTCCTCGGCCAGGGACCTTATTGTGATGACTGAATCTGCCCTGCCTCACCCCCCCGGCACCGCCGGTGTGGGTTCTCCCTTCCAGAGGCAAGCCTGCCGCTATGAGGCCTCCTTCACTGGAGTCGATGAGCTGGCACCGGTCCTGATCCATATCCCGGCACCGCTCAAGGTCTCGTGGTCAGTCCCGATCTTGACGCCACTTGCAGTCCCGGCACCGGTCATATTCGCGGCACAGATCCACCTCTCGTCCTGGTCAGTACTCTCAATACCACTCCAGCTCTAGGCACCGCTTCCGGCACCAAGACTCTCGCAGCTGGTCCCATCGCAGATGCTCAAGATCCAGGTCAACCTCCTGGCACCGTGCTGGTTGCAGGTCCCGTACTCGGTCTCGGCACCGATACGATTCCTGGTACCGAAACCCGGCACCGAGTAGATCTCCAATGACGGGAGCGAGCGACTCATACAAGCCTCATTCAGCTCCTCCTTGGCCATCCCGACAGCCGTCCCTATCATCTCAGGCAAACAGTGTATACGCCCTGGACACCAACATGTCTGCTGCCTTGTTCAGCGAGCCCCAGCCTCAAGATCATAGTCTGCAGCAGTGGAGATTCTGGACGCCCTGGGCGTACCATCAGGCCCCAGGACCTCTCCCAGGTCCACCGCCCTCGACGGCCTCGGAACACAGGGCACCGGAGGCCATGATTACCTGCCTTCCCCCTCCTACTATGGAGGAAGAGTTGACCCAGCCTCAGGACTCCGAGCTCCCCAGGGAGATGGACACGATGCTTCAGGCGGAGCCCTCATCAGACCCACTCGTTCCAGGTCTCTCCTCTTCATCCTCCCCGATGAGGCTGTAGCTGGAACCTCGTCAGCCAGCCCTCCTCCAATTGACCTCAGGGCCCACCAGGGCCTCCTCAGGTGTTTTTGCACAGAACATGAACTTACAAGCCGAGGAGGTCCCAGAGGTCCAAGACCCACTGGTGGACATATTGTCATCCGATGCACCCACTAGAGTGGCCCTCCCATTTATCAAGACCATACAGGCCAATGCCACTACAATGTGGCAGTCTCCGGCCTCTGTTCCGCCTGCTGCACGAGGAGTAGAGTGCCAATACATGGTGCCCACAAAGGGCTATGAATATCTATATGTACATCCTCCTCCTTGCTCCCTCGTTGTCCAGTTGGTTAACGAGAGGGAGCGCCGTGGCCAGCGGGCCCCAGCCCCTAAATCAAAGGATGCGAGGCATATGGACTTGCTAGGGTGTAAAGTTTACTCTGCGGGAGCCCTCCAGCTCCCTGTGTCCAACCTGCAAGCCTTCCTTAGCCGCTATAGCTACAACACCTGTTCAGCGGCGGACAAATTTAAGGAGCTGCTTCCACAGGACGCACAGCAGAAGTTCTCGGCGATCCTCGACAAGGGGAAAAAGGTTGCGAGAACTTCCCTCCAAGCTTCCCTGGATGCCGCGGACTCAGCCGCCAGGACTCCAGCCTCTGGCATAACTATGGCCCGTATCTCATGGCTGCAGGTCTCCGGCCTCCCCCTAGAGCTCCAGCACACTATTCAGGACCTTCCATTCGAGGGTCAAGGGCTGTTTTCAGACAAAACTGACCCTAGGCTGCAGAGCCTAAAAGACAACAGGGTCATTATGCACTCGTTAGGAATGCACCTGCCTGTAACTCAACACAAGCCCTTCTGACCCCAACAGCACTGCCCTTACCCTCAACCCCGGCAGAGACAAGACTTTGCCAGATGGCGAGGCAGAAACGGCCGCCGGAGGCAATCAGGCAACCAAGGGGGCCAGAACCAAAGCTCCTCCAAGCCTTCCTCCGGGCCAAAACCTTCCTTTTGATGGTGTGCCCGAGGGCATTGTACCAGTTTCTTTAAAGGATCTGTCCCCGCCCTTTTCCAACCGCCTTTCCTTTTTCCTCCCTGTGTGGTCCCAGCTAACATCAGATCGTTGGGTCCTACACACATTGGAACTTGGATACCATCTACAATTTATTTCAACCCCCCCCTTCCACTCCCCTCCCTCGTCCCTCTTCAGGGACCCCTCTCACGAGCAACTCCTACAGGAGGTGCAAACGCTCCTCGCCAAAGGAGCCATAGAGGAGGTACCAGAGCACGAGTGGGGCAAGGGGTTTTATTCCCGCTACTTCCTGATCCCCAAGGCGAAGGGAAGTCTCAGACCAATCCTCAATCTGCGGGAACTCAACAGATACATGGTAAAGTTGAAGTTCCGTATGGTATCCCTGGGGATCATTATCCTATCCCTGGATCCTGGAGACTGGTATGCCGCCCTCTACATGCAAGATGCCTACTTCCACATAGCCATCTTCCCACCTCACAGGAGGTTCCTCCGGTTCATGGTCAACTGGCAGCATTTTCAGTTCACAGTCCTCCCGTTCAGCCTCTCTACAGCCCCAAGAGTATTCACCAAATATATGGCTGTAGTCACCGCCCACCTTTGCTGGAGTCGGATACACATCTTTCCGTATCTGGATGACTGGCTTATCCGTGGGACCTCCGGGACGCGAGTCCTCAGTCACGTCCACATTGTCAAGAACCTTTTCCTACATCTAGGTCTAATGATCAATGTGGAAAAATCGACTCTAATCCCCACTCAGAGGATAGAGTTTATTGGTGCCACCTTGGACTCAACTCTTGCCAAAGCCTGCCTACCACTGCCACGGTTCCAAGCTCTGACGGCCATCATCCGGAGGCTGCAAGCAGTGCTGCTAACTTCGGTACGCACTTGCCTTACTCTCTTGGGCCACATGGCGGCCTGCATGTTCGTAACAAACTACACAAGACTGCGCCTACAGCCCCTCCAATCCTGGCTCAACTCGCAATACCGTCGAGCCAGGGATCCTATGGACATGGTCATCACCATTCCCTCGACCGTGCTAGACTCCTTCCAGTGGTGGCTGGATCCCTCCATGGTGTGTGCGGGGCTCCCGTTCCACCCGCCCCAGCCCTCGGCATCCCTCACAATGGACGCATCATCCCTCGATTGGGGGCTCACCTCGGGCACCTACGCACCCAAGGCCATTGGTCACCTCACAAACTGGACCTCCACATCAACGCCTGGGAGCTGAGAGCTGTCTGCCTCGCTTGTCAGATGTTCCGACAACACTTGCAGGGCCGTTGTGTGTCGGTATTCACCGACAACACAACAGCCATGCACTATATAAACAAACAGGGTGGCTCGAGATCTTCATCCTTGTGCCAGGAAACCTTATAACTATGGGACTTTTGCGTAGCCCATTCTATACACCTGATTGTGTCCTTTCTCCCAGGAGTTCAGAACACGCTGGTGGATCGCCTCAGCAGATCCTTCCTTTCCCATGAATGGTCGCTTTGCCCGGACGTTGCTCTTTCACTCTTCCGGAAGTTGAGGTTTCTCCGGATAGACCTCTTTGCATCCCACGGGAATAGGAAATGCCAGACGTTCTGCTCCTTTCAAGGCCTCTCTCCGGGTTCAATGGCAGACGCCTTCCTTGTGCCGTGGACGACGCACCTTCTCTATGCCTTTCCACCGTTTCCACTCGTCCACAGGGTCCTACTGAAAGCATGCAGGGACAAAGCCCGCTTGATCGTGATAGCTCCAGCTTGGCCTTGACAATACTGGTACACCATGTTGCTAGACCTATCCATAGCCGACCCTGTTCCTCTGCCTCTTCACCTGGATCTGATCACCCAGGACCACGGCAAGCTCCATCACCCAGACCTTTAGTCGCTCCACCTCACGGCATGGACCCTGCATGGCTGACTCACTCTGAGCTGCGTTGCTCCACCCCAGTGCAGCAGGTACTCCTGGGTAGCAGGAAGCCTTCCACTAGAGCTACGTATTTGGCCAAGTGGAAGCGCTTTGCGTGCTGGTGCGTGGAGCGGAACTTCCTTCCCGCCAAGGTCTCCATATCCAACATCTTGGATTACCTCTGGTCCCTCAAACAACAGGGCTTGGTGGTATCATCTCTGAGGGTCCACTTGGTGGCCATCTCTACATTCCACCCAGGACAGGATGGCCACTTACTGTTTTCTCATCCGATAGTGTCTAGGTTCCTTAAGGGCCTAGAGCGCCTCTACCCTCAAGTACACCGCCCTGCCCCAACATGGGACCTTAACCTGGTTCTTGCTAGACTCATGTCCCCTCCTTTCGAACCATTAGCAACTTGCTCCCTTCTCTACCTCTCCTGGAAAACTGCTTTCCTGGTGGCCATCACGTCCGCGAGATGGGTTTTGGAACTTCGGGCCCTCAGGGTGGACCCCCCCATACTGTGTTCCACAGGGACAAGGTCCAGTTGCAACCGCATCCGGCCTTTCTCCCCAAAGTGCTATCGGTCTTCCGTGTTAACCGGGAGATCTTATTCCCTGTCTTCTTCCCAAAACCGCATTCATCTCGCACGGAGCAGCAGCTACACTCCCTAGACATTTGTAGAGCGCTTGCTTTTTATACAGAGCGAACTAAGTCATTCCGCAGAACCCCCCCAACTCTTTGTCGTGGTGGCTGAGCAGATCAAGGGGCTTCCTGTCTCCTCGAAGCGGATTTCCTCCTGGGTAACGATGTGCATCCACGCCTGTTACAACTTGGCTCACGTCCCATTGGGCCACGTGACTGCGCACTCCACCAGGGCTCAGGCATCATCAGCTGCTTTCTTTGCTCACGTGCCCATTCATGATATCTGTCGTGCAGTGACCTGGTCCTCGGTCCACACCTTTGCCTCCCACTATGCCCTGGTTCAGCAGTCTAGGGATGACGCAGCCTTCTGCTCTGCCATATTGCACTCTGCGACATCTCACTCTGACCCCACCGCCTAGGTAAGGCTTGGGAATTACCTAACTGGAATGGATATTAGCAGTCACTCGAAGAAGAAAAGACAGTTACTCACCTTTGTAACTGTTGTTCTTCGAGATGTGTTGCTCATATCCATTCCAAACCTGCCCTCTTTCCTCACTGTCAGAGTGGCTGGCAAGGAAGAACTTAGGAGCGGACAGGTCGACTGGGGCATATATCCAACGCCATGGCGGCGCCACTCCAGGGGGTGACCTGCCAACCCACCAGAGTTGCTAGGGTAAAAATCTTCTGACGAGTGTGCACGCTCGGCGTGCATACCTAACTGGAATGGATATGAGCAACACATCTCGAAGAACAATAGTTACAAAGGTGAGTAACCGTCTTTTGTTCAATTGGTTAGGTCAATATTTTTTCTAAAGGTCTGGGAAGAGGATTCCCTAGTAAATGACTGGTAACTAAGCAAAATACCCAGGCATTGGTCTCCCACAGCAGTTGTGGCCCAGGCCCTGCAAGAGGTCGCTCCTGAAGATATCTCCTTCCTAATCAGGTGCATGTTGCCTATTGATTGGGAAATGCAATCCCTTTCTAGGTAGAGATGGGGGGAAAATGGAAGTGACATTTCTGTTCAACTCATCCCTGGGAGATGCTGCAAATGTGTAGAAAATGAAATCTATGTTGAATGTGATATAGCTGCAAAAAGATACCTATTTTTAATAGAGACCTGACATTTGGTGTCTTACAGAGATTATAAAACGCACCTGAATTTAGTCCCTAATTTAAATCTGTGCCATTAGATTAAAGAAATAAAAGAGCACAGTTGGAGGAATTGTACCTCACTATCGCTACTGATATGTTATATGGTTGGTGAAGAATTCTGCACCAGAGAAGTGTAAAATTACTCCAAGTAAGGTCAAAGATTTGACAAGAACTCGGGTAGAAATTACAGGTAGTGGTGGTTGATTTTCACCCCAGAGATGGAAGCTATGGTGACCTGTGGCCCAAGTAAACTCTCTTTAGAACCCTGCTCCCTAGTTAGGTGGTATTGGTCACACTCCTAAAGGATGCCATGATGAAATTTGGCACAACTGTCTTTTACCATTTGTATCCAAAGTTTCATGAAGCACAGCGAGAATCATAGAAGATTAGGGTTGGAAGAGACCTCAGGAGGTATCTTGTCCAATCCCCTGCTCAAAGCAGGACCAACACCAGCTAAATCATCCCAACCATGGGCTGTGTAATGCTGGGCCTTAAAACCTCTCAGGATGGAGATTCCACCACCTTCCTAGGGAACCCATTCCAGTGCTTCACTGCCCTCCTAGTGAAATAGTGTTTCCTAATATCCAGCCTAGTTCTCCCCCACTACAACTTGAGACCATTGCCCATTGTTCTGTCATCTGGCACCACTGAGAACAGCTCTGCTCCATCCTCTCTGGAACCCCCCTTCAGGTAGTTGAGGGCTGCTATCAACTCCCCCCTCACTCTTCTCTTCTGCAGACTAAACAAGCCCAGTTCTTCAGCCTCTCCTCATCAGTCACGTGCCCCAGCCCCCTAATCATTTTTGTTGCCTTCTGCTGGACTCTCTCCAATTTCTCCACGTCTTTGTAGTGGGGGGCCCAAAAGTGGACGCAGTACTCCAGATATGGCTTCACCAGTGCCGAATAAAGGGGAATAATCTCTTCTATCGATCTCCTAGCAATGCTCCTACTAATGCAGCCCCTTGTGCTGTTAGCCTTCATGGCAAGAAGGGCACACTGCTGACTCATATCCAACTTCTCATCCACAATAATCCCCAGGTCCTTTTCTGAAGAAGTACTGCTTAGCCAGTCAGTCCCCATCCTGTTGCAATGTATGGGATTCTTCACTTGTCTTTGTTTAACCTCATCAGATTTCTTTTGGCCCAATCCACTAATTTGTCTAGGTCACTTTGGACCCATGCTTAGCCTCCAGCCTGTCTGCCTCTTGCCCCAGCTTGGTGTCATCTGCAAGCTTGCTGAGGGTGCAATCTATCCCATCATCCAGAATATTAATAAGTATATTGAAGAAAACTGGCCCCAGGACTGACCCCTGGGGCATGCCGCTTAATACTGGCTGCCAACTAGCCATTGACTCATAGACTCATAGGTCAGAAGGGACCAATATGATCATCTAGTCTGACCTCCTGCACAAGGCAGGCCACAGAACCCCACCCATCCAATTTTATAACAACCCCTAGCCCAGGACCGAGTTATTGAAATCCTCAAAATTGGTTTGAAGACCTCAAGCTGCAGAGAATCCACCAGCAAGCGACCCGTGCCCCACGCTGCAGGGGAAGGCGAAAAACCTCCAGGGCCCCTGCCAATCCACCCTGGAGGAAAATTCCTTCCCGACCCCAAATATGGCAATCAGCTAAACCCTGAGCATGTGGGCAAGACTCACCAGCCAGCACCCAAGAAGGAATTCTCTGCAGTAACTCAGTTCCCATCCCATCCAACATCTCCCCGCAGACCATTGAGCAGACCTATCTGGTGGTAAGCCAAGATCAATTGCCCAAATTAATGATCCTATCATAACATCCCCTCCATATACTTATCAAGCTTTGTCTTAAAGCCAGAAAAGTCTTTTGCCCCTACTACTTCCCTTGGAAGGCTGTTCCAGAACTTCACTCCCCTAATGGTTAGAAACCTTCATCTAATTTCAAGTCTAAACTTCCTAATATCCAATTTATACCCATTCGTCCTCGTGCCTACATTATTACTAAACTTAAATAATTCCTCTCCCTCCCTAACGTTAACCCCCCTGATATATTTATATAGAGCAAGCATATCCCCCTGCAGCCTTCTTTTGGCCAGGCTAAACAAGCCAAGCTCTTTGAGTCTCCTTTCATAAGGCAGTTTTTCCATTCCTCGGATCATCCTTGTAGCCCGTCTCTGAACCTGTTCCAGTTTGAATTCATCCTTCTTGAACATGGGACACCAGAACTGCACACAGTATTCCAGATGAGGTCTCACCAATGCCTTATATAACGGTACTAACACCTCCTTTTCCTTGCAGGAAATACCCCGCCTGATGCATCCCAAAATCGCATTTGCTTTTTTAACAGCCATATCACATTGGCGACTCATAGTCATCCTGCTATCAACCAGTACCCCAACGTCCTTCTCCTCCTCCGTCGCTTCCAACTGATGCGCTCCCAACGTATATTCAAAATTCTTATTATTAATTCCTAAGTGCATGACCTTGCACTTTTCACTATTGTATTTCATCCTATTTCTATTACTCCAGTTTACAAGGTGGTCCAGATCTTCCTGAATAGTATCCCTGTCCTTCTCCGTGTTAGCAATACCCCCCAGCTTCGTGTCATCCGCAAACTTTATTAGCACATTCCCGCTCTTTGTGCCAAGGTCAGTAATAAAAAGGTTAAATAAGATCGGTCCCAAAACCGATCCTTGAGGGACTCCACTAGTGACCTCCTTCCAGCCTGACAGTTCACCTTTCAATACGACCCGCTGGAGTCTCCCCTTTAACCAGTTCCTTATCCACCTTACAACTTTCATATTCATCCCCATCTTTTCCAATTTAACTGACAGTTCCCCATGTGGAACCGTGTCGAACGCCTTACTGAAATCTAGGTAAATTATATCTACCGCATTTCCTTTATCTAAGTAATCCGTCACCTTCTCAAAGAAGGAGATCAGATTGGTTTGACACGATCTACCTTTAGTAAATCCATTGAGCCGTTAATCATTGAGCCATTGAGCCTGACAATCTAGTCAGCTTTCTATCCAGTGTGGCAGAGGTCTGACCTTGCCCCTGTGAGTCCTGCGCTTCTAGGCAGTTTATGCTAGCCTCAGTGGCTCACTGTGCCCCTCCACATAGCCCTTCTCTCTCTAGGGCCAGCATTACAGTCTACTGAGCCCTTTTCATCATAGGCCAGCAAGGAGGTTGGTGAGACTCTCCCACAGTCTCTGTTGTCCCTGGGGGCTTATTTCAGAACAGTTTAGCCTCCTGTCCTGACAGGGGCCTGACTTCCCCTCCCAGGAGATGTTCCTGTAGTGGTGGGTTCGGGGGAACCCGGGTCCGCCCTTTACTCCAAGTTCTGGCCCAGGGACCCTAATGGTAGCAGTTGTTGGCAGCCAACCTTTCACTGCCACAGTTGCTACATTTCCCTGGGCCACTTCCCCACAGCTCTCCTGCTTCTCCCTTTTTCACCCTTACCTTAGGACTCCCTTACCAATGGTTTGAGAGTGTCTTCATTAACCAGCCCTTCGGCTGCACTTCCTCTCCTCTGGCTCCCTGGCTCTCTTCTGCCTGACTGGAGTAAGCCCTTTTTATAGTATCAGTGGGGCCTTAATTAGAATCAGGTGGTCACATTAGCTTACTGGCCTCACTTGACTCTTTGCAGGTTAATTAGTCAGATGTTCTCATTAGCCTGGAGCAGCCCCTGCTCTTGTCAGTCAGGGAACAGAAAACTGTTAATCCAGTGGCCAGTATATCTGCCTTCTTCTATTCTGCTGTACCCAACTGGCCTGGGTCTATCACATATCCCTCCCCCCTGCTCAACACCAAGGGGTTGGACAGCTTGGGACGCTAGACAGTGTATGCGTGATAAGCCATTGGCATCGCCATGGCGATTCCCTGCTCTGTGCTCTGTGTGGAACTGGAAAGGTTGGAGGGATAAGAACCACATGGTTACCCTTGTGTTCTTTTTCTTGTTCCGTTGCATCCATTGAAGAGGGGTATGGTCGATCACACGGATAAATCTGCACTCCAGCAAATAATAACGCAATGTTTCCATGGCCCATTTTACAGCGAGGCACTGTCTCTCTCTACTACTGCATATTTTTGTTCCCTCAGAGTGAGTTTCCTACTGAGGTAGAGAACTGAGTGTTCCTCCTGTCCAACCATCTGTGATAGGATGGCCCCTAACCCTGTCTCGGATGCATGTGTCCGTAGGATGAAGTCCTTGGTGAAACCTGGGGCTATCAATATGGGGTTAGTGCAGAAGGCAGTCCGTAGGTCCATGAATGCCCTCTTTGCTGCATCAGACCATCTGACTGGATCAGGACCACGGGCCTTCACTAAGTCCATTAGGGGACGTGCCGTTGTAGCAAAATGGGAGATGAAATGCCGGTAATACCCCACCATCCCTACGAATCCTCAGACCTGCTTCTTATGACTCGGCCGAGGCCAATTTTGAATGGCCTCTAACTTATTCAGTTGGGGTTTTACCAGACCTTTTCCTGCCACGTAGCTAAGATATTTGGCCTCCGTGAATCCTACAGCGCACTTAACAGGGTTTGCCGTAAGGCCAGCTCTCTGGAAGGTATCAGGGACCGCCCCCACTTTTTCCAAGTGGGTCTCCCAGCCTGGGGTATGAATCACCACGTCATCCAAGTAGGCCGCAGCATAACTGGTATGGGGGCGTAATAACTTGTCCATGAGGCGGTGAAAGGTAGCTGGAGCCCCATGTAGTCCAAAAGGAAAGATCATATTGGAAGAGACCCTCTGGTGTAGAAAACGCTGTCTTTTCCTTTGCATCTTCAGCTAGGGAAATCTGCCTGTACCCCTTTGTCAAGTCTAAGCTTGTCAAGTACCCGGCGTTCCCCAGACGGTCCACTAGTTCATCTATGCAGGGTATAGGGTAGGCATCAAACTGGGCTATCTCATTTAGTCGATGGAAGTCATTGCAGAACCTTGTGGTACCATCAGGTTTGGGCACCAACACTATTGGGCTGGACCACTGACTGTGGGATTCTTCGATGATCCTCCATCTCCAGCATTTTCCTGACTTCCACTTTTATTTCCTCCCTTTTGGCTGCTGCCACAGGGTAGGGCCTCATAGTTACGCTGGCCCCAGGGTTTGTAATGATGTGGTGATATGTCCCGGTTGTGTGACCCGGCTTTGTTGAGAATACATCTTGATATTTGGCAATCATCTCAGTTACCTCTTTCTTCTGGACTGTCGTTAGATCAGGAGACACCCTCACCTGTTCATGTTTTTTGTTCCCTGGATGCAGCTCTTCTCGAATCACTGTGCATGCCATGGTTTCAGAAGGTTGACATGTTATATCTGCTCTACTTTTCGATGTCCTGGTTGTCACACCTTGTAATTTACTTTCTCTATGGGTTCAACTATTTCATAGGGCCCTTCCCACTGGGCCAACACCTTACTTTCAGCCCTGGGTACCAGTACCATTACTCAGTCATTGGGTTGAAACTGATGAAGCTTGGCTTGACGGTCATAGTATGTTCTCTGGGCCTCTTGGGCCTTCTCTAGGTGCTTCCTTACTATGGGAGTGACCTGGGCCATCCAGTCCCTCATCCGTAGTACATGTTCTATTATGTTCTTCCCCTCACTGGGTTCCTCCTCCCAAATTTCCTTGGCTATGTCCAGGATGCCTTCGGGGTTGCATCCATACAACAGCTCAAAGGGGGAGAAGCCGGTGGAAGCTTGGGAGACCTCACAGATGGTGAGCATGAGGTACGGTAGTAGGTTGTCTCAATCTTTCCCATCCTTGCTTACCACCTTTCTTATCAGGGCCTTGAGGGTTTGGTTAAATCTTTCCACTAGACCACCGGTTGTGGATGGTAAACCGAGATCCACAGGGTCTGGACATGGAGCAGGGAACAACTTGGACATGAATGGTGTTCCGTGGTCTGTGAGGATTTCTTTTGGTAGCCCTACCCAGGAAAAGATTGCCACTAATTCTTTGGCAATGCTCTTGGAAGCTGTGTTTCATAAGAGGACAGCTTCTGGGTACCTGGTTGCATAGTCTAGGATGACAGGCACATATTGGTGGCCTCGGGTCGTTTTCTCTAGCGGCCTCACAAGATCCATGGTGATCCGCTCAGACGGACCTTCAATGATCGGCAAGGGTACCAGAGGAGCTCTTATATGTGGACAAGGGCTGTGCGGTTGACATTTGGGGCAAGAGACACAGTACTGCCGGACGTCTTCATGTACCTCCGGCCTGAAGAACCTGCGTAAGATTCTCGCCTGGGTTTTATGCACTCCCAAATGTCCTCCAAAAAGGTGACTGTGAGCGAGGCTTAATATTGCCTTCTGGTGTTTCCGGGGGACTAGGAGCTGGTGTACCTCCACTCCTGCATTTGCGCCACCTGTTACAGGAAATTCCTCTTGATCACAAAATAAGGTCCTGGCCCCCGGGCCTTTCCTTCTATGGGTATGTCATCTATTTCAGCCACCTCCTTCCTGGCGTTCTTGTACCTTGGATCTTCCACCTGGTCCTGTCCAAAAGTCTCACTAGGAGGGCAGTGAAGCGCTGGAGTGGGTTCCCTAGGAAGATGATCAGGGAAGAGAATTCCAGGGTAAGTGATTTTGAAGTAGGAAAAATGCCCATGTGTTTGGTTCCCAAAGCATTTGTAACCCAGGCCCTACAGAAGATCTCTCCTAGCTAATCCTATAGTATGGGAAATGCAGCCCTTCATGACATAGATGTTGAGGAAATAGAAGTGGAGTTTTTGTTGAATTTATCTTTTGTAGGTGCTAAAGATGTGTATAAAATGAAACCAGTGTTGAAAATGTAATATCTTCAGAAAAATAGCCATTTTTTAATAGAATCTCCAGCTCTGGTATCTAACGAAGATTCTGATCCAGGCCTGTATCCAGTCCCTTCCCTGGACCTGTGCCACCAAATTAAAGAAAAGCTGGGCATATTTCGGGAAGCCATTCCTCATTAACACTGCTGAGCTTTTATGTGGTTTTGTAAAGGATTGTACTTCAGAGAAGTGTAAATTTAACCGTATCCAAGACCAAGATTTGGAAAGAGCTGAAGTTGAAAGAGTCCACACCCAGTTCTTGGTTTCCACCCCAGTAAAGGAAGCTACGGTGACCAGTGACCCAAGGAAAATTGTTTGTAGAACTCCACTTCCTAGTTTAGTGTCACTGATTACACTTCCAGAGGATGCCAGGGTTAGATTAAGAAAAATCATCCTTCACTGTTTGGATCCAAACAGAAAGTGCTTCATAGGACATTCCTTCCCCATGGATCCCAAACTGGCTGCCTGATTGGGTATCAAGGACTTTCAGGCTGTAGAAATGATAACCAATGAGGCAACAACTCTATCAAGCTCCAGTTTCAGACTTCTGGATACACGCATGTTGAGTCCTGATTCCCTGGTTTTTTGTCTAATGCTGTGGCTACACAATAAAGCTGATGATGGCATAGCTGCACCAGTGTAGCTGTGTTGCTGTAGCACTGCTATTACAGTGCTCTAAGCCAATGAGAGAGATCTCTCCAATCTGACTTTATTACTCCAGCCTCGGCAAGCGGCGGTGGCTATGTTGGCAGGAGAAGCTCTGCTGCTCATGTAGCACTAGCTACACAGGGGGTTAGGGCTGTGTAACTACATTGCTCAACAGTGTGGGTTTTTCACACCCCGAGTAATATTATTATACCAACAAATGTTGTTAGTGTAGAGCAGACAGTTTTCTCTTGTGTTCTATGCATTTATGTCACTTGTCCTCTCTCTCCTCCTACTTTGAAAGATTAAAAAGTGTGACAAGAGAGGTATTTTTTCTCCATGATGCAACACACCCACATAGGAGACCCCTTCCACCCACACAAATGGCAGAAGATCCTGAGATATATGAACTCACAGAAGTGGCTGGGACCTACTTTGAAACAAACCACAATTTGAGCCAAGGTTCAGTTGTTAGCAATGGGGATTAAAAGAAAACTAACCTATATGACAAGAATTTGTGATCATTGAATATGTTATTGGTACCAAGGAAAATGAAATTATAGGCAAAGTAAATGGTTAAAGAGTAAGACTGTGATAATCTGAATTATTTTAGAAAACTGAAAGTTGTCCTGTTTTTTGTTTTGTTAGTCGTACAGGAAATGATGGCTAATTTTGAAAAGTTTATATGATTTAATTTATCCGCTGTAGTGTAAGGAGTTCTGGTCAAAAACCTCACTCCAAAAGTTGGGGTGGGAGACTGTGTGTGAGAAAGAGTGTATAAGAGAATATTGGCTCAGTATAGATTTTAATTTTTTGTATTTCAAATAGAACTTTTTTTTTTGGTTAGTTTCAAAGTCAATTTCAATTAAAAGGAAAGCTACTCCAGGAGATAAGTTTTTACCCACTTAGACTGTAAGGGTCACTGTCTTCCCCACTTCTCTAATTTGCAAAGGAAAGGCCTGACATCTGTCATAGGATGTATCCAGCATGTAGGAAGGCTGCACTCATCAACCATCAATATAAAGCAAAAGGCTGAAATCCATTGCCTTTCTGGCCAATAAGCCATCTAAAGGCTAGTCTACAATGAAAAGCTATGCTAGCAGAGCCACATCTCTCAGGTGTGTGAAAAGTCCTCTCCACTGAGAGAAGTAGTAAATGTGACCTGAGTCCCACTGTAGACAGTGTTAGGTTGTCAGAAGAATATTTCTAGTGTTTGAAGTGTAGACATAGCCTTACGTGGATTGATCCCCTCTGGGAAGCGAGTGATGACATCAATTCCAATTTTGACCCATCTTCCTGTATGTGAGAAAGCTACTAGTATGGAGGGCTGAGCCAATGTCCTATCGCCTGGTTCCTCAACTGTAGCTACAGCTCTTAGTACCCATCAATCCAAAGACTGAGAGAAATCTTGAGTTCCAACCATTGTCATTTTATTATCTTATTGTTCCTCTCTCTGTTTTTTGTGCTGGTCTTTCTGTTATATCAGGGCGTGACTATGACTCAGTGCATATGGGACAAAAGCTCATTGGTGCCACTTGGCAAAGGAGTCATTGTTATTCACAAACAACTCCTGTCTCAGACCTGACAAACTCGCCACACCTAATACACTGATTTTATGATATTTATTCAGGAGGCATAGCAGTGAGATCTCCACTGAAAGCTTGTAAATTATTCTTACTCTTAATCACTGCGAGGGGTGTGTACGAGTCATATTTAAGGAGAAATGTAAGTACATGGAAAATTATGCCCATATGGTATTGTTGTGAAAGCGAGTCACCCCAATCATAGGTCTTGGTGGGGGGGAATTGGCACCTGTCCCTTGCTAGGCAGTTATGTGATGTTTTGCTCCATTGTCAACCTTTGCACCAACCCAGAAAAGCCAATGGAAAACCATCAAGGATGAACTGTAGACATGGAAACCCTGTGGAAGTGACAAGGACAATATGAGAATGAGGAGATCATCCTTTCTGTGAATAAAGACAAAAGACTCATTCAGTTCATAACAAGGTGGAGAAAAACACTCTAGATCCATTAACCAAGGAGATTCCTAATGGCCAGTGGTTCTTCATGAAAGGCAGGGCCATGGCTCCTAGGGACTAGCAATCAGTGGAATTGCCTGAAGTGTGAGGTGAGAATCTACTTAAATAGGAAAGGTAACTATTAAAAAGTGTAAGTTGCATTTTCTGCTTTTGTTTAGTTGGTAACAGTTGGTTTCCATCACTCACATTGTTTAAATTTCTATCCGTTGTTAAATAAATTTTTGCTTGCTCAATAACTCAATACTCAAGTGCTGTGTGAGGTACAGTAGCAGTGGTCCACAGTAAAACTAGTAACCTGGGATATATCATTTCTTCAGGAAGAGAGAATCTGGGATTTCTCTGAGTATCTGGTGATCAGGTCTGGACCCCAGAGGGGGACACATTGAAGGAACTCAGGTTAGGTTGTCTGCTGTAGCTCAGAGGAGGGTCCTTGAGTTCCAGCAGGCTGGGTGAGTTTGATCACTAACATCCAGCTGCCAAATGCAAAACTCCCTCTTCCTAGTGGCAGGTGCCAACGAGGAGACTCAGTCCTCAAAACCCTGAGAAGGGTCACAATGTGTGTCTGTGTTGATTCACCTATCAAATCCACACAAGGAAAGCTCTCTATGAAACCATAAAACCCTGCCCTATGAAATCATGGAACATGTGCTCTTCGCTCTGTGAAAGCATGTAAAGAATTCAAGCACTGAAGGCCAGGGTTTGGATTCAGAGTGACCTAGACAAATTGGAGGATTGGGCCAAAAGAAATCTGAGGAGGTTCAACAAGGAGAAGTGCAAAGTCCTGCACTTAGGAAGGGAAGAATCCCATGCACTGCTACAGCCTGGGGACCAACTGGCTAAGCAGCAGCTCTTCAGAAAAGGACCTGGGGATTACAGTGGAGGAGAAGCTGGATGTGAGTCAACAGTGTGCCCTTGTTGCCAGGAAGACTAACAGCAGATTGGGCTGCATTAGTAGAAGCATTGCCAGCAGATTGAGGGAAGTTTGTTCGTTTCAAGCCTGCATCTTATTCATTTTATTTGGTGACCCCTCCCAGTTCTTGTGTTATGAGAAGGATAACACAAGAACTTGGTCCTTTAAAAGATATTATGTGGTCCCCTCCCGCTTGTCTCTCATTTCCTGGGACTAACGGATACAACAACACCGCAACCAACAAGGTTCAAAGTCAATGCACATGAGAGAAGCATCTTGTGTTTCATTCCTTATGTCCTTGTCCCATCGTGTGGCCATTTCCTTTTCTTTCTTTCTGTTAAAAGCTTTGGTGTTTTGCACAGAAACATTATTTCCCCAGGAGAGACTCAGGAGTGGGGGCTGCATTCCTGTACCAAACAGTCGCTAGAAGGGGGCAGACAAAGGCATTTAGGATGAGGCGTCTGTCACTGTCAAAAAATCATCTCCCTTCTGTGGTTCCGAGGGCAGCAGGAGCAGCCGCAGCTCAGTGGCCCCCAGCAGAACTCCTAGGGTGGCCGGAGCAGCAGCTGGCCACTTGGGGTTCCCCTCTGTGTGGCAGCAGCTCTCAGGGCTTCTCCCCGTGGTAGCTGGTGTTCATTAGCCATCAAATAAATCAAAACACTTCCACCTGCAGGTAGATTTAGCCCAGGACCCTCAGAGTCAGCAGCTGTTACACCCCCGAGCTCTCTGGTCAGGTGTCCTAGTGCTGAAACCCTCCTGTTTAGACCCTAAAATAGAGTTTTTGCATCAGGGAGCTGAAATTTTGGACCAGACATTGTAGATCCATCGTTATTTTATCGAATTGCTTCAAAACAGCAAGTCAAGAAAGTCTCCTAAGTGCCAGGCTCTCTGCCATGGAAACAGTTGCCCCTGCTCTCCAGGAGTCTGTGTGTTCCACCCAGCAACGTACAAACCTGCTCCGAACTGAAGGGGGGTCAAGCAGTGACGGTAATGCAAATCTTCAGACTATTAACCCAAGTCCCTTCCTTTCTTTAACCCAGGAAGTGCCAATCAACTGTTAGCCATGGCGTTATCTTCACATTAAAATAGCTCTCAGGACATTTAACAGAGGAAGTGAAACTGTCTGGTTTTATACTCTTAGAGTTTTTTCTCTTCAAACCCCTTATTCCAATCTCTAGGCCAACCTCTGCATTTCAGAGTTTAGAATTTAATCTCATCACCCTTGTATGGCACTTTCCATGTGAATTGGGCAAAGCCAGTGTGGGAACCCACATAGCTAATGAAAATCAGTGCTCTGGGTGAGGCTTGGAGTCACACCCACAGCTGCATTTCCCCCTTCACGAGCCACTATAGGTGTTGCTTAGACAAACTTGGGCTGTAGGTGGTTATGTGTGTCTGTGGTTTACCACTTTGGCTGCTCTGTAAAAAGCTGGTGGATCAAACCCAACAGAAGCTGGTGGGGTTTTGTTTTGTTTTGTTTTAAGCAATTAGAATCCAGTACATTTTAACAGGCAGAAAATCTCCTCTATTCTAGTCTAGCCCCATTTGACTCGTTCTGCCAGTCTTCTTCCTTTCCCCTCAGTGTATTTCCTTCTCCATTGGGGACATGCAGAGATGAACCCCAGTCAGTCTGTGTCACAGAGAGTTTGTATCTCCTAAGGAATGTGGGTGAAGGATTCCAGCTGAATTAACTCCACTCAACTGGGTTAGAAACATTTGTTTCTTTCAAGCAGATAGTGGGAAATCGGACATTAATTCAGATCCAAGAGGCAAGGCAGAGGATTCATGACCTTGATCTCCAGAAAGGAAGAGAGGATCCCCAGGAAGGAAGAGAGCTTCCTTTAGACTCAAGCTGGGATCTCCTGGAAGTTGGAAAAGACCTTTGGTCATTGAAGCTGTCATGGGATCATGTGGCTCCAGAGTCCTGGGTGCGGGGAGGGTGTCACTGCACCATTTGAAATGGAAGGGAGGACCCTGGAAGGGAAGGAGGAACAGAAAATGGAGAGGAATGAAACAGAGCAAACCGCTCTTCTCTCTCCCCTCCCCAACCCAGCAAGAAATGTTATCAATGGAGAAACTCCTCACCATGAACGGCAGAGAACACAGAGACATTTGCCTCAAACTGAGCAGTGGGGTAACCAGACACCAAATGTGAAAAATCAGGGTCTTTCACCGGTGGTATAGTGGTGAGCATAGCTGCTTTCTAAGCAGCTGATCTAGGTTTGATTCCTAGCCAATGTGATGTTTCCTCCACTGGGAGTTGGTTTAGTTTCAGTCACTTTGTATCAGTTTATTAACAGAATGAGATAATCAGTGTTCCAAATCCCAGCAGGTCATTAAACACACAAGGGAGGAAGAAAGGGGCAAGACCATAAGATGAGTAGTTGGAGTCATCCAGGTATTCCAATGTTTGGTTTATATTAAAAAAAAAAAATCCTTCCCTCTCCCTTTTAGACTCAGAACCTTTAAGGTCAGAAGGGACCAGTGTGGTCATCTAGTCCGACCTGCTGCACCATGCAGGCCAAAAGACCCCACTCCTGTAATAGACCGAGGGGAGGCAGCTCAATGCTCTATCCCTACCCCAGTGGGTGTGCAGAGATGTGCCAGCAGCACTAAGGTGGCTCCCTGCCCACTCTACCTCTGTCCCACTCCCAGAAGTGGCTGGCATGTCCCAGCATCCCCTGGGGCAGAGGGACTGTCTCCATGCGCTGCCCCTGCCCCGAGTACCAACTCCGCAGCTCCCCTTGGCCAGGAAGTGCATCCAATGGGAGCTCTGGGAGCAACACCTACAGGCAGCTGTGCACAGAGACCCCCTGGATCTGCCCACCTAGTAGCTGCTGCTGGAGGGTTGTGTGTACTGGTCACTTTGGGAGCTGCACTGCCTGGGGTAATCATTACCCCTCCTGCACCCCAACCCCTCCCCCCCAGTGCAGAGCCTGCACCCCACACCCAGATTTCCTCCCAGAGCTTTGCTTGTCTTCCTTTCACCCAGAACCATTCTTCTTCTCCTGGGCTGCAAGTAGCCATCCCTGGGAAGCCAAGAGGCAGGCACAGGATTCTACTTCCTAGCAGCCAACTGCACCTCCTCAGGCTTTACAGAACAAATAGTGATGCTCTACTAACCACACTTAGCCGCACTGAGACGCTTAGCTTCTGTCTTGCCTTCGTCAGCTCGACTTTTCTCTTTTGCCCCATTCCTGCCTCACTTTCTCCTTTGGCAAGTCATGCAAAGGAAGCCAGCAGGAAGAGCTGGCCTCCGTAGGCCAACCTCCCAGGGCAGAGGAGACCAAGCCACAAGGCTCCAAAAAGTAACTGACTAAGATCCTCTAGCTTTCCCCTGCTGATGCAAAGGCTTTTTCTCAGTTCATTTCACCACCCTCAGCCATGCAATGGTTGCAGTTGGGACAGGCCAGTGGCTGCAGTAGAAGCGCCTTGCTGGACAGCCAGGAGTCAGCATGTTTCAGCCTGGTTTCAGGCCAGGGACCTTTTTCATATTAGGCAAACATGATAACCACTACGCAACAGAAACTCTGTCACAGTGCTCTGCCCCTCCCTTCATAAGAACATAACAATGGCCATACTGGGTCAGACCAAAGGTCCATCCAGCCCAATATCCTATCTGCCAACAATGGCCAATGCCAGGTGCCCCACAGGGAGTGAATCTAACAGGTAATGATCAAGTAATCTCTCTCCTACCATCCATCTCCACCCTCTGGCAAACAGAGGCTAGGGATACCATTCCTTACCCATCCTGGCTAATAGCCATTCATGGACTTAACCTCCATTAATTTATCTAAGGTGCCTCAAGTACTCCTCATTCTTTTTGGTGATACAGACTAACACAGCTACCACTCTGAAACTTATAAATTTATCTAGTTCTCTTTTAAACCCTATTATAGTCTTAGCCTTCACAGCATCCTCAGGCAAGGAGTTCGACATGTTGACTGTGCACTGTGCAAAGAAGAACTTCCTTTTATTTGTTTAAAACCTGGTGCGCATTAATTTCATTTGATGGCCCCTAGTTCTTATGGGAACAAGTAAATAATTTCTCATTCACTTTCTCCACACCACTCATGATTTTATATGCCTTTATCATATCCCCCCTTAGTCTCCTCTTTTCCAAGATGAAAAGTCCTAGCCTCTTTAATCTCTCCTCATCTGGGACCTGTTCCAAAGCCCTCATCATTTTAGTTGCCCTTCTCTGAACCTTTTCTAATGCCAGTATATCTTTTTTGAAATGAGAAGACCACATCTGTATGCAGTATTCAAGAAGTGGATGTTCCATGGATTTATATAAGGGCAATAAGATATTCTCTGTCTTATTCTCTATCCTTTTTTTAATGATTCCTAACATCCTGTTTGCTTTTTTGACTGCCACTGAACACTGCATGTTCGTCTTCACAGAACTATCCACGATGACTCCACGATCTCTTTCCTGATTAGCTGTAGCTAAATTTGCCCCCATCATATTGTATGTATTGTGGGTTATTTTTCCCAATGTGCATTACTTTACATTTATCCACATTAAATTTCATTTGCCATCTTGTTGCCTAATCACTTAGTTTTGTGAGATCTCTTTGAAGTTCTTTCACACTCTGCGTTGGTCTTAACTATCTTGAGCAGTTTAGTATCGTCTGCAAACTTTGTCACCTCACTGTTTACCCCTTTCTGCAGATCATTTATGAGAAAGTTGAATAGGATTGGTCCTAGGACTAACCCTCGGGGAACACCATTAGTTACCCCTCTCCATACTGAACACATCAATGTGCGAACCTGGAGAAAGTGGTGGCAGCCCTTCGATAGGTCAGTTGGCACAGCAAAGGACTGGAGCCGGCACTCAGGAAGTGGTCTTTATGTCACCCTTGTGACCCCAGCTTGAAGGGGAGCTTATTTTTCTTCCCCTTGCTGAGAAAGAGCAAGAGAAGAAAGAAAGGTCAGGTGGGCCAACTCTTGCTTGGGAGCCACCTACTGAAAATTGAAAAACAAAAAAGTAGAGCTGTAAAAGGCTTCAAAGCCCACCTGGACCAACCCTTCTAATACGGCAGAAAAGCCACATGTCTCCTCACTAGGTAAGGACATCCTATTACCCTACAAGAAATGGAAGGCCATCATGTTCGGTCTCAGCAGCACTCGTGGAGCAGGGGGAAATACATGGCTGAGGAAATTCCCCACAGCCAAAAGATAGGTCTTGAGCATCACAACTTTGTAGGTAATTGCAGGGTCCACTTATGCCCCTGGCTGAGCCATTCTTCACAGGCCAGCAACAGCTTCTCCCAGTTCGTGTTCCCCAACATGTCTCCAGCTGAATGCTAGAAGGCCCAGCTCATCCACCTGCCCACTCTTGCAGCCCTCCTCTTCCAGCCTGACTGATATGGGGGAGTATTGAGCCTCCCTCTCTTAGGCCCTTCAGCATTCCTGGGGAACACCAACACCGCCCAAGTGACTTTGGGCCAGTAGGTCAACCAATAGGGCTGCCTCCTAGGCCAGGCTGCAACCTAGCTTCAGGACTCAGAGGAAATGCAGCTCTCATCCCTACCTACAGAACTCCAGGCACGGCCAGCCTTCTGGACCAAACGTCCCCTCTTGTGCTTAAGTCGCAACAGCTAGCGGGTAAAAGACAGGCTTTCATGGCATTTGAGAAAGCAAGATAGAGTCTTGGAAGACCCAACAGAGTTAGGTGGCACAGAAATTGTCTTCAGATCCCATGAGACTTCAACTGAGATTGCAGGATTCAAAGTCTTTTCCTGGGTTGTACAATGCTAAGTGCTTGGAGATAATTTCCTCTATTTGGGGAGACAGCCTCTACCTGCCTGGCTGACCATCTCCCTGTGGGCTTGACTACACTTGCACATTATAGCACAATAAAGCCTCCCAGAGCGCTCTACTTTACTCCCTGTCCACACTGGCAAGGGAGGGTGAGCACTCTGACTCTCTGACTAGAGCGGTCTTGGTACTCCACCTCCCGGGAGGATTAACAGCTTTTGTGTATTGGGTGAATCACTGCAGCTCCAGTGTAAATGAGGAGTAACATTACTACACACTGATTGACCTCCGGAAGTGTCCCATAATCCTCTTAACTGAAGTGGTCTCTTTTGTCTTTGTTGTGAACTCGGGATACGGACATGCCCATTCAAAGCTCCAGTTCTGAGATGGGCTGCTTAGCTGGTCCGAGAAAAAAAAACCAACTACTACTGTTTGCCTCTGAGTGAGTGAGAGAAAGGTGGAGGAGGAAGGGGGGGGTCTGAATTTACAAGACAGCGTGCTGACACACTCTCAGCACCCCAAAAACCCACTCTCCCCCCACACTCCCTGTCACACTCCACCCCACCTCACCCCTTTTGAAAAGGACGTTGCAGCCTCATGAATGCTGGGATAGTGGCCTATAACGTACCACTCTCAATGCAGCTGAAAGTGCTACAGATGTGGCCACGCCAGTGTGCTTTCCACTCTCAGGGTGGGCAGACTAGCATGCTTTCCCTAGTGCACTCTCTGGCGGGTGAATTAACTTAAAGTACTCTACAGCTGCAAGAGTAGCCATACCCTAATAGTGAGACAAGGTGGGGACCAAGGTGAGGAGAGAGACAAGCTTTCAAGCTACATAGCTCTTCTTCAAGTCTGGGAAAGGTACTAGGAGTGCTGACCTTTACACCATGGGACCAATAGGGAACCCCCAGACCTCTGATGATGATGATCCTGTGGGGGCAGCCCTGCATTTGCTCACCCAGTTGTCATGCAGCAGTTTGCTGCAGCTCCCAGAGGCCTTTCTTACTCCAGACTGAGAGGCTAGTGGGCATGTGAGGAAGTTGCCCCTTCAGTCCCAGGCAGTGCATGGCCCTTCCTAGAAAAGGCAAAGTCCTGAGGGAAAAAGTGATGTCAAATAACCCCTGATGACATGCTGCCTTTAGTTTTTGGGAGACCACCACATGTGGGAAAAGTTCCCTCTTCACCTGACCAAGGACTTGAACCAGATTAAAAGTCTGATGTTCTACCAACTGAGCTAGCCAGACTCATATAAAGAAGGACAAGTTTGGTGCAGAAGAGAAACTAGTCAGGAAAAAGAGGGCAGAAAACAATTCAGAAAATTTTCTACTCTTGCTCTCTTAGCAGCCCTAGGCCCATCTTGCTTCTCCATCTGGTGCCCAGAGAAATTCTTCTTTTTTTAGTTAAATATCAGATCCAGGAGAAAACACGATTATGCAAAGCAAAATAAAATTGTCCTGTCTCATGCAGTGGTACATTGACCTCTGTTCAGACTGAACCTAAGTGGGGGGACCTCGCGTCTGTATCAAACATCCCCTCTTGTGCTCAAGTCACAACAGGTAGCAGGCAAAAGACAGGCTACCATGTCATTGGAGAGAGCAAGACGAAGCTTTGGAAATCCCAGGACAGTTAGCTGGCAATGAAAGGACCCCAAGGTCCCACTGAGACTTGAATTTCAATTGCAGGATTCAAAGCCCTGAATGCTGGCCCTTACACCATGGGACCCATTGATTTCTGTTGACTTCTGACAGGGAGAACTCTGGGGAGAATTTTTCTGGCAGGGAGGACCCAGTGGGAACATGCATCTCTGGCCAGCAGGACCGGTGCTAGAGTTTCTCGCGCCATAGGCACACAGCCATTTTGCTGCCCCCTGTGCTGATCCTGCGGCCCTGATGGAGCTGCCGGAGTCATTCCTGCGGAGGGTCCATTGGTCCATGGCTCTGGTGGAGCTGCCGCAGGCATGCCTGTGGGCGGTCCACCGGAGCCACGTGAGTAGCTGACTGTCTGCAGGCATGACTGCGGCAGCTCCACCGGAGCCACAGACCAGTGGACCCTCCACAAGCATGCCTGCGGCAGGTCAACCGGAGCCGCCTGCCGCCCCCCCGGCAAAATGCCACCCCCAAATAATCCTGGTGCCATAGGCGATTGCCTAGGCTGCCTAAATGGTAGCGCCAGCCCTGCATTTGCTCAAGAAGTCAGCACACAGTGTTTTGCTGCAGGCCCAGAGACCTTTCTTCCTCCAGATTGTGAGGAAATAGCACCCTCAGTCCCAGGCAAGGAAAGGTTAAACCCTGAAGAGGAGGAACTGAAGTCCAGGAGAGTCTTCAAGAGATTTCTTCTGAAGTTCTTAGGGAATATTGCAGGGGGAATTGGCTTTTTGCCTGACCAGGGACTTGAACTCTCAGATTAAACATCTGATGATCTACCAACTGAGCTAGCCAAGCTCACATTTAAAAAAGGCAAATTTCATGCAGAAGAGAAACTAATCAAGAACATGAGAGCAGGAAACAATACAGAAAACCTGCTATGCTCACTCTCTTAGCCACAGCCTGATCCTCCATCTGGCGCCCAGAGAGCTTATTCTTTTTTTAGTTAAATATCAAATCCAGGAGAAAACACAGTTCTACAAAGAAAAACTAAATCACAAACAGAAATGCCATTGGAAATACAAAAATAAAAAAGAAAAATGCAATCCCCATCACTTTATCGTATCTGGGCCATTTCTGAACCGAGAGCACCTGCTAAGGGCCCTGCGTGCTTACGAGAAACCTGGAGGAACTCATACTGCAGCCTGAACATGGAACTCGACTGCTCCCAGGTGCTGCAGTAAAACCCTTTCCCTGCTGTGATGTTGCACTCCATAGGATTTTATGAAAATATGCTAATGAGTGTAAATATAATGTAACTGGAATATGCTTCATGAAAAAGGTCTCTTGTAAGGTATCATTACAAAGCTTATAATTTACGGTGTGTGTTCATTGTATTTGTACAATCATTCTTGGAGCTGAAACTAGAAATGTGAAATATAACTCCGAGGTCCTGTTGTAATTGTGCAAAGTGTGGGCCATTAATAGTGGTTTGGAATCTTGAAGGCTCCCATTAACCAGGACAATAAACTGCAGATGGCTCTGTCCTGCACCATCTGTGAGTCAGGCCAGGAAGAATGAAGGCTTGGGGGGGGGTCTCACAGGACATGTGACCATGTCACCTGGTACAGGAATCCATCTTAAATCTGGGGTTTTTCCCCAGGAGAGAAACAAAAGATTCCTGCCTTGTAGCAAAGCTGTATAAGGGGGTGGAACAGAACAAAGATGGCTGCAGTCATGAGAAATCCCCTAGCTACCACCTAAGCTGGAACAAGGACTATACCAGGTGAAAAGATTGGGCCCAGACAAAAAATAAGTCTGGTGTGCAAAATAAGCTTATTGGATGATCTCTGAGGTGAGATTTTATCTGTATTGAGTTTCATAATGTATTAGGCTTAGACTTGCATGTTTTTGTTTTATTTTGCTCTATGGAGAATACAAACACCATGGAGAAGGAAAAGTTAATGCCTTAGAACAGTCTGTGTGTGTGTGTGTTTTAGATGGGTGGGAGGGTGTTTAGAAACCACTCTCCTATACTTTCTTTTCTCTGAATTCCTTTAGAAAATCTGAAGCAAGGAGCAAAAACCATTGTCTTTTCTGAGGCTTGAACTCAGAAACATTCAGATTATGAGACTGATGTGCTGCTAACTGCACTAAGAAGGCTGGGAAAAGCTTTAGGCTCAGTGCATATAGGACTCTCTTACAGCAGTGACTGGGGCAGGGAAGGAGCCAGGGGTGTGCTGGAAGAAGCAGGGAGATCTGGTGCCCACAGACCTGTCCTGACAGCTTTCTCAGCAGCAAATAAATCAATTCTTCCTACTAGTGAATAACATATTAGAGCTAATGGCAGCACAGAGTAGATGCTTCCAAGCTATACACCCACTTTCACAACTTACTTTCTCTGTGCATTGGGCAAAGCTACATGGATAATAGAAACCAAGGCTTGAACTCATAGTACAAGTAGTATGCCTTTTTGCACTAACCAGTTGCACCACTGCAGGTGCTTTTAGAGAAAAATGGGAAGCAGGCAGTTATCAGTCCTGTGGCACGTTATAGACTAACAGGCATATAGAAGCACAAGCTTTCATGGGTGAATACCCTTGTTGTCAGATAAATGTAGTGGAAATTTGCTGGGGCAGGTATAAATATGCAGTCAAGAATCAATCTAGAGATAACTACGTTAATTTAATCAGAGAGGATGAGACCCTCTTCTAGCAATTGAGGTGTGAACACCCAGGGAGGAGAAACTGCTTTTGTAGCTGGCTAGCCAGTCACAGAATTCCCACTTCATTCATCTGACGAAGTGGGTATTCACCCATGAAAGCTTATGCACCAATACGTCTCTTAGTCTATAAGGTGCCACAGGACTCTGTCGCTTTTTACAGATCCAGACTAACACAGCTGCCCCTCTTATACTCAAAAAGACAGTGTCTCCTGGTGGATGTAAATCACTGACCTCTCTCCTCTCTGAGCATTGACTGCTCCTCTGTTTTCTTGTCTCTCAGTCTGTGCAGATGGGACCTTTCCCTCCAGTGCTGGAGGATTCACCCTTCCCATCTACCATTGTCCCAAGCAGCACAGCGGGTGGGAATCTTAAATGTACCAAGGTAACTTAGGAGCAGAAATGGTCCCAGACTTCCCATGCAATTGACACTTGTCCCTCACTCAGCAGGATTAAAACTCATGCAGGGAGACTACTGGGCATGAGCAAAGCAGGTGAGTGAAGAAGAAACCTGGGGAATTGAACCCAGGGCCTCATATATGCAAAGCATGCACTCTACTACTGAGCTACATCCCCAGATGGGCTGGGTGTGCTATGGATTACACTCAGAGCCCTCCTGTTTCCAGAGCATCCAGTGGCCTAAAAGCAGCGTGGGCAACACATTCCCTGCTCTGAGGGCCAAACCTGCTGTCCTGGAGGTTGCTGGTTCTTAGGGGGTCACTTTGCAGCAGGGCCAGATTCTATGTGTGAGACAAAGAGAGTGCGTGCCTTGGACTCAGGGTGCAGAGATACACTCAGCCTTCTCCCCTGCATGGAGTAGGGGGTGCTGCAATCCTCTGCTGGAAGGTCATGGTGGTGGGGGATGTTGTTAGTTGCTCAACACCTCACCCTAGTGGCAGAAGTGCTGTGGGGAGCACTAGGTGTTTCTAGGATCTGCTATTTCCACCTGCCTGTAAAGTCCAGCTTTCCCCAGCACATTCACTGTGATGCAATTGGGTCACTGTTTCCATGGCTGCACAGCAAAGAATCGCTCCCAGTTTCCCTTCTAGCTGCAGCAGGATTAGTCTGTGTCCGTGGTTAATGAGGTGGCTCTTATTGTAGATTGTTATTCATTCCCCACCTTGACAATTCACACAGTTCCTTTCCCATGCAGATTCCCAGCACCTCAGGGATCCTGGTAGCAGGGGTTGGGCCCTGAAATTTTCAGGGTTCTTTTCCCCTCCATCTGGAGTGAATGTGGCTTTTCCCCCATCCCAGAAATTCCATGAAATAACAACAGGAGCATCAAGAAAGAGGATAGGGAACATCTCATGGCCAGAGCTGGATGTGCCCAAGGCCCCCTGCTTGTCCATTGTTTCCATGGAATTTGGCTTCCTGCTTTGCACAAAGGACAGAGAAAGATCTTGCTGTTCCTGTGTCTGTACAAAGAAAATTGTGCTTCAGTGTGAAAGAGAAGCAGGAAATGGTCCCATGGTGGAACAATATCCTCAGGATTAAGAGCAAAGGACTCAGGATGAGAACTGATTTAACTCCATTCATCTGGGATTTAATAAATTATCTTCCATGGAGACAGTGGGAACTTGTGACATTGAGCCAGATTCTGAGGGTTCAGGCTGCTTTAACTCTCAGTAAAACCATGAACTTGATTCCAAGAAGGGAGAGAGGAGAAGCCTGACATTACCTTTGGTCCAAGTCTGGGGTCTCCTGGATGGATGGAAAATTCCTTTGTTGCTACCAGGGGACAGCAGCTACTGGAGACATACCAGGGCTGGGATGAAAGGGGATTTTTGTGCACAGGGCCCCACTAACTCTAAATCCCCAACTGTAGCAGAAACCTAGAAAGTCAGACCTCGGTCAATGGTAGGACAGGCTTTGAAAAACCCATTCTTTTTTCCTCCCCTTCATGAGAAAGAACATAAGAGCTGGCAAATCTGGTGCAGAAAACCACTTTGTCCTCTGACTGAGGAGCTGGAAACCAGGCACAGACGACTGGTCTCTCCTAAAGGGAGGGGGCACAATGTCAAGGTTCAGCCCCACTCCCTTACGGTTGACGCCCTTCCCAGGTGTGAACAGTGCAGGGAGAGGAAGCAGCAAAGGCAGCCCCTCTCCACTCACCCCTCCAGCAGCTGCTGTGCAGGGAAGGAGCCTGGCAGCACCACATGATGTAGCAGGCCATAGCTAACCCAGGTGGGGCACATGACTCCACACACGCCCTCTGTAAGTGTTGCCTCTGAAATTAGGGAAAATTTGTGAGTTCAAGGCACAGCTGTACACCCAGAAGAAGCCCAGCATGACACACCCAGGGTGAAGGGGTGCTAAAGCCTGGCATCAAACCAGAAACTTTCAGATCTTCAATCTAATGCACTCCCAGTTGAGCTACTTTGGCAACAACCAGGAAGGCTTAATGCACGAGCCACAGCACATGCTAGAAAGATTTAAATCTGGATGTTACAACGCAGAAGACAAGCAGTGGACTTGGCCCCAGAGGGGCAAGCTGGACTTTCCTATACCCCATTCACTCAAGCCAGCACCTGCCCCCTTGCAAGCTGTTACTGGCGCCCTCAGGTCTGCAAGACAAAAGCAGCAGTTCTCACTGGAACAACTCCGCTCACAGGCTCCTTCCAAGCCTAAAATGGAAAACCATCTTGCCAGAAAGCAGCCCCACTAGGACTCACCATTGCTTCTTTTCCTTCCACCCAAAACTCCACTTCTCCTGAACTGCAAGTAGCCATCCCTGGGATGCCAAGAGGCAGGCACAGGATTCTACCTCCTAGCAGCCAACCGCACGTCCCCAGGCTTTGCAGAATGAATGGTGGCTACTGCTAACCCCACTTAGCTGCACTGAGGCATTTAGCTTCTGCCCTGCCTTCCTCAGTTTGACTTTCCTCTTTTGCCCCATTTCTGCCTCACTTCCTCCTTTGGCAAGTCATGCAAAGGAGCCGGCCTCCGTAGGCCAACGTCCAAGGGCAGAGGAGGCCAAGGCACAAGCATTCAAAAGTTGACTGGCCTAATTCCTCTAGGTTCTCCGGATTGATGCCAAGGTACTTTAACCACTGCTGTCAGCACCCTCTATCGTGCGGGGGTTGGAGTTACTCCAGGGACAGGCCAGTGGCAGAAGGAGGAGCGCCTTGCTGGACAGCAAGGGGAGCCGGGAAAAGAAAGCTGCCATGTTTCTGCCCGGTTTTGGGCTGAGGCCCTTTTGCATGTCAGGCAAACGTGATATCTGCTATGCTACAGAAACTCCATCACACTGCGCTCCCTGCCCTGCCCTCAAATTCCATACACTTTGGTGGTGCTCACCCTGGCGCACACCAAGGGGTGAACCTAGAGCACATGGTGGCAGCTCTTCGATGGGTCAGCTGGAAAAGCAGAGGACTGGAGCTGGGGCTCAGGAAGTCATCCTCACATCACCCTTGTGACTCCAGCTTGAAGGAGAGCTTCTTTTTCTTCCCCTTGCTGAGAAAGAGCAAGAGAAGGAAGAAAGGTCAGGTGGGCCAACTAGCTGCAGAAGCCAATGCTGCCTTTTCCTGCAGCTAAACCTGAAATGAGGGACTTGCATGGGATAAAGGCAATGTTGTGGTTCCAGGAAAGAGCTCACTGCTGTAGAAGGAAGGAGCCTGCTGAAGCCTGGGATTGAACCAGGGACCATTAGATCATCATTCAAGCACTTACCCATGTGAGCTACTTCAGCACCTGCAGGGGCCTTTTTGGGCTGCTGCTTCTCACCTTGAAGTTTATTCTCACTAAACCATCTCTCCAATCAACACTGCCCAATGCAAGAGGGACATTGCTTGCTATTTTGGCACTTGGAAACTTTATCAACTAGTCTTTGAATCTCTTGAATGCTGCACTTCAGTTCATGGGGGAAAGATGAGAGAAGCGACCTTTGAACTAGAGACCTGGAGTTAATATCCTAAAGCTGTCTCCTACTGTAACTCTATTTAATACTGCCCCCCCTCCCATGTGCTGGTGACAGTTCCATTTCTAGATGTTAGTACATTTCAGTTACTGTCAAAATTAAAAGTTTCTATGTTCTTAAAGGAAATGAATTTTTTATTTGTTTATATATGGCATGAATAAATACAAGATTTACACATCCTAGCATGAAAAGTTATCTTATATGATAGAGAAAATCATGCATCCAAATTGTGCATCAAAATCATGAAATGAGGTAGAAATGCAATAAAAAAAAAGGGATTCAATGGTCTAACATATGGAGCAGGGGACGAGGGGGGGCACCGAAGACACTTCTTGCCTGGGATGCCACTTGGTCTAGGGGAGGCCCTGTCAGGGAAAGCAGGAGTTAGTCTCACATGCCTATTTTCAGGTTGCAATCTGTAGGCACCCCTGCTCTGTGGGAGGGATTGTGGTAGCCCAGACTCAGGGCTGGAACAGGTCCCTGATTGAGGGGGTGGCTGCATGGTTTACAGTGCTCTGATGTCTCAGACAATGTGTCTCTCCCAAAGCCTCAGATCTGCGTCCTTAGAAGGCTCCTGCACTGCCTCCGCTCCTTTCACAGTCTGTAGCAAGGAGCAGCAGCAAGGGTCAGGGATGAGCCATAGGGCACTAGGTGGGGGGCAGAGGCTTCAGGAGGAAACCCAGCACCCAGCAGAGGGGGATATGAGGCTTTTTCTCTTTCCTTAGCCACGTGCCATAGCTCCGAGAGCTCTTTGAAATGCCTCCCTTCCCACAGCCTGGGAAAGGGGAAGGAGTCTCAGATTCTAGCTTGATTTGAATGAGGATCACTGGACCCTAAAACCATTCACTGCCCTTTCCTAGGGAAACCTGTGATGCACAGAATGGGGCTGAGATAACTGTTGACAGGAGTCAGGAATTGCTCCCCTGAAACAGCAGCAGGATTGGGCAGCTGGAAATCTCACCAAAGGAGCTGAAACCTTGATGGGTCAGACATAGATGTCCCAGGTACTGCAAGGGAGGTTAAGGTTTCTTTCTGGACAATAGCAGTTAGAGTTTTATTGCCTCAACATTTCAGTAGAAACATTCAGACCCAAACTGTGTGTAGTGGGGAGGTCGATAGCAGTTTCTTTGGGTTTGATTTAGTTCATTTTCTCATTCTCATTGTAAAAGCCTTTGATAATTCTGATGGGAACAATGTTTGTGGAAGGCCACGGGAAAGTAAGAAAACTTAAAAATCTGCATTGGAGTCAGTGTGTCTCTATGGGCCAGGGAAGGGGTGGAGATTTTCATGGGGAGGGGATTAAGGGATAAATGAGAGGCTTTTGCGGGAACACAGGGGGATGTTTTGCAGTTTAATTTTTCCAAAGGGAAACCTCCCCACTTTCCCTGTGCTACTGCCCAGCTCAGACCCCACTGACACCTTTGTGATGAAGTGGGAATTTTCTGAATGTTTTGTATATTGTGTATGTCTCAGTGTCCCCTATTTGTCGCACGATTATCTAGGTCCAAAATGTGAGGTGCACCCTGCCGCCGGAATGGAGTAACAGTCAGGGGGATGCAAATGGGCCTGGGCCAGCCCCCATGGGAGGTGGGGAGGGGGATCCACCCAGCTCTGCTCTTGGCCCCAGCCTCAGCTGCTGGCCCTGGCTGCTGGCACCAGCCCTGGGGCTCCACTCCCAGCCCCCTTCTGGAGGCTCCGCTCCTGGTCTCACCCCCACTCCCATCTCTGGCCCCTACCTCAGTCCGTTTACCCCATCTGTGTCCCTTCCCCCATAGCTGCGGTCCCACTCCCAGCCACGACTCGGGGGCATGAACAGGGGTAAGGGGAGACATGACCCTGAAGTGTTTTGGGACCACTGATCTCGGTGGTGGGACGAGGGTGTTTAATCTTGGCAGAGACCCGTAAGGGGCAGGTGTGGCTGCTGTCTCGCTGCCTGGGCCCAGACAATGGCCAAAAATTCTGTCTCCTAGCAACTGATGGCCGGGGTGCACCTGCTGCAAGAGGCCAGCTGGCTGGGACGAGTTGGAGAACAGAGAACGAGGTGGAGGCCAGGTGACCAGGTTGCCAGGGAAACAGAACAAAGGACAGAAGAGGGGCAAAGGGCCTGGCTGAGTTGGGCTGTTGGAAGCAAGGAGTCTGCTGGTTTTGGGACTTGAGGGGAGAGCCCAGGCTCTGAGTTCAGGGTCTCCCCAAGATGGACGTTGCTGAATCTTCCTGCTTCCTGTGCTAACACAGAACTTTCCAAGGCTGGATTCCAGACCACTAATAAACCTTCTGTTTTACAACGCTGGCCGCGTCACTGTGCCTTCCATAGTGCAGCCACCGCTGCGGGATCCCGGTTGTGGGTTTGGCAGGGGAAATTTTTGCTTTTTATTATGCCACATGCAGGTTGTGGGGGTGGCTGAGGAGACAGTATGTGCTTTTCAGCTTCCTGGGTATGTTAGTAATCTCCCTGGAACCTGCATGGCCCATAGCAAGAGCTCAGGTTCTTCTTCCAGAAGAGAGATGTAGGGACGAACTTTTGAATTTTTGCGGGTGACTTGGGATCTGCGGAGGGGAGATGTGGCTGCTGGGGCTCTGGCCAGGCTGGGGCTTCTCTGAGCAGGTTGTGGAAGCAGGGCTCAGGCTCCGTCTGGATGGGGATCCTTTGGCTTTGGGGGTAGGGTAGGGGTTTTGGGGGCTCCTGTGATGGAGAGGTAGGGAGTCTCAGGCTGTGTGGGGGATGTTTGAGAGCTTGGGTCGTAAGTGGGGACTGGCACTCAGGGCTCTAGCCATGGAGGGGGGCTTGGGCAGAGAGGGAGCAGCTGGTCTTGGGGCTTCCACAATGTGGGGTGGGGCCTCGGACTACAGGAGGGGGTAAGGGTTTTCAGGGCTCTGGCCGTGGTGGGGCAGAAGGGGTGGAGCTGGGCGCCAGCCTCCCCATAGTGGGACTCCACCCATTGCCCATGATGGTGACTGCAGAAGTTGGGGCTGCATGATTCCCCTGGGGGGCGGGTGTAAGGCTTTCCGAGGTGTCTGATTCAGGTGGACTCACTGCAGGAAGCTCCTGGTGTGGAACAGGGATGCTGAAAGGTCCAAGATCTGTCCCAGGAGGTGCTGAAGCCAAAGAGGTTTCCCCTAGTGAGAGCGTCCCCTGGGTGTCAACTGACGAGGCTCCTGCCTGGGTTTGACTCAGCTGTTCCGGAGCACTGAGCCTGTGTGCCCGTCACAGCCCCCCAGCATGTGACCTACAGGCTCCACTCTGGCAAAGCGCCCTGTAAATCAGAGACAAACTCCCCACTTCTACCAGTTAATCTCCCCTGCACAGAACCCAGAGCAACTCCTGTCTCGCTGGGTCTCCTGCCAGCCACAGCTGGCCAAAGAGCTGCCCAAGCAGTTTTCCTGGGTCCTTGTGAAGGGGCAGTTGTCAGTTCCAACCTCACGAGTATAGTGGTGACTCTCCCTGTCTGTCACGTGGGGGATGAGGGCTTGATTCCCTGAGGAGAAAGCTGGGATTTTGCACCAAGTGTATGTCTGCAATACAATTAAAACCCACAGCTGACTCAGGCTTCCCAGACTCGGGGTCCAGGGGCTTGCTCAGGCTGGAGCCCGACCAATGGGACCCTCCCCCCTCGCTAGGTTCAGTGGCTGATATATTGAAGAGGAGTTTGTAAGTGGGGAATGTGCACTGGGTGCTGCCACTGGACAGACACTTCCTAGCAGGAGACCCACCCCGTAAATGTGATCTACTCTAAAAACATGTGATGACAGAAAGTCATCCTGGGGCTCTGTATTTATCACCTCGCAATGACTCGATTCAATTTGCTCAGGTTAGAAAATTAGGGTTTTTTTTTAATTATTATTGTGAGCCTGGAAATTTCCCATGGTGTGAAAGTGAGAGCTGGATTATTTCGAGCTCATGCACCCTTCTCACAAATGAAGGAGTAAAGGAATGCACAAATCAATGAAGCCTTAACATGTCATTTGCATCTTCAAGCCTTGTCCCTGTGGCAGGATCTCAAGGACACACAGAAATGTTACCCAGTGTCAGGAGGACAGAGAAAAGCACTTTCCCTCGTGTATTTCCCCAGGCTGTTGCACACGACAGCAGAGGCACTTTACAGCATTTTCTGTCACTGATTTTTTCATTGGTGTGGGAGGAAAGACTTAGACCTTCCCACTTTTTGAATGTGTGAATGTGAAGTGACCAAGTGGTGAGTTAACAATGATGCTGTTGCAAAGGCTTTGATTGGAACTAGAAAACAAAAAGCCCTTAAAGTGGAACTCCTGGGTGAATAGAATGATCTGATTTGTATTCAACCTTGGAAGGCAATAGATTGTTGCTTGTGTGCGTACATCAATAAAGAACTTGGTATTTGGACTTTGCTGGGTTGTCTGTATTTTGTGGTCAGACAATGAACCTGAAAAGTCTGGGATAGAGATAACCCTGACAAAACCAACCAAACCAGGCTAGTCTGACCGATGTAACAAAGAACCAGCCTGTTCTCCACACACAACCAGCCCAGCTTCTGCAAATTCAAATTGCTTTTTATTAGCCACTCCGTCGCATCATCACTTAGGTCGCGTCATCCCAGTTATACTTTCCCAGCGTACAAAACAAAGGACTGTTATGTCTTGATAAGCTTCATAATTAGTACAAAAAGGAACAAGTTGCTTCAAAAAGCTTCTTCAAGCATTTTTCCCAGATTCTGCAAGCACGCTCTTATCTAGCAAGGTCTTACAGTCAGCAACCAGGCAAGTGCCTGACTGTTTCAGCTAGTATATTTTTTCTTCAATAGGCCTTGCTGTGTTATTGCTAAGCAAAACAGGCCATCAAGGCAAACTCATCAATTTGTTTGGTTGTTTTCCCTGATAAATTGCAGAGAGTCCAGAGAACAGCCACAGGAATGATTAAAGGCTTGAGCAGGGAGAGAGGTTTAAAAAGAAACCCAACCTTTCCTGCTCCTGCTGGCTGTGACTGCTGAGGACATTTTCCTTCTCTACTCCAGAGTCTCTCTTCTGCCAGATTTTAAGAAAGTCAGGCCACCTTGCAGACTATGGCAGAGCAGTTTGGTATTAAGCTGCAGGACTCAGAATGTAAGAGTGCAGCTGCTGTAGCACCTTGACCAATCATGGGCTAAATCCTGCAGCCTCGACAGCCCAGGATAACCTCCCAATGAAGATGGGAATTTAGCCTTTGTAACTATCTGCTGGTACCTGAGGTCTCATCTATGAATTAAACTGGGGGCAGACACAGCTCTATCCAAAGAAGTGGAGGATGTAAGTGAAAGCACAAAGCTGTCCATCTGGGGAGCTGCTGCAGTCCCATAACACCTCCTCGAAGGGAAAAGACGGAAAACACCTGGAGCAGCCCCAAGAAAAGGAAGCTTGTCAGTGAGATAAGAAGCAATAAATGTGAAATGACGGAGTGCTTTCTCCTCTGTGCTGACAGGTTTGAATTGTGTTACTTTACTATGAGATAAAGCAGGCCTGCACAACTCATAAAGCGGCAAGGGCCACATTACTCCAAAGAAAACTGCTGAGGGCCGAAACCCCCCCAACCCCACGGAAACACCGCCCCCCCACCCCCGGACCTCCTGGCCCAGCGGAAACACCCTGCCCCAGCACCATCCAGCCCTGCAGAAACAAACCCTCCTTCCCCAGTACTGCCCCACCAAAACAGCTGTGGGCCAAAAAGGAAGGCTAGGGGTGGGAAGGTGATACTTGATTTTAAATCAACCAGGGGCTCCCAGCTGAAGAGGTAGTTGGGAGCCCTTAGTGTCAAATTAAAGGGCCCGGGGCTCCAGCAGCTGGGGGAACCCAGAGCTTTGCAGGACTGGGGCAGGGATTTAAACGGCCCAGAGCTCCTGCTGCTGAGGGGAGTCCCAGTCCTTGAAATCCCAGCCCCAGCCCATCTGCTGGAGCCACAGCCAGGATTCAAAGCCAGCCCTGGCAGCTGGGATTTAAAGGGTTCTGGGCTCCCCACCACTGCGGGCAGCGCAGAACCTTTTGAATCCCGGCTGCGGCTGAGATTTAAAGAGCTCTGAGCTCCCTGCCGCTGCGGGCAGCCCAGAGCCCTATGAATCCCAGCCGTGGGCCGCACAGTGAGCCTTCGGCCCGCAGGCTGTATGTTGTGCAGGCCTGAGACAAAGCTTTAAAATATTCTGCTGTAATTTCAGAATGGGTCTGTAACCATAATCAGTCCCTGTAGAAGGATTTTCAAAATTCCCAAGCAATTTAAGGGGCGGAATTCACGGTTGGTCACCTGAGGGCAGTGCAGTAGAGTTCAAACCAAAGACCAGAGAGGCAAGAACAGGGATTGTGGGACACCTCCCAGAGGCCAGTTGCAGCGCTGTAATCGACCACGGTGTCTGCACTGGCACCGTGGTGCTGCAGCCCCAGGGCAGAAAACTGTACACATCTCGACGGGGTGGTTTTTTTACAGTGCTGCAACTGCGCAGTTTCTGTGCACTAAGTGGCTTGGCAGTGTGCACACCTCACACGTTACACCACAGAAAGCTGCTTTACTGTGCAGAAACTTGCCAATGTAGTCAAGGCTGTAGATGGCTTACATAAGAATGCAAACCTGGTCATACTGGGTCAGACCAATGGCCCATCTAGCCCAGTGTGCTGCCTGAGAGTGACCAGTGCCAGATGCATCAGAGGGAATGAACAAAACAGGCTTGTTGACTTGCAAGGTGAGGGTCTTTCACCCTTACCTTTAACTTTAGTGTTGTCAATTCCTACTTATCTTATCTACCTCACCTCTCCAAAGGCCTCTGGGCAAATCAGGTGTGAACCACTCCTTTGATACAGGCTTGTCCCAATCCAGCTGAATTGAGGCAGACTTTGGGCCAATGGCTGTTTCGAAAAGGCCCGCTTAACCCAGCAGGTTTCTGTGAACCGCATGCAGTGTGGATGTGTGAACCCCAAACATATTAAGCATGAAAGAAACACAAGGAGGAGGTTTCCAGAGCCAGGCCTGAGGGTTAAACAACTGTGTTCAAAAGGAAAAGGAGACTCAGCACCTATCAAAATAACTGGTTGCAGAAACAAAACAAAATATAAATAAAATGAAAAAAATGAAAAAACCAACCCAGAAAAGCTCCCATCACACATCCATCACCACTGTAGATTTTGACATCTCCTGCCTGGTGTGACATCTTTGCTTTGCAAACAAGAGACCTGGGGAACTCTGTGGCTGTTACCCTCTAACTGGATAAAAGGCTACACATTTTGTCTCGAGTAATTTTATTCTTCACAGATGATTTATTTTAAAATTTATCAAAATAGATTCCATTTGAAATAGTCATAAAATAATTACAGTCTATACTGGGTCTCTATTCTCTTACATGCTATTTCTCTCACATATTCGCCCACTCTAACTCCTTTGGAGTGAGTTTTTAATTTCAGGATTAGCCACCATTTCCGATAGAGTAGGAGGGGGCAGGGAGAGAACTAGAAGAAAACCTGAATCATATTGTAACAGTGAAAGTTATCACAGAATCAGCCTCTTACATTACACTAGTTAACTTCATGTTTAATTTCATTGTCGCTGCTAACAATTTAGTCAAAGATTACAAAATATAAACCGATAGGGCAGTTTTCTCTTAATTCCCATTTCCACCCAGTGAGCTTTGTGTGAAGTCACATTCTACATTCTAGGATCCTTCCATTTCTGTGAGTTCATTTATCCCTGAGTCTTCTCCCAGAAGTGTAGAGGAAGGGGTCTCACACTACATGGGAAGACTGTATCATGAGAAAAACTACCTGTGCTCTATTTTCACACTTTCTAATCTTTCAAAGTAGGAGGAGGCAGAGAAATGATACAAATGCACAAGACTCAACAGGAAAACCAAACCACAGAGTCAGGACTGAGCATTCATGTATCCTGCAGTCTGAACTTGGAATTTGATACATTCTCTCATTGGCTACCGTCATTTGCCCAGCAGGGAAGTGCTTCTTGTCGAACAAGGCAGCCAGATTGGGACCCAAAGGCATGGAATGGCTTTGAAGGAATCAGCTGTTTCTCTCTGTGCTTCATCTGACTTTGGATCCAAATGGTAAAAGACAGTTGTTCCCAATTTACTCATGGCATCTTTTAGAAGTGTAATTAATGCCACTTAGGGACCAATGTTCTAAAAATAGTTCACATGGGCCATAGATCACCATAGCTTTGTTATAGTTCAATATATTTTAAGTGAGGAAAATGTTAATAAAAATATCTCCTCTTCAGCACAACCTGAAGTAACATCAAAGCAACTAGGAATGAAACAATTTCTTCCCGAAGGGGAAACTTCATGACTAAGAACTGCTTTGAAATCGGGGAACAGTATAACCGTGATGCTCAGGGTTTGTTTAGATTAGGAAAAGTGATGGAGTTTAGGTCAGGTCAAGGAGAAAGCTAAGGCCAACCACTGCACCTGGGCTGCATCTGCTCTACAACTGTAATTGTCTTTTTACACCAAGATCACTAACTTGAGCAGCCAACACCATGTACAGTCATAGTGAACGTAAGGCACAGGTAGTTTTTGCCTCAGTGTAGCTTGCTGGGATCAAACCTCTCTCCCACCTGGAGCTGATGAACATTCCTGGCTGGAAGGACACACACTGCTTTGACTCAAAAGGAAAGGAGTTGATAGAAAAGATCACAGAGAAGAGTGAGCTGCAAAAGGCAGAAGCAGGAAACTTATCTGGGGGAGCTGAGAGACCACGGTGAAGATGGCGCAAAGATCACTATATTGGAAGTAGCAAATGTGATTTTTTTAAAAACAAATCTTTGGGCAGCTCTAATCAAGGCATTTCTTACAGTTCTCTCCCATTTGGATTTTCTGGTGTCTAACAGGGAATGACCTCTGATTGAAGCTTTTCCCACATGCAGAACATGTGTACGATCTCTCTCCACTGTGAATTTTAAAATTGTCTGACAAGGTCTGAGCGCTCAATGAAGGTTTTCCTGCACTCAGAGCACGTGTAGGGGCTCTCTCCTGTGTGGATTCTCTGATGTCTGCTCAGGCTAGAGCTCTGTATGAAGCTTTTCCCGCCCTCAGAGCACATGTATGGCGTCTCTCCTGCACGGATTCTACGATGTTAGATAAGGTTTGAACTCTGATTGAAGCTTTTCCCACATTCAGAGCATGTGTAGGGCGTTTCTCCTGTGTGGATTCTATGATGTGTGATAAGGGCTGATGTCCGACTGAAGCATTTCCCGCACTCAGAGCACGGGTAGGGTTTCTCTCCTGTGTGGATTCTACAATGTGTGATAAGCTGTGAGTGCCGATTAAAGCTTTTCCCACACTCAGAGCATGTGTAGGGCGTCTCTCCTGTGTGGATTCTCCGATGTGCGATAAGGGCATATCTCCAACTGAAGCATTTCCCACACTCCGTGCATCCATAAGCTTTCTCACCCGTGTGGATTGTCTGATGTGAGATAAGGTGTGAGCTCCAATGGAAGCATTTCCCACACTCAGAGCACATGTAGGGTCTCCCTCCTCTGTGGATTCTCTGATATGTGAAAAGGTCTGAGCTCCCATTGAAGCTTTTCCCACAGTCGAGTGTGATAAGGTCTGAGTGGCTACTGAAGTTTTCCTCCGGCCTCTGCTGAATCCCACAGGCTTTTACTTTTTCTGGGAGTGCACAACTCCTGGAAACATTCCCTTTGGGTCTTCCTGACAATGTCCCATGTGGTTCTACTTGCTCAGCAGCTTCCTGCTGGGGAGTCTCCTCATTGTCTCCCATCAGGTGTTAGGATGGTGAGTGAGAGACTGAATCCAGAAATACATCACTCCCTGCACCGAAAGGAAAGGAAATCTCAGAGACGGGAATGGACAATGGGATGAACAAACCAAAATATGTGTGGGAGAGATCAAACCTATCAGGAGCTCATTTTCCCCAAACCCTGCCCCAGAGGAGAGAGGGATGGTCCGCATCTCACCAGGACACCAGGGGAAAGTGAGATCGGGGAGGGATCTGCTGCCAGTTGTCAGTCAGGATAGGTGGGAAGCCATGAGTGACATCTGCCATAATGATTCCACATCTGCAGGGAACAATCCTGAACTTGGAGAGCTCACAAGGTCTTTATAGGGCACTCCAAATGTTTTCTATATTCATGGACAGTTTTTGACTTGGTTTAACCAATTCCTCACCTGTGCAGGTAGCTCTCGGGAGCACTTTTTTCTCTGAGCCATAGAGGTCTGGGACCCACGGCTCTTCCCCTCGTTCCAGTTGTGAGATCACATCAGGTTTGGAAACTGGTAACACTGCTCAAAGCAAAGAAAACAAGAGAGGTCAGTGAAATTTGTGGGATACTTGTCACAAAGAATATTCCATGATTTTAAGACTAGCTCATTTTTAAGCAGTAACATCTCAAGGCCAGCTTCCTTGGCTCAAAGTGCAGGAGAGTTATTATTATGAATCATATTCATTACCTTATTGCCTAAGGACCAACTAACAGTGGTTCCCCATTGTGCCAGGAGAAGTACAAAGACAGACAGCTGTAGCGGCACAGGAGCCAGCAAACAGAGCTGCTAAGAAGGCAGTTTCAGTGGGAGTTCTGTTGGAGGAGCAGGTTTTTGTAGTTTGTGGATTGTATTGTGGAGTTTGTGTGCAGGCTGCTAGGGGCTGTGTGCTGGGAGCGAGGCTGAGCCCTGAGCTGGGGGCAGAGTTTACCTCATTAGGGGTCCTATATAAGGAGCCAGGCACTCAGGCAGCGGCACAGACGCCAGTGAACAGAGCTGCTAACAGGGGAGTTTCAGTGGGAGTTTCCAGGGGGAGGTTACAGGGGAGACCAAGGCAGAGAAACCAGGAAGCCAGACAAGGGAAGAGGCAGGAGTCTGTCAGCAGCCCAGCGCTTGTTGGTGGCCTGCGGTGCGGTGTGAGGCGTGGATTGCCAGGCACAGAGTTGGAAGGGTATGATGGAGGCAGAGGCAGCAGGTACAGACACACTGAGGATGACCAGATGCGGTAGCTGTGGCATGTACATGGTCCTGGAGGGGGCAACTGAAAGGAGTTTCATCTGCATGAAGTGCCGCCTGATAGAGCTGCTGGAGGAAAAGATAAGAGGACTGGAGATGCAGGTGGAAACTCTGGCTGAGTTTAGAAGGGGGTTTGAGCAGATGATGGATCACAGACATGATGAGGCACAGGGGATAAGCTCAGACGAGCGGATAGAAGCAGGACCAAAGAACTCTGAGGAGGAGCAGCTGGGTGAGGAAAGTGGACGGTGGAAGCATGTGACTAGGAGAACCAGGCAGAGGAAAAGATGGGCCAGCGATGGAGAAATAGAACTCAGGAACAGGTTTGCAGAGTTGGAAAATGAAGATGGAGCACAGCAGGCTGCTGAAGGAGAGAGGGCAAGGAAAAAGAGATGAGCAGCTAGTCCTGCAGAAGGAGAGGAGGAGTCAATGGAGGCGACACCAAGTATGAGCCCTAGAAGGATTGTAAGGGCAAATACAAATCGAGAGGAATTGCGGCCAGCTGGTGTGGGGGATAGACCGGAGAATCACACTGTTGCCAGGAAAAGGCAAGTCTACGTGATTGGAGACTCTTTACTGAGAAGAATAGACAGGCCTGTAACTAGACCTGATCGGGAGAACAGAAGGGTGTGCTGTCTGCCAAGAGCTAAGATACAGGATGTGGACCTGAGGCTGAATAGGATCCTAGCGGGAGCGGGAAAGAATCCGTTGATTGTCCTTCATGTGGGAACGAATGATACGGCTAGTTACTCGCTGGACTGTATCAAGGAGAACTATGCCAGACTGGGGAAGATGCTCAAAGAAATCGAGGCTCAGGTGATCTTCAGTGGGATTCTGCCGGTTCCTAGAGCAGGGCGACAAAGGAGTGACAAGATTATGGCGATCAACAGATGGCTCAGGCATTGGTGTTATAAGGAGGGCTTTGGGATGTACGGTCATTGGGAAGCGTTTACGGACAGACAACTGTTCACTCAGGATGGAGTTCACCTAAGTAAGGAGGGAAATAGAATTCTAGGATGGAGGCTCACCCAACTGATTAAGAGAGCTTTAAACTAAGAATTTGGGGGAGATGGCTGGGAGATGTCCAGGTGATCTCCATGCCAGAATTTAACCTTGAGAGGGAAGAAAACAAAGTAAGAGGGGATACAGCCAGCCATGGACAGAAGAATTGACTTAAGGAGGAAGGGTAGTGTAGATACCAGTTTAATAGGTGCTGCTGGTAGTAGAATGTCTGTGCCTAACCGGGTAACGAATGTCAGTGAAGCCAAATGGCAAAAATTAAGATGTCTGTACACTAATGTGAGGAGCCTAGGTAACAAAATGGAGGAACTAGAGCTACTGATGCAGGAAGTGAAACCGGATATTATAGGGATAACAGAAACATGGTGGAAGAGTAGTCATGACTGGAGTACCGGTATTGAAGGCTCTGTGCTATTTAGGAAAGACAGAAGTAAAGGCAAAGGTGGTAGAGTAGCATTGTATATCAATGATGAGGTTAACTGTAAAGAAATAAGAAGTGATGGAATGGATAAGACAGAGTCTGTCTGGGCAAAAATCACACTAGGAAAGAAAGCTACTAGAGCCTCCCCTGAGATAGTGCTTGGGGTGTGCTATAGACCGCCAGGATCTGATTTGGATATGGATAGAGACCTCTTGAATGTCTTTAATGAAGTAAACACAAAGGGGAAATGTGTGATTATGGGAGACTTCAACTTCCCGGATATAGACTGGAGGATGAGAACTTGCAAAAATAATAGGGGTCAGATTTTTCTGGATGCGATAGCGGATGGATTTCTTCATCAAGTAGTTGAAGTACCTACGAGAGGGGATGCCATTTTAGATTTGGTTTTGGTGAGCAGTGAGGACCTCGTAGAAGAAATGGTGGTAGGGGATAACCTTGGTTCGAGTGATCATGAGCTGATTCAGTTCAAACTAGATGGAAGGATAAACAAATGTAGATCTGGGATTAGGGTTTTCGACTTCTCGAGAGCTAACTTTAAAGAGTTAAGGAAATTAGTTAGAGAAGTAGATTGGACGGAGGAACTTGTGGATTTAAATGCGGAGGAGGCCTGGAATTACTTTAAATCGCAGCTGTGGAAATTGTCAGAAGCCTGCATCCCAAGAAAGGGGAAAAAAAAACATGGGCAGGAGTTGTAGGCCAAGCTGGATGAGCAAGCAACTCAGAGAGGGGATTAGAAAAAAGCAGAAAGATTACAGGGAGTGGAAGAAAGGCAGGATTAGCAAGGGAAGCTACCTTGGTGAGGTCAGAACATGTAGGGATAAAGTGAGGAAGGCTAAAAGCCGCATTGAACTGGACCTTGCAAAGGGAATCAAAACCAATAGTAAAAGGTTCTACAGCCACATAAATAAGAAGAAAACTAAGAAAGAAGAAGTAGGGCCGCTATACACTGAGGATGGAATGGAGGTTAAGGACAACCTAGGCATGGCCCAATATCTAAATAAGTACTTTGCCTCAGTTTTTAATAAGACTAGTGAGGAGTTTAGCGATGATGGAGGAATGATAAACGGAAATGTGGATATGGAGGTGGATATTACCGCAACTGAGGTAGAGGCCAAACTTGAACAGCTTAATGGGACAAAATCGGAGGGCCCGGACAATCTCCATCCGAGGATATTAAAGGAACTGGTGCGTGAAATTGCGAGCCCGTTAGCGAGAATTTTTAAGCAATCGATAAACTCAGGGGTTGTGCCGTACGACTGGAGGATTGCTAACGTAGTTCCTATTTTTAAGAAAGGGAGTAAAAGTGATCCGGGTAATTATAGGCCCGTTAGCTTGAGGTCTGTAGTATGTAAGGTCTTGGAAAAAATTTTAAGGGAGAAAGTAGTTAAGGACATAGAGGTCAATGGTAATTGGGACGAATTGCAACATGGATTTGTAAAGGTAGATTGTGCCAAACCAATCTGATCTCCTTCTTTGAGAAGGTGACGGATTACTTAGATAAAGGAAATGCGGTAGATCTAATTTACCTCGATTTCAGTAAGGCGTTTGACACGGTTCCACATGGGGAACTGTTAGTTAAATTGGAAAAGATGGGGATGAATATGAAAGTTGTAAGGTGGATAAGGAACTGGTTAAAGGGGAGACTCCAGGGGGTCGTATTGAAGGGTGAACTGTCAGGCTGGAAGGAGGTCACTAGTGGAGTCCCTCAAGGATCGGTTTTGGGACCGATCTTATTTAACCTTTTTATTACTGACCTTGGCACAAAGAGCGGAAATGTGCTAATAAAGTCTGCAGATGACACGAAGCTGGGAGGTATTGCTAACACGGAGAAGGACAGGGATACTATTCAGGAAGATCTGGACCACCTTGTAAACTGGAGTAATAGTAATAGGATGAAATACAATAGTGAAAAGTGCAAGGTCATGCACTTAGGGATTAATAATAAGAATTTTAGATATACGTTGCGGACGCATCAGTTGGAAGAGACAGAGGAGGAGAAGGACCTTGGGGTATTGGTTGATAGCAGGATGACTATGAGCCGCCAATGTGATACAGCTGTTAAAAAAGCAAATGCAATTTTAGGATGCATCAGGCGAGGTATTTCCAGCAAGGATAAGGAGGTGTTAGTACCATTATATAAGGCGCTGGTGAGACCCCATCTGGAATATTGTGTGCAGTTCTGGTGTCCCATGTTCAAGAAGGATGAATTCAAACTGGAACAGGTCCAGAGACGGGCTACTAGGATGATCCGAGGAATGGAAAACCTGCCTTATGAAAGGAGACTCAAAGAGCTTGGCTTGTTTAGCCTGGCCAAAAGAAGGCTGCGGGGAGATATGCTTGCTCTATATAAATATATCAGGGAGGTTAACGTTAGGGAGGGAGAGGAATTATTTAAGTTTAGTACTAATGTAGGCACGAGGACGAATGGATACAAACTGGATATAAGGAAGTTTAGACTTGAAATTAGACGAAGGTTTCTAACCATTAGGGGAGTGAAGTTCTGGAACAGCCTTCCGAGGGAAGTAGTGGGGGAAAAAGACTTTTCTGGCTTTAAGACTAAGCTTGATATGTATATGGAGGGGATGTTATGATAGGATAGTTTAATTTGGGCAATTGATCTTGGATTATCACCAGATAAGTCTGCTCAATGGTCTGCGGGGAGATGTTGGATGGGATGGGAACTGAGTTACTGCAGAGAATTCCTTCTTGGGTGCTGGCTGGTGAGTCTTGCCCACATGCTCAGGGTTTAGCTGATTGCCATATTTGGGGTCGGGAAGGAATTTTCCTCCAGGGCGGATTGGCAGGGGCCCTGGAGGTTTTTCGCCTTCCCCTGCAGCATGGGGCACAGGTCGCTTGCTGGTGGATTCTCTGCAGCTTTAGGTCTTCAAACCAATTTTGAGGATTTCAATAACTCAGTCCTGGGTTAGGAGTTGTTATAAAAGTGGATGGGTAGGGTTCTGTGGCCTGCCTTGTGCAGGAGGTCAGACTAGATGATCATATTGGTCCCTTCTGACCTATGAGTCTATGAGAATAGTAGATGGCCCATGCCCTGAACAATTTACAATCTAAATAGAGAAGACAGACACTTATCAATGGTTTATGGCCACCACTTTTCTATCGTTAATCTGTCTGGTTCTCTAATTGTTTCTGCCCGCTGTATAATTAATTTTGCTAGGTGTAAGTTAATTAGGGTAGTGGGATATAATTGGCTAGAGAATTATGTCACAATTTTAGGATTGGTTAGTTAAATTTCAGTAAAATGATTGGTTAAGGTGTAGCTGAGAATATGACCATATAAACTGGGGTCAAACAAGAGGGGGAAGGGACATTCGAATCAGGTTTATTAATGCGGGGAACAGGAACAGGGACACAGGCAAGGCTCTGCAGCATCAGAGCTGTGAAGAGGACACAGGGTAAATGCTCTGCAGCCTCAGAGCTGGGAATAAAACACTGGGGAACAGACTCTCTGGGTGTATAGAGATAAGCCCGACTGGCGTGAAGGGCTTTGGAATATGCTTGCTTGGAAATAACCCCAATAAACATTGCACTATCTGCCCTTTGGACTTCTGGTCTTTTGCTGCTTATGGTCTGCGTGACAAGAACCAGGGAAGTGGGAGAGCGAAGAGAAAGCCCTGTAACAAAACTGACATGACCTGATAACCAAAAGGGAAGCTTTAGAGGAAGGTTTTAATACACTTTGTATTCACTTTGATCAGGGATTCCCATGAGGACTGATGAGAGGATGATGGTAAATACACATTTAGACCCTTTCCTTGTTTTATATCTTTTCCCCAAGAGGCTTAATCTCTGGCACACTGTCATGGATCCATAGCATCTGTGCAATGCCCTGGCTTTTAAACAGTCCTTGAGCGTTGCCCCTTGAGTGCGCTAGAGCCCCAAGGGCTCCCACTCTTCCACAAGGACAGGCCATGCAGCTTCAACACCTGAGACTGAGCCTCTGGCTTCAACACTCCTATTTCAACCTGTGAGCTCTGCCAGCAGGCCCAGCTGAACGACACTCCTGTTCAGAGACTGTTCCTCATTTATGCTTCAATGAACCTCAGCAAGTTTTTGCTGTGATACTGGGCAGACTGTTAAAATATAGCAGGGTTTAGTAGTTAACTGAAACACGGCATTAGAAAGTCTTTAGATTAGGACAGAGAACCAAAAAACACAATATGGTCCATACTGGCCAATGTTCTTGAGCCATGCTACTGTAAAAAACAGTTTGGTTTCCTTTCACTGTGCCTGTCCATTTGTCTTTGGTAGAGCTCCCTGCATCTGCGAACACAGTTCTTCCTGCTCCCAAAAACATGAGTCCATGTATGCTTCACTCAGCCAAGCAGAGATCCTCCCATGGACAGGTGACAATTATTCCCTTGTCTCTGTCAGATATTCCATTGATGTAGGTTGGTCCCAGCCTGTCCTTAATGATTCATTCATATCACCCCATGACAGATACACAACAAAACACCTCATGTCTCCTACTCTTTATAATCACAGAGGGAAACTGAGGTGTGTATTGGCATCAGACAGGTATCACCAAAATTCCCACCTCTATCACACACACACACTGCTCACAGCCCTTGGAGAGAAAGCAAAGCACAAGAACTGGACGTTAGTCCAGTGAACACAGTGAAGGACAAGCTGCAATCCTCACACCTTGGTCAAAAAGGAAAGGCATGTGGGTCCCTACCCATAGAGAGGGGCTGGCTAGAGGCCTGATACCTGACAGGGTGTGGAGAAGGCTGGAGAATTAAACACTAAAATTCAGGAGCAACAGCCACTAATTTTTCCAGAAAAGGAGACTGTAAGAAACAAGAACTGGGCCACTCAACCTCAGGAGGGACAGGCTCAAAGATCCAAGGAGCCTGGAGGGAAGACAGTTTGTGGCTGCTGCACATGGGAAGCTGGAGGAGAGGGGTGCAAGACTCTCTCCAAACTCTCACTCCTGTTGATCCCGACCTGATTTTATGATCTATGACAGTGGTCCCCAACCTTTTTGTGGCCAGCAGCACATTCAGGTTTTCAGAAGAGTGTGGCGGGCGCCAACAATTTTTCAATGCTTATTTTGTATTTGTACATTAAATAATATGAAAAACATCATATTTAATATTACATAATATATGAATCCAGAGAGACGCCGAGAAGAAGCCGCGAGGACAGAGAACACTGGGGCCCGCAGCCCCGGAGAACTCTGTCCCTACCAGGCAGGGGACCCTAGCTTCTCTCTCCTGCTGGGCACTAGCTGGGCCTCACACCTGCCAGGGCAGGGCCAGCTCTAGGTTTTTTGCTGCCCCAAGCAAAAAATTTTTTTGGCTGCCCCCCAACCCAGCCTCTCAGCTATCACCACCTCCCGGCATGTTGGGAGCTTCTTGTGTTCCCTCCTCGTCTCTCACAACCTCATCCCTCCCTGCTGCTTCTTAGCTCTAACCCTGCACACATCCTCCCCATGTCCTGGCACCCCAGAATTATCTCCTCCCCCCCTTCTCCTCCCCTTGCACAGCTCTGTTCTCCTTTCACTTGTGGGGTTGTAAATGGCAACATTATGCGCTCTTCTATCAAAAGAGGAGCTCATTTGACTGTCACACAAACCATGCATCAGTCACACACCTATTTACTCCATTTAGAATTCTACAAGGCGCATATTTTCCTCTTAAAATGAGGAAAAGCATAAAGCTACAGCTATTAATGTAGTTACTTATGTAGCCAATCAGGATACATTAAATGCAATTTTAAAATGACTGATGACACCAAAAAGGCACATGTCCAAAAATTATACTAGTGGGTGGCAGATAAGGCAAAAAGGAGGGGGCAAGGAAACTTGTTAAAACTTGTATGATGAATGAAGGTACAAAGTTATTACTACTCAGGTCCTTTAGAGACCCCACAGCCAGGGCCGGCTTTAGGCCGATTTGCCCGATTCCCCCGAATTGGGCCCCGCACTGATCGGGTAGCGTCTCTCCCAGAAGCAGCAGCTGTTGCTGCTAGGCAATGAGAGATGCTGGCCAGCAGAGGGCTGAGGCAGAGGCAGACGGGGCTGTTGCAGGTCAGGAGGGGGAAGGGGGGAGATGGGGGAGAAGGCACATGTGCTTTGCAGCCTTCCTTCCACTCCCCTCCCCCCAACACTTACCTGGAGGAGACGCCGAGGGAGCTTCTGGTCTGGTGGGAGGCAGGAATCTCTGCAGTGGACCTCACTCACCTGAGCAGCTGCTGGGGCTCCCAGCGGTGAGTGTTTGACCCTGTGATTCCCCGCAGGTTTGTAATATTGGGTTGGTTTTGTGGTTTTCGGTGGTGTTGCTGTTTGAGGGTGAGTTTGTGCTTGTCTGTGTCTGTTTCAAAACTGAAGTCGGGATCATGTAATATAACCCAGGAAAAAAGCCCCCAGCCGGTACTTAGTGCTGTGAACTCCAGGTGAGAGAGAGGGAGGTTTGGAGGAGGCAATCAAATACATCAAGAGGGGAGAATGCAAAAGGTCTGCAACACGGCAGGCTGAGACTTTTATCTTCCCCCCACCCCCCCACAGGGAGGAAACTGAGGCACGGAGTGATCTGATTCCTCTCTCCAAATTATTTTGCAAAGGAGGGGGATGGGGCTCCTATCCAAACCAGTTCCCTTCCCATCAACTCTGCTTTTCCTGCTGCGAGACCGCTGTAGGGGCTGAATATGTCAATTAAACTATGGCTCCTTCGTTTGCCCAGCTACAACAAAAAAGACCGGCTTTAGGGGAGGGAATAGTCCCTCCCCTAAGCTGTGTGGATATTAAGGTTTTTTTGAGGGGGGGCATGATAATATTCCAGATCAATCAAATGACCAGCTTGGCTTTCTAGCCATCCAGCAACTCTAGTGCAGGGAAGGAAGGTCCTCTTGGTGCAGAGTGGTTGCAAAACGGGTGAATTTAATGGGGGTCCAGTTGAAATCCCGCCTGATGCAGCCATACAGAATCGCTGGCAGCGCTGGGAGAGGCCAGGAGTGGAAGCAGGTGGCCTGGGGGTGGGGGGATATTTGTCCTCAGTCCTTGGATGGACTAGGCTGGGTGGTGGGTTCAGTCTAGTCTTCCAGCCAGTTGCTCTCACTGGGGTTTGTGGTTTTCATCTGGCTCCACCGAAAAGATCAAACAAGCCCAATAGAAAAGGGGGGTGAGAGAGGCGGGAAAGGGTTTGTAAGGGGTTAAAGTGACCCATCAACAAAAGAGTAAAACCAGAGTTTGATCGGTTTCCCCCCAGCCACCACTCCTGCAAACACTGGGCAAGGGGCAGCCCCATCCCCACCAAGGCTATGGTGAGGGGCAGCACAGGAGGAAGGAAGCCACATGTGATGGCAGTCTCCTCCCCTCCTCCCCCCAGCACCCACCACCCCCTCTCCAGCCCCCAAACTCTGTCCCAGAGCCTGCATCCACCCCTCTTCACTCCCTCCCAGAGCCTGCACCCCTCCACCCTTCTTGCACCCCACCCCATGCCCCAGCCCGGAGACTGAACCCAGCACCCAAACTCCATCCCAAACTCCATCCCACTTAGCCTGGGCAAAGCTCTCCTTGGTCTGGCTCCCAGACCCTCTCCAAGGGTTGCAGCTGTCTGGGGGTGCTGCCTTCCATATCCTCCTAATTCACACCTCATTCATTCAACAGGGCAACTGATTACAAAGTGGGGGGAAGATCTTATTCTACTCCTAGCAAAAAGACATTTTTCTTTTACCTTAATCACATTACAGTTGAGGCCTGCTGCAACATATTACCAAGGTTCAATACAAAGTCATATAAAAGTTATACAAAAATGCATAATGCAGAGATTTATCTACAACTGCATTGACTGACTGCTGTGTGCAGTAATACAGTAACCCCTGGGTCTTTGAATGAGGCTTTATAATTGGGTGGAGGGGGGTGAGGGGGCGAGTGGCGAGTTGGGGCGAGCGGGTGGGCAAAGAGGCGAGCAGTGAGCCAGCAAGTGTTCTAGGGGCGGGCATCGGGGTCTCTGGCAGGGGAGGGAGAAGGTGAAAGGAGGCAAGTGGTGGGTGGGGGACTAACTAAGAGGGACGCAGCAAGCCAACGGGGGGCTACAGAGTGAAGAGGGGTGTGATGGTGGGGCCGAGTGGGGAGAGGGCAAGTCCTATTTTACTGCTGTGATCTGGTCACCCTATGTGTGCTGTTTCTCCCCTTCCCCTCATAACCTTGTTTCGATGAGGCAGAACTGGGGAAGGAGGGTTTGTTTCCACGGGGTTGGGCAGCGCTGGGGGGGAGGAGGGGGCAATTTTATATTAATAATGAAATATTTTATAAATTTTAATAAAATAAACATTAGTGAAGAAAATCAGTTGTACCACTATTAAAACAAATTATTTTCCTAATATCAAAGCTAATCAGCTAATTAGCAAATCAGCTAATTAATATATGATGCAATGTATGTAATATATAATTTTGTTGTTATTTATATAGTCATGGAAAGTAAATAATACATGGAAGAAAGAAAAGGGGTTTAAGTGCTTTTTTGTTTTAGTCATCCCTGCCGGTGCCCCATCGAAACTGTTTGAATTGGGCCCCACACTTCCCAAAGCCGGCCCTGCCCACAGCTTTCATTAATCCAGGGGACAGGACTCCTTACCAAGCCAGGTCACATTCTCATAGTTCTCCTGCATGACATCCCTGTAGAGGGCTCTCTGAGTGGGATCCAGCAGTGTCCATTCCCCCGTGGTGAAATGCACAGTCACCTCCTCGAAGGTCACCAACTCCTGAAAGAGCAAGAGTCCAACACTCAGTACCGGCTGCCCCACCCACAACCCTGCTATTCACAGAACAGCGGCACCGGTAAATGGAAGCTCCGGGAAGCACATGTTAACAGAGTCACACCCCACCTTGCTTAGAGCAGCCAGGAGGCATCAGAGGGTAGAAAGAGAGAACCTTTGTGTCTCCCAGCTGACAGATGGAGGCAGGGTCTTCACATTTATCACGCATCTACTAGCCACGGCTAGATATAGGAGATGGGGCTGTCTTTGGACCCTGATAGTGGCTCCCTGGTAGGAATCCCAACACTCTCCAAATAAAATATATGGAAGAAAGGGGAAGTCAATAGTAAAGAATATAAGTGAGAAGGTCAGAACTGCAGAAATGACCAATCAATGACAATAAGAAGGAAGTTTTAAAAAGTATATTAAGTACAAAATTAATCCTAACAATGGTAGTGGTAAATTACTAGACGGAAATGGCAGAATTATCAAAAATAATGCAGAAGAGGTAAAAGTGTTCAATAAATATTTCTCTCCTGGATTTGGAGAAAAACAGATGCTGTACTCATATCATAAGATGTTGACAATGTCACTCTTTCCATTCCAACAGTAGCTCACAAGGACCTTAAATAGTAATATTAAAGTTAGACATGTTTAAATCAGCAGGTCCAGATAACTTGTATCCAAGAGCCTTAAAAGACCTGGTGGAGGAGCGTGGTGAACCGTTAATGTTGATTTTATTTATAACTTTATTTAGACTGGAATAAAGCTAATGCTGTGCTAATATTTAAAAAGTGTAAAAGAGATGATCCAGCTAATTACAAGAGTGTCAGTCTGACATCGATACCAAGACTTCTGTGAGGCATATGACTTGGTTCAGCACAATATTTTGACTAAAAAACTAGAAAGATACAAAATAAACACAGCATACATTAAATAGATTAAAAACTATCATTGTAAATGGGGAACCATAGTCCAGTGGATTTATTTCTTGCTGGTTCAATTAAGGATTGGATCTTGGGCCCTGTGCTATTTAACATTCTTATCAATGACCTAGAAGAAAATATAAAATAATCACTGATAAAGTTTTCAGTTGCCACAAAGATTGGGGGTTGGTGTAACTAATGAAGTGTCAGTAGGTTCAGGTTTCAGCACTGGGAGTCTGGGAAGTTTTCCCAGCCCTGGTTGGAGGGTTATTTCCTGTTCCACAAAGAGGGGAAGTTCCATTCTCAACTCCTGTGCCTTCACATTAGAGCCTGACACTACCCCCCACATTCAGCATAGTGGTATGATTATAAAATGATTGGGACATAATTATGACACATTTTGTGCAAGATGTGCCATGTTCAGTGTCATTGGAAAAGTTATGATTTGCTGAACATGATTGTCCTATTTATGTGCATGTATCATGTTCTTATCTGAAGTTATAGATATTGACTATGTGTCTGTCTTTCAAATGTGTTTACTCTGGGTAACACTCACAACGAGCCTTTCACGTACAACAAAGAAGCCAGACAGTGTTGGTGGCTCATCAACAAAGACAATGGACCGTGGAAGAGTTTAGCCTTCCTGTGAATGTTTCAGTCAGCCTAGGAGTCATGGCTACTATGACTCAACAGGCCATGCTAGGGCATGTGACCAGACCACATGACACTAAAATCCATTTTGATACCTGTATTTTTCCACAAACTGGACTTGGAACTGAGTTTGGAACAAAGGGGTCCCGCCATACGGAAAAGCTACATAAGGTGGGGTGTGACATCATCTCTTGGCCTCATTCCCCACACAAGAGAACTCCTGGAAACACCTGAGGAACAAAGACTGAAGTGGGAGAAGTGCTGGTCTCAGGGTAAAGGGATTTCCAGCTTCTGTATGGAAACTTGGGGGGACTGCTTGTATCATCAGTCAGGCTGAGAAATTGCTAATTCAAATTCTATCCAATAGTATGTTAGGCTTAGTCTGAGTTTTTGGATATTTGCTAAGTAATCTGCTTTGATCTGTTTGCTATCACTTATTGCTGCGAAACTGGCTGTTGTGTCTATCTGTGGCTTATGTAAAGCACTCAGGTAGCTTAGTTGGATGTATGGCGCCACCTGCTGTCGTGTTGGGTGATAACAGGGCATGGAGAGGCTGGCTGAATCTCCAGCAAAGCAGTGAGAGAAGGGCCAGCCCAGCTTGAGGGTTAGAGGGCACAGCAGTTCCCAGAAGCCCCCCAGACTGCACCCCAGGGTGGCAACTCATCAAACCCTAGAGTACACAAGTCTCAGCAGGTTTGTCACATCCTTTCCCCTCCCATTCCACACCCTAGATAGTTCCTGCCTCCCACCACCTCTAGCAGCTCCCACCCTCCCATACATTTACTTCTCTTCTCCCTCCAAGCAGAACCCACCACCAGCTCCCTGATAATCCCTTACCTGAGCCAGCTCCACTGCAGCCATTTCCTTCCTTCTGGAAGGAGGGGATGATTTGGTGCAAAACATGGACAATCTGTACCCTGCCAGGGCGAGAAGGGCAATGTGAGAGAATTCAGACAGGGTTTCTGTCCTTTCCACGTGTCGATTCCTCCCAGCATTTTTCCCTGCTAATGGACATTCTAGATTCTGCCACACTGTGAAGCACAGAGTGACCTTATTCCAGTACAGGACTAGCCCCCTGCCACCAGGGTGTAACCCTCTGAGACATGATTAAACCCTCCCAATAGCAGAGTCTCTCTGTTACACTTATAAAGTTTGTGGACGATACCAAGCTGGGATGGGTTGCAAGTGCTTTGGAGGATAGAATTAAAATTCAAAATCATCTGGACAAACTGGAGAACTGGTCTGAAGTATACAGGATGAAATTCAATAAGGACAAATCCAAAGTACTCCACTTAGGAAGGAACAATCAGTTGTACACATACAAGACAGGAAATGATTGCCTAGCAAGAAGCACTGCAGAAATGGATCTGGGAGTCACAGTGGATCACAAGCTAAATATGAGTCAACAGTGTTACACTGTTGCAAAAAACCCAAGTATAATTCTGAGATGTATTAGCAAGAGTATTATAAGCAAGACATGAGAAGTAATTCTTCCACTCTACTCTGCACTGATTAGGCCTCAACTGGAGTAGTGTGTCCAGTTCTGGGCCCCACATTTCAGGAAAGATGTGGAAAAATTGGAGAACGTCCAAAGAGCAACAAAAATGATTAAAGGTCTAGAGAACATGACCTATGAGGGAAGATGGAAAAAATTGTGTTTGTTTAGTCTGGAGAAGATATGATCAGCTTTCAAGTACATAAAAGTTCATTTCAAGGAGGAAAGAGAAACATTGTTCTTCTTAACCTCTGAGGATACGATAAGAAGCAATGGGCTTAAATTGAAGCAAGGAAGGTTTAGGTTGGACGTTAGGAAAAACTCCCTAACAGCCAGAGTATTTAAGCACTGGAATAAATTGCCTAGGGAGGTTGTGGAATCTCCATCATTGGGGATTTTTAAGAGCAGGCTGGACAAACAGCTCTCAGGGATGGTCTAGATCAGGGGTGGCCAACATGTGGCTATTTAGAATTTAATATGCGGCTCCTTGAATATGTACCAACTCCGGGGTTGGAGCTACAGGCACCAACTTTCCAATGTGCTGGGTATGCTCACTACTCAGCTATAGGCCCTGCCCCCACTGCACCCCTTCCCACCCCCTTTCCTGAGCCTGCAGTGCCCTCGCTCCATTGCTCCGCCCCTCCACGAGTGTCTTGCATAGCATGAACAGCTGATCGGGAGGTGCGAGGAGGGAGAGGAAGGTGCTAATTACTGTGGTTTCCCATGGGTGGGAGCCCCTGGGAGCAGGGGGTGCGAGCTGATGGGGGGCTGCTGAGCTATTACTGTGATTCTTTGGCTATGTACATTGGTAAATTCTGGCTCCTTCTCAGGCTCAGGTTGGCCACTCCTGGTCTAGATAATACTTTGTCCTGCCTTGAATGCAGGGACTGGACTAGCTCCCTCTCAAGGTCTCTTCCAGTTCTGTGATTCTATGAACCAAATGCCAGAAATGAGCAGAATCCAAGGAGTCACTTTGGGGGATTCTCCCTATCACTGTCACCAAGGCAGCTGTCTCAGGTTAATTAAGTTATTTGATGCTCCAGCCTTTATACAGTCTCTCCTGGGAGTGCCCCTTTCATCAGCTGGGCCTCGTTTTAGCTTTTGGGAAGAATGACTCTAGGGGCTCTGAGACTGGGCCTTCTTGCCTCAGCACATCTTATTTCTTTCTGTGGTTCCCCAGTGAGTCCAAATGAGTAGATTCTCCTCATACAGACTGTGAGCATAAGGATGTGTTTAGAATTTATTGAATGCTTGTGAGTTGCTGCCTGGGTTAACATCTGACTAGTTGTGAGCCTCTGTAAATCACCAGACAGGAGGGAGACTTTACCTATGCGAAGTGCTGACTGGCAACAGAATGCATTACACCCTGCCTAGCAGGAAAGGTTCATCAACACCAGATAGACTATTATGGGATGTTAAAGACGACACAAGATTGTTGTTGTGCTATTAACCTCCCATTAGCTGAGTTTCCAGCTCAGAGCACATGGTAGGAAGGGGATGAAAAACCCCATACAGAAGGAACTGATTATCTGTATGCTGCCTGGACTCTGGGAGCAAAGTTTCAAGGCATAAGTAAGAGATCCCCAGCTGCTTAGCCAAAGTTAGTCCTAAAGAATAGGTACAGCTTGCTTATTATAGAAGCTTCTATTACCTTTGAAATTTAAGACTGCAACTCGTCTGCATCTATAGGATTACCTGCTTTAACTTTGTAAACAACTCTCATTTCCTTTTAAATAAATCTTAATACAGGTTATGACAGGACTGGCTACAAATGTTGTCTTTGTTGGAAGGTGTAAGATTCAATTGACCTAAGGAAGTGACTGGTCCTTTGGGACTGGCAGTAACTTGAACATTGCTGTGATTCGTGCTATAAGGCAGTGGTTCTCAACCAGGGGTCTGGGGCCCCCAGGGGGCTCGTGAGCAGCTTTCAGGGGGCTTCCAAGCAAGGCCGGCATTAGACTCATGGAGGCCCAGGGCAGAAAGCTGAAGTCCCAGCGCAAGGGGCTGAAGTCCAGGGCCCTGAGTCCCATCACCAGGGCTGAAGCCAAAGCCTAAGCAATGTAGCTTTGTGGGGCCCCTGTGGCATGGGGCCGCAGGCAGTTGCCCTGCTTGCTACCCCTAATGCCGGCCCTGGATTTTATATGCAGAAAACAAGTATTGCGGCCCACATGGGCAGTGGAGTTTTTATAGCATGCGTGGGGGAGGAGGGGGGGCTCAGAAAGATATATGGGATCACCCAAGAGGACTGTCTGTGATTCCATGTTAATGCTGTTACAGTGCCTGAAGCATTTACACTGGATTCTTGGTTGGTGAAATCTCCATACAGACCTCACAACCAATTTAGGGTTTGCGCCCTGCTTCTTACCAGTCTGCCTGAGGCTGGTGCTCATGCTCTCGAGTCACTGAAGACAGTGTTACAGAGAGAGGGGTTGTGACTTCCCCAAGGTCACTAAACAGGTCCGTGACAGAGCCAGGAACAGACCCTGTTAACTTCAGAGCCCCGACACCCGCAGCTTGGAAAGGTCCCCAGAGCACACTGTGTTAGGCTGCAGGAAGAGGTGTGCAGGGACTGCAGATGAGCTGCCCTGGCAAGACAACGTGTGCATCCATGCACAAGCCACCTCGCTGGGGGTGTGTCCCCTGGGTCAGGAGAAGTCAGTGTCCAGTCCTGTGGGGCTGTGCTCCTGGCTCATACCTCTAGCACTCACTGCTGCCCCTCCCTTACCAGCTGCACTGTTCAGCCAGCCCCAGGCCTCTGTGAGGTCACTTCCCCCCACCCCCGCCATCTCAAACCTTCAAACTGGGACATGGTGCACCGGTATCAATCAGAGTGCACTATTGCAAATTCTGTCTACACTAAGGGTTTGCACCAGTGCTTAAAACAGCAGTGTGGTAGAGACTTTCAGAAACAGCAGTACGGTGGCACTAGAACCTATTTCTAGCTCTGTCACAGACAGCCTGGGTGACCTTGGACACGTCAATGTTTCTCCTCCCAACTTTAGTCTCTTTACCCAGCTGCCCACTCACTGGGGTCTCCTCTCTCTCCAGAGCTGCTTACCACTAAAATCTGTGTGAGTGTCACCACAGCTAAGGTAATTCAGCTCTGGAATAGTCTTACAAGGGGAGCTGTGGAGTCTCTTTCCCTGGAAGTTTTTAAGAACAAGTAGGACAAAGCTCTGTCTGAGATAATCTACATATACTTGGTCTTGCCTCAGCAGAGAAAACTGGACTTGATGACATCTTGAGATCCTGTCCAGCTCTACATTTCTGTGATGCTACGCAATATATACGTATAAAACACAACATACAGAATAAAACCCACCACAACATAATATCAGGCAATTCAGGGGAAAAAAAACCCACACTCCACAGCAAAAAATGACAATACAAAAGGGAAAAAAAGCAAAACAATGCAAACTAACACACTCTAGGACAAAAGTACACAATGGAAAAGAGCTCAGCTCAAACTAACACAGCACAGGCACCAAACAAGCTGAGGCAAAACAATGCACCATAAAACTACACAACACAGCATGGTTCCAAATGGCACCAAGCAAAACAGCTCAGCGTAGAACATGACACAGCACAAAAGAGAATTATTTCAATGTAGGCCTGGAATGGATCTTGAGAGGTCATCTACTCCAGCCTCCTGTGCTGAGGCAGGACCAAGTATCCGTGGACATTCCCAGATTGGCGTACCTCTAACCTAGTCTTAAAAAACCTCCAATGAAGGAAATTCCACAACCTCCCTTGGAAGCCAATGCTTCCTGAGGCCTCATCTGGAGTAGTGTGTCCAACTTTGGGCCTCACACTACAAGGAGGATGTGGAAAAATTGGAAAGAGTCCAGCGGAGGGCAACAAAAATGATTAGGGGGCTGGAGCACATGACTTATGAGGAGAGGCTGAGGGAACTGGGATTGTTTAGTCTGCAGAAGAGAAGAATGAGGGGGGATTTGATAGCTGCTTTCAACTACCTGAAAGGGGGTTCCAAAGAGGATGGATCTAGACTGTTCTCAGTGGTACCTGATGACAGAATAAGGAGTAATGATCTCAAGTTGCAGTGGGAGAAGTTTAGGTTGGATATTTGGAAAAACTTTTTCACTAGGAGGCTGGTGAAACACTGGAATGGGTTACCTACGGAGGTGGTGGACTCTCCTTCCTTAGAGGTTTTTAAGGTCAGGCTTGACAAAGCCCTGGCTGGGATGATTTAGTTGGGAACTGGTCCTGCTTTGAGCAGGGGGTTGGACTAGATGCCCTCCTGAGGTCCCTTCCAACCTTGAGATTCTATGATTCTAAGGCAAACACAGACCAAAACAATGCTGTACACACACACACTGGGCTTGGGGTTAAGGGGAGAGGCAAGAATTCAAACAATCTGGGTTCGGTTCTCAGTTTTGCCCCAAATTCTCCATGCAAACTTCAGCAAATTACTTCAGCTCTCTGAGCTTCAGTTTCCCTATCTCTAAAATGGAGAGTCGGCTCCCACCATTGGCCTATTTAGCCTTTGAGCTTTTTGTGGCAAGGCCTCTCTGTCACTGTGGGCATGTCTACACTGCAGTCAGACACCAGCAGCTGGCCCGTGCCCGCTGACTTGGGCTCACACAGCTCAGGCTGCAGAGCTGTTTAATTGTGATGTCGATGTTCTGGCTGGGGCTGCAGCCCAAGGTCTGGCACCCTCCCACCTCACGGGGTCCTACAGCCTGGCTCCAGCCCGAGCCGACATCTACACTGCAATTAAACAGCCCCTTTGCCTGAGCCCTGTGAGCCTGAGTCACCTGGCATGGGCCAGCTAGGGGTTTTTAATGGCAAGGTAGGGATACCTTTGGTGTCTGTTCAGCACCTGTCATAATGGAGACCCTGATCTTGGTCAGTGTCTGTGCAGAGCCCTGCACAACAGGGGGCCTGATCTTAGTCAGGAGCTCTGCAACTCCAGGCATTACAGGATCCCTGATTTTGTCTGGGGTCTCTGCAGCATCTGGCAAAATGTGGGGGCAGGATCTGTCAGGGTCTGTGCAGTGCCCAGTACAGTGGTGGGGTGTGATCTGGGTCAGGATTAGTGCAGTGCCAGGCCCAACGGGGACACAGATCTCAGCTGAGGTTTCTCAAGTATCCTGAACAATGGAGGATGCAATCTGGGCTGCAGTTGTGTGCTGCCCGGCATAAAGGGGGGCAGTGATCTCAGTCCAGGTCTCAGTTTTACCCAGCACAATGGGAGACCTGATGTCTGTGGGGTCTCTGCAGTGCCTAGCACAACATGGGAGCAGATCTCAGTTGGCGTCTCCACAGCACCTGTCACAACAGTGGGGTCTGACCTCTGTTGGGGTCTCTGCAGCACCTGGCAGAACAGGGCCCAGATCTCAGCTGGGGTCTCTGCAGGTCCAGGAACAACAAGATCCCTGATTTTGTTTGCTGTCTCTGCAGCACCTGGCAAGTGGGAGCCTGATTTCACTTGGTGCTGATGCAGGACCTGGCACAACAGGGGCCCAGAGCTCAGTCAGGGTAACTGTAGCACCCGGCACACTAAGGTCCCTGGGCTCTGTAGGGGTCTGTGCAGTTCCTGGCACAACCAGTGCTCCAAACTCGGTCAGGGTTTTTGCAGTGCCCGGCCCACTGGGGGACCTGATCTCAGGCAAGACCTGTACCACGCTCAGTATAAGAGCCCTGATCTCAGTCACACACCTGGAGAGAAAAGCAGGAAGATTTTCAAGAATTCGATATCAGTATTTCAGAATTGAGGAGAAAATGGGGCACAAACTAAATATTTGCTAATGTAAGAGAGAAGCATCAACCTCTAGGAAGATTTTATGTCACCATTCAACAGTTCAAGAGAAAGGAGGGGAATGTGAGGGGATTATACAGTGATATTCAATCAACAACAGAATGGGACGGATTCTTCTTGTCACATATTCACATGGCCAGCAGAGCCCTGGGTGATGTCTTTTCACAGGAGAAAGGAGAGGGGCTGGAGTCAAAAGGTCACTGGATGTGGGGAGGGGCTGACAGTGGGGTCTGGGAATGTGACTAGCAAACGGGAGGGGGGGAGGTTGCTGCGTTGGGCAGGGTGGAGGAGGTGAAGTAGCTGGACTGAGAAACTTGGGGCTGGGCCAACTCCATGGGGGACACTTGCTCCTCCCTCCCCTTCCTGGGCCTTCCCACGCCCTGTTGCCAGCAGAGAGTGGCCCCCCCAGCCCAGCCCAGAGGTGTCCCTGTCTCAGGGCTCCCCCTGCCTCTGCCCAGTTCAGAAATCACTCAGGGGAACCATTTCCCACATAAACAAGGACAAATCACTCCAGGTAAAAATGGGGGGAAACACCCCAAACCTGAGATTTGAATTTGCCATTGGCAGAGAGAAAATGGGGCACAATCAGGGGAGGGGAACAGGGAACTTCTCAGGGATTTGAAAGGGGGGGGTCACCCTCGATGTGGCTCATTGCTCTCTAGGGAGAAAGGGGGCAGGACTGGAGAGGATGGGGGGTCCCCACAGGAGGGGGCAGCAGTAAAGCCGAGGGGATCTCAGCTCCCCCCTTCTCTCCTCGCTTCTTGGGGGTCACCTGCTCTTCTCCTCCTGGCCATGTCCGGGCTGCACAGACATTTTCCATCGCTCCCTTCTCAGGTCTCCCCCAACAGCCCAGTCTCACCCCCGCCCGGCACCACACAGGGACCCCAGTGATGCCGGGCCCCTCTCCCTGGGACCCCTCCGCGGGGCCCCAGGGCAGAGCCTGGCCGGGCCCAGCGGGTGCTGGGCTCCTGCAGGGACAGCAGCTCCGACCTCCCACCGGGCGCTGCCCCCCAGGGAGCAGATCCCGGCGCTGCAACATGCCGGGTCCCCCCCACAGACACTGGGGCAGAGTCACCGCCCAGCCCCGGGGCTCGCTCCGGTACCTGGAGGCTGCAGCTCCGCAGCGGCGCCGGCAGAGCCCGGGGCGGCCCTAGGGTGGCTCCAGCGGGAACAAGGGCCGGGCCGGGCACGGGGGGGGGGTTAATAAAGGTCTCCCCGGCACAGACCCTCCGGCTCCACCCGGGCTCCCAGCTCACAATAGATCAGCAGCAGCAGCAGCGCAGCGCTCACCCATCAGCTGGTCACACTCTGCCCAGTCCCCGATCTGCGCCTGCCCAGAGAGGGGAAAGGCCACCTGAACTACATCTCCCAGCCTGCCCCGGGGCGCGTCCACCCTCTCCAGCCCGAGGAAGGGAGGGGTTCAGCAGCTGAAATTGCGCATGCTCCTTGCGAGCCCTAGTGGGGGCGGGAGAACAAAGCTGTTACTGCTACCACCTGTGAGCCGGGCAAGGGCCGAGCAGCTGCTGCTCCCCAGGGCTGTGCCGGGGGGCTTTCTCCAGCTGGGTCCCGCCCCCTGGGCAGCCCCGGGCTCTGGCCGCCCCCGCCCCGGCCCGGAGCCCCCGAAAAGTGAGAGACCCGGGGGGGCGCTGGGGCCGGTGTAGGGTGATAAGTTGCTCTCAGTGGCGATGTGCTGCATCTGCTGACGGCGCTGCCCTTATGAGCCGTGAGACTCTGCAGGCTGCTTTTGGCAGGGGTTAGACGGGGCAAAGGGGGTGAATTGGAGCAGGGGTCGGAGCAGGGGGTGAAAATTTACGGGCCTGGGGGGGGTCAGGCAGCTGGAGGCGGCATTAGGAGAGGGGCTAAAGGGCAAAATCAGGGCTGGGGGGGGGAGGCGGAGTTAAGCCCAGGAGGGAGGTGCTGTCAGAGGGCAGAACCCGGCACAAGCAGGGACAGAGCGGGTAACAGTTACCCCAGTGGCACTGACAGACCCGTGTCTGCAAAAATGGTGGGGGGCAAAAGGGCTTTTATATTTCCCCTCCCAGGGACAGCACCTCTCAGCGTGGGCTTCCCAGGGCTGGGTTCTTAAAGGCACAGGCATCCCAATGCCTAGTCAGTCCAGCTCCTCTCTGTCTGATCTAACCTACTGAGGCTCTGTCTACACTACAAAGTTCAGAGCACTGCTGTGAGTGCCAGTGCTCCTGGTAATCCCCCTCAAGGAGGGGATTAGCTCCGAGCACTGGGAGCTGAGCCTGTCCACGCTAGCGCTTTAAAGCGCTCAAACTTGCTGTGCTCAGGAGGAGGGGGTGTGATTTTTCACAGCCCTGAGCCAGCAAGTTAAAGTGCTTTAACTTGCCAGTGTAGATAATCCCTGAGATTTAATTCAGTGAAACGTTTTACATAGATCCCCTTAGAAACAAAGAATCCCTTATCACTGTATCTCAATGCATAGAGTCTCCGAGGAGTTTCCCAAGTTGTCTTATCTGCTGCTGGGATTCCCGGAATTCCCTGAATTTTTAAATATAATTTTTTCTTTTCATTTGAGAGCTCACTGAATTTCTGGCCTAGTGTCAAAACTTTGTTTTGAGTCAATCCACCAATGGCAATTGCATTTTTGCAACTGTTATTTTGCCTCAGTCTAGCCCTTAGTGTTTTTCTGCATGCCGTTGTGTACAGCTTGATTCTCAAATATTCAATAAAGGCAGGATACTATCTCCTGTAATGTCTTTCTCTCTGGAAAAAATATCTATTGTAATTTTTGCAGAAAATTAGAACTGCCATCATGGGTCAGACCAATAGTCCACCTAATCTAGTATCCTGTCTTGTGACAAGGCCAATGCCAGGTACTTCTAAGGGAATGGTCAGACCAGGCAATGACTCAGTGAACCATCCCATTGTCCACTCCCAGCATCTGGCAGTCAAAGGACAGTTTAGGGACATGCAGAGCATGGGCCTGCATCCCTGATTATCTTGGCTAACAGCCAATGTACTTATCCTGAGGGACTGATCTAATTCTTTGTTCAACCCATTCATAGTTTTGCCTTTCAAAATATAATGAACACACATCTACAACCCCAAGATACCATTACAACCACAAGAATTCTAAAATCATGAGTTATACACCCTCGAGTCAAGAAATTTTAATAAATAAATATCTTTTTTTTTAATGTGCCTCTTTGTTCCTGAGCCTGTAGGGCAGGGCTGCCCAGAGGATTTAGGGGGCCTGGGGTCTGCGGCAGCAGGACCTGGAGTTGAAGGACACCCCCCCGCCCCGTGGGTCTTCGTGGCACTTCAGTGGCAGGTCCCACAGTGGAAGGACTCCCTGCCGCCGAATTGCCGCCGAAGACCCGGAGCGGAAGAAGCTCCAGGGGTCCGGGCCCTGTGAGAGTTTTCCAGGGCCTCCAGAGTGATTGAAAAACCCCACTCCAAGGGCCCCAAAAAACTCTCATGAGGGCCCCTGCGGGGCCTGGGGAAAATTGCCCCGCTTTCCCCCCCCCCCCCCCGTCAGCCCCGCTGTAGGGTGCAGTAAGGCCAGTTCTAATGCCTTGAGCCTAAACACCTGAATGAATCTTAGTCTACCCTCATACTTTCCTGTTACTTCTCTCAAACATTTAATATACCTAAGGCCATATCTACACTCTAAGTGTGGGTTAACTCAAGTTATGTCAGCATAGAGTCACTACAGTTACTTTGCCAAGTATCACCGGGTAGCCGTGTTAGTCTGTATCCAGAAAAACAACAAGCACCTTTAAGGGAGCATCTTAAAGACCAAACAGGTCAGACAGGGGAAGTGGTGGCCAAGGGATCCAACTTCTTATAATGCATTGTTAACTATCCACTAATATATTATGTATCCCATACATAAACGAATACATAATGTTTACTTTTTTTTTCTAAACCCACAAACATGTCTGGCCCACCTCACTGTCTGCCATCGCACACAGAATCATGGAACTTGTGTGACTCTGCACTATTGTCATAAGCGTTTGCACCCAAAGGTGCATACTCCTTTACTATTTGCAGAGCAGCAAACATACAAGTGGAGTGTGACATTATATTCTACATTCTTTATGAAAAAATGCTTATGATCTGGATATGACATAGCTAATATACTTTATGCAAGATGGCTAATGTGGAGTATCATTGCAAAACTTAAGACCTATTGACTGCGTTTGTCCAACCTGTATGCATGTAACATTTATATCTGAGGCTAGAAATATTGACCATATCTCTGTATTTCAAATGTGCTCTGTTGGATGAGGCCAGACAATGTTAGTGGCTTATTGACGGAATGCACAAAGACATAAAGATTACCCCAGGAACTGTGTGCAATAGGAACTTCTGAATGATAGTGTTATACAATGGGGACTACTTGACCACAATCAGATACCTCTGCACAATGGGTGCTGTTTGACCCAGGTCACAGCACAAGAGCCTTCCAGAAATTGGGGGGAAGGAAGAAAAGGTGGACAATGACAACCTACAAGAACAACCGGAAACACCTGAGGTACAAAGACTGAACAGTGCGAAGTGATTGTTCCAGCAATCGGAGTGATGGGAAGACAGACACTTTAGCTCAGCTTAGCATACTGAGAACGAGAAGGATCTGACATTATCAACCACTGAAGAATAATCCAGGTGTGTATAACATATCTTGTGTTCCCATTATGCAGGCATAGACCTTTTTCTCACTGCAAATAACACTAATGAAAACAATACAAGACCGGTTAAGTTTTAACAGTGAAGACAAAGGCTAAAGAAAATGTCCCAAAAATTAAATGAGAGCGCAATGAGGTGACATGTGAGTACCACAGTTCTGAGTGTAATTTTTGTGGTGATACCTCTTTGCTCCTTATGTGTGTGACGCAGTGGCAGAAGTGGAAGTCTGTATAAAGCACAATGGTAGATTTTCTGCCAGTGAGCTTGCTTTCCAAAGGAAATTAAGCATTTCACATACTATTTACAATGCTTTTCACTACTCTCAGTGTTTTGTGTGCATTCAATGTTTTTTTTTTATTAATAGACTGTATGACCTACTATGCAGTGGAAAGAGACTACTAAAGATTGATTTTTAAATGTTCAGTCTTTCATTAAGGTTTTCATGCAATAGCCATGAAATTCCACTCGCAAAATGTTTTTTAAACAGTCCTGAAAATATAGGAATGTGGGGTTGGTTCTCTCTTCTCCAGAAATGTGTGTGGTATCAAGTGTTTGTCTGATGGGTGTTTTGAGGATGGTGACTAAGTGTCACTTAAGATCTCTTGAGTAATAAACATGTACATAAGGCTGTGACACTGGCCCTAAACCATGGTGGAGTTGATTTAAATCAAATTGATTTAAATCATTAGTCAGGAAGACTCGATTTAATCATGGTTTTCTAGATAAAAGTGCATTCTTGTTGGTTGTTGTAGCCTTAATACATATTCTTCACAACTCAGAGTTAGATATAAGTTTCATTTCTAGAAGGTACACACTATACATTTTTAAACAGTGATTTATTTAGGAAACCTTTAAGAGTAGTTTTACAGCTATATCAGAAAATGAATGTGTGATGTTATATACTGTGGGGGAGTGTGCTCCATGTTCCTCATTTTCATATAAGTGTGATCTTACATATAAAGCATGCCATGTAAGGTATCAGGGGAGAGGGTTAGGGTTAGGGTTACACACCAAACCTGTCCAAAGAAAAGTTTATGGCATATGGTTTTTCCTTTCAGCTTAACCTAGAGATATGCAAAAAATTGGGACTACAGCATAGCTTCACCAACCCATACCATCCACAAAGCAACAGACTAGCTGAAAACACAAACAAAACCATCAAAAGGTAATTATAGGGCAGGGAAAATTACAGTATTAATAGAAAGGAGAATGCACTATGAGAGAAGCTACAAATTGCTTCAAACGTTTAGTGTATTGAAACTCACTTGTCTTTTATTTAAAGTAAAAGGAATTATCCCACTGCACTAGGATGGCCTCTTTTTGCCTTTTTGATTGCATACAATTTCTCTCAGTAAAGACAGTCCATTCCCTTTCCCCCATAAATAATCCATCCCCATTTTTTATGGAGAATTGCTCAAGTTGGTTGATGACAGGGCAACTAATGTCTAGTATGGTGATGACTAATGACTAGTGATGAGTTTCTTGGTGACATTGTATTTTCTTTGAGAACAAAACCAAACATAACAACCAAATTGTCACCCTATCGACTACTGTATGGCTTTGAGGCAAGATTCCCAGATCAAATGTCAGACAACTACATGGTAAGTGTCCTTCAGCTTTCAGGTGCATATGTTATTCTGCGATGGTTCTTTTTACAAACACAACTCCTTCTCCATTTGTTTCCAAAGCCAACAGATTCTGAGGAACTTGATGAATAATACTACAAAGAGAACATCATGAAAATTGAAGCTAGATGTGATGCTGAAACTAAACTGGCTATTAATAATATTTCAAAAGCACAAGAAAAGCAACAAAGACAATATGCCAAAACTAAGACTCGTAAACATGGGGAAATAACATTCAAGGTTGGTGACACTGTCATGTTACTGAATACGAGAAGGAAAACAAGAAAGGAGGGACAGCTACAACCTACCTAGGTGGGACCATACAAACTGCTTCTGTAGAGGGCAAAAGAGTTAAATTAGAAAACAAGTTAAGGAAAGGTTTCACAAAGTTGTACAGTATCTTCCAACAAAAAGTATTTAAAAAGCCTCCAAAATTAGGTGAGGAAAACATATCACAGAGAAATATGGAAGAGGAAACTGCTGTGGATGACACTGTGAAAACCTCAGAGGTCGAAGAAATGGGAGGGAATGTATCTAACAAGCCTCACAACAGTCAAGTAGAGGTCACACAGACGGAAAAGGAGGAATGTGTAGTGTCAACAGTTTCAAGCAGTCATCCAGGTGATTTTGATGACATGATTACGGAGGATGATGAAGATGGTGAATGGTTTCTCAAAGGTATTGCTTACCACACAGTTGTTTTTAAAGAATTTGTTGACACACTTCCATTTATATATAGGAATGGAATGTTTGCTTGCAATAATAATTTCTCTCTCTCTTTTGTACACTACACCACACAAGAGAGTTGGGAAGCACACCAACTTCTATCTAACACCTGATGATAGATCCAGAGGGGTGAAAAGATCTGCTGCTGAAATCAGAATTGTAGCTGGCCTATTTACTCTTGAGTTAACAGGGCAGGAGAAAGTTGAGAGGACAAACTGGAGGCACACAAGGTGATGTAACTTGCCAAAGATTACACAGCAAGTCAGTGGAAATCCTGGCTCTCATTTCCCTGTACTTTTCTTCAGAATCCTGAATTATAAAATTTCTGGATTTTCCTGGTAAATTCTCAAAAGGCCTGCTCAGTGTAATCTCTCTGGTATATTCCCCCACTATATTTCCAGCAGCAGCAGCTGTTATCTGGCAGGTTAATCAGCTGAAACTCTCATCTTTCCAAATGTCATCTTGTGTGTATTTTGTGTGGTGCTGAGTGAGAGAAGCCAGATGAAGGTAGGGAGTGTGATTGGGCTGGGCACATGCAGAGTTTAGCAGAAAGCTCTTCTAACAAGAGAGAGATCTGTGTGATACTTGTTCACATCACATTTTGTCAGCTGCAATATTCAGCATTAGTTTCTTTTGCTCCTAATAAAAATAGCAGGGCAGGTTTGATTATTGTGCTAGGCCATGGGTTTTCAAAATATGCATTGCGGCTTGTAAGGGAAAGCCGCTAGCTGGTCACGAGACACTGTTTACCTGAGCATCCACATGTACGGCCCTTCACAGCTCTCAGGAACTGCTAGTGGTAAGAATTCACTATCTCTCTGCTACAGGTTGCAAATTGCTACAGACTGCAATCTCACATCCCTATGGTATGAGAAACTGCTATCTGTAGGAATTCACTTCATCACATACATCGCAGTGTTACAGGTATCACATCCCTACAGGTTGCAGTTTTTTACACATGTATCTGTCAGAAACTGCTATCTGTAGACATATGCTTCATCACATATATAGATAGCAGTGTTACAGGCAGCACATCCCTACAGGTTGCAGTTTCTGACAGACACGTGTAAGAGACTGCAACCTGTGGGGATGTGCTACCTGTAACACTGCAATATATGTGATGAAGCGAATTCCTGTGTGCGTGTGAAAATGCTATCTGTAGGACTGGTCTATCTTGCCCTTAGTAAGGCTTTTGATACTGTCTCCCAAGACCTTGTCATAAACAAACTATGGAAATGCAGCATAGATGGAGCTAAAATAAGATGGGTGCAAAACTAGTTGGAAAACAATTCCAACAGTAGTTATCAGTGATTCACAGGCTGAAAGGGCATAATGAGTGGGGTTCTCCAGGGATCAGTTCTGGATAATTTCTTTTCCAAATCTTAATCAATGATTGAGATAATGGCATACAGAGTACAATTATCAAGTATGTGAATGATAACAAGCTGCACACATACAAAATGGGAAATGACTTCCTAGGAAGGAGTACTGTGGAAAGGGATCTGGACCACAAGCTGATTATGAGTAATCTGGAAAAGGATCTATGCAAAAAAACAGAACATCACCCTGGGATATCTGCTCTATTCTGCACTGATCAGGCATCAGCTTAAGTATTGTGTCCAGTTCTGGGCGCCATATTTCAGAAAGATGTGGACAAACTGGAGAGAGTCCAGAGAAGAAAAAAAAATTAAGGTCTAGAAAACACGAACTATAAGGGAAGTAGAAAACATGAACTGTAAGAGAAGAAGCATCTTTTTCCAAAAGCTGTTTCTTACAATCTATACGTATAAATAACTGCTACAGTTAGCACATTTCTACATGTAGCAATTTCACATAGATTACAGTGCAAGAAACTGCTACCTGTAGGCATTTGCTACATGAGGTAGCAGTTTACTACAATAGCAATTTCTTACAATCCATTACATATCAGTAACTGCTACCAGTAGCACATTCCTACAAGGAGCAGTTTAATGCACTACACCTGGTGGGAAAGTGACTCTGCCCCAGGGAACCTGGGAGAAGCCTTGGAGCTGCCTCATGCCCAGTGGAGCTGCAGCAGGATCTGCCTCGGCCTCGCTGGGATGGGGGGGCAGAGCCTGGGGCCCGGCGGGAGGTCCCTGTGCAGGGAGGGGTGTTTCGGGCAGAGAGGGGAGAAGGTGGAGTTGTGAGGGGGGAAGGTCAGTGGGATGCAGGGGGAGGGGTTGAACTGTTTCTGTGCAGCCAGAAAATTCCCAGGGGGGGAGTTAATTGGATCCTGTCTCTGTTTGTGCCACATGCCTCTCGCCCCCTGATACAACTTCTCTCTAGTTCTGCCCCTTTTCTCGCTCAGTGTCTCACATGAGGCTATGAAATCAGGGGAGATTTCTCCCCATCCCAGGCCAGATTAACTTTTTGTGGCCCCGGCGCCAAACATTTTTTGTGCCTCCGTTGGGGAAATAGGGCATGTGATGGGGGGTCTGCAGAGCGAGGGGCTGGTTGGGGGCAATGAGGCACAGTGCAATGAGTGACCCCACTCAGCCCAGCACAAGGGTGCTGTTTATAAACCCAAAACTGCTAGAGGCACCCTGCCCTCTCCTAGCCCTGTGCTGCCAGCCTGCCTCTTCCACACTGCCCCAATGCCCTGCCCTTATACCAGCACCCCCTCAACCAGAGACTTCCCCCACAGATCTCTATGCCCAGCACCCCCTGCCTGGAGACCCCTCCCGCTGACCTCTCAACACAACTGCCCAGCACCCTGCACGCCATACCCCCTGCCCAGCACCCCCACTCACAGATCCCCTACTGTCCAGAACCCCCTTCACAGTCCCACCATCACAGCTGTACAGTGAATATTCCTGAGAGAATCCAGCATCAAATTCTGTGCATAATATTTTAAAATTCTGTGGTTTTTTGTTTTTGTTTTACAATAAATAAATATGGAAGCTCCACCATGGCAGTGGGGAGCACAGGCCACTGGCTGCAGGGAGGTGGGAGAATACCTGCAGCCTCCCCCGGCCCCCTGGGACAGGGACCTGGTGGTAAGGCTGAACCTGACCCTGACACAGAACAAGGGCCATTCCTGCCACAGAAACACCCTGCGGCCCTGCCCCTTTTGCACCAGGCACACCAGATGTGAGCAGGGAGGCTCAGCCCAGCAGCAGGATCCAAGTGCAGAGGGACTTCGTGTGGGGGTATCCAGATGGGGGTAAGAGGGTTCTGTGGGTGGGGGGGGGGGTAAGAAGGTTCTGTGGGGGGCAGTCTGTGTGCAGGCAGCTCAGTGGGGGATCTTGATGCACAGGGAGGTGCCAGATGCAGGGGCAATGGGAGTCTTCAGGGGGGACCAAGTGAGAGTGGTTGGAGCTCAGTGGGTGGGGGGGGGAGTTTGGGTGCAGGGGTTCATTTGGGTGGGGGTCTAAGTGTAGGTGGTTGTGGCTCAGTGGGGGGGGTGTCTGGGGGGTTCATTGGGGTGGTACAGATGCAGGGGAGGTGGGGCTTGTCAGGGTGAGAGTTTGCTGGGCTTGTTTAACAGGGGAGCCCCAGCTGCTGCCAAGGGGATCCACATGCTGAGGCTGGGCCTCTGCTTCCCCTGTCCCAGGGATCTGCAACCTTCGGCCTGCTAGAGTAAGCCCCTTGGTGGGACAGTTTGTTCACTTACCATGTCTGCAGGTTGGCTAATCGTGGCTCCCACTGGCCGGGTTTGCTGCTCCAGGCCAATGGGGGCTGCGAGGAGCCACAGCCAGCACATCCCTTGGCCTCTGCCCTTCCCCAAGGCCCCACTCTCGCCCCTTCTCTGCTTCCTCTCCCAAGCAGTGAGCATGCTGTGGCTCCGCTCTTCCCCCTCCCTCCTGCTGGCAAACAGCTGGTCAGTGGCAGGGAGGGGGAAGACAGAAACGCAGCAAGCTGTGAGAAGAGGCAGGGGATGGGGAGCTTGGCTGCCCTACTGCAGCAGGTATCAGAGGGGTAGCCGTGTTAGTCTGGATCTGTAAAAGCAGCAAAGAATCCCGTGTCACCTTATAGACTAACAGACGTTTTGGAGCATGAGCTTTCGTGGGTGAATACCCACTTCCTCAGATGCATGAGACATGCATCTGACGAAGTGGGTATTCACCCACGAAAGCTCATGCTCCAAAATGTCTGTTAGTCTATAAGGTGACACGGGATTCTTTGCTGGTTCTACTGCAGTGGGAGCTTCAGTGCCAGCAGCACCAAGCTTCTGTCCCCCACAGGAGAAAACAGGGAGTGGGGAAGAGTGGGCCTGGCCGGGGTGCCCCCTGGAGTGTGGGCCTGGTGCCAGTGGCACCATGATAAATCTGCTACTGCTCCTTTCCCGTCAAGTGATCACTCGTCTTGTCTCTCCTGATTTCCCCCTGTTCTCTCCGTAATTCTCAAATGTCAATTTAAAATCTCTCCGATGTGAGGGATTTTCCCACCCATTCTATCTACAGCGATTTGTCCTTGTTAAGATGGGAAATTGTTGCCCTGAGTCATTCCCCAAAACATGGCTGCCCTAGAATGGGGATGGGATGAGATGCCCGTTCTCTGCCAGGGTGGGGAAGGGAGGCGCACTTGTCCCCCGTGGGGACTGCTCAGATCCTGGTTTCCCAATCCCACTTGCTGCCCCAAAATGTCAGCACAGTTGCCCCCAGTTACCAGTCGCCTGCCCATCCCCCACTGCTGTCCCCTTCCAGCTCCCCATCCCTTGTCCTCTTTAATCAGCTCCTCAAAGGGTTCTCTGCTACCCACGTGAATGGTGGCAGCGGGGGGGGGGGGGGCCCATCAATTTGTGTTTATGTATTGGACAGTCATATAAAATCCAGTCAAACAGTCCCCCTTTTCCACTAGTTAATACCAATAGAAAATCCCCTCTGATCTCGGTATATTTCTCTCATGTTATCAGTTGCGTAGTTAGTGACATGTATTCTCTGCAAATCTCAAAGATTGTTATGAAATATCCTCCCACTTTTTCTCTAGTTGTCTATTTCTAACTGAATATGCCCTGAGATTTTTCCTGGTCTGTCTAATTATAAAATACTAAGAAAATCTCAGATTTACACCTTTTCTCAGCTTCTTGAACATGGATAGAAAATGTTTGCAAATGTTTCCCATTTCCTCTGTATTCATTTATCTAATATTTATGTGAAACACACTCAGATTTTATCGATCAATAACTGATATAAAATCCCTCTGATTTTCCACTTTTCTCTCTCTAATTTGCAAAAATGGATCCAAAATCCCTCAGATTTCCACCCTTTCTCTTTCATTTCTGAACATTGATCTCATATCTCAGGTTTTCCCTCTTTCTATGTCATTTTAAAATGTCAATTAAAAAGCCTCTCGGGTTTGGGGCTGTTCCCCATGTTTCTAAATCCCAGCAACTTCTCCTTACTTTGAGGGAACCTGTTGCCCTGAGTTGTTCTCCATCCTGGTTGTTGCAGGGGGTTAAATTGTCCAGTGATCATCTTTCCCCTCTCCTTGGAGAATCATTTGTTTCCCCCTTCAGGGCCAGCTTTAGGAAGTGCGAGGCCCAGTTCGAACATTTTCAGTGGGGCCCTGGCAGGGATGACTAAAAAAAAAAAAAAAAAGTGTAAAAAAAAAAAAGCCTTTTATTTCTTCCATGTATTATTTACTTTCCCTAACTATATAAATAATACAATTATATATTATGTACATTGCATCATATATGCTGTTGATTACTTATTAATGACCGCCATTTCACATGTGTGGGTTCCTGCCACTCCCTGCGAGTGTGCACATGTGTGGGTCCCAGCTGCTCCCTGCCCCCCTCATTAAAGCTGGTGTGCAGGGTTACTGCCCTGGGAATTGCAGGGCAGCAGTGGACATGAGGCTGGTTGGAGGCAGGGCAGGGGCTGACTGGAGGTAGGGTCTAGCTGCAGGCAGGGCAAGGGGTGCAGGGCTGGCTGGAGACAGGGGGGTGTGAGGTGGGCTTGCTTCAGGCAGGGCCGCAGGGGGATGCAGCAGGGGTTGAGAGGGCTGGAGACAGAGGAGTGTGACACTGGCTGGCTTCAGGCAGGGGGCTGCAGCTGGGGTTGGCTGGAGACAGGGCAGGGAGTGTGGGGCTGGGTGTGGGCAGGGCGGGCAGGGTGTGCAGGGCTGGTGCAGGCAGGGCTGTGTGTGGGGCTGGCTGGCTTTGAGCATGGCCACAGAGGTGTGTGGCAGGGGTTGGCTGGAGACAGGGAAGGGGGTTTGACAGGAGCTGGCTGTGGCCACGAGGTGCAGAACTGGCTGCAGGCAGGGAGGGCAGGGCTGGTGTGGGCAGGGCAGGGGGTGCAGCAGAGTCAGCTGGAGCCCCCACCCTTTAAATAGCCCCCAAGGCTCCCATTATCCCAGGGCTCTGGGGGTTATTTAAAGGGCGTGGGGCTCCCCTGCTTCTACACCCCCCCCAGACCTTTTAAATAGCCGTGGGAGCCCTGGAGAATACATGGAGGTGGGAGGCCTTCGGTGGCTATTTAAAGGACAGGGTGGCAGAGGCGGCTGGAGCCCCGGCCCTTTAAATAGCCCCTGGAGCCCCCACTATCCCAGGGCTTTGGGGGCTATTTAAAGGGCCCAGAGCTCCAGCTGGGAGAGCAGGGCTGCAGGCTAGGTCTTGCGCTCCAGCCGGGGCCTCGGGCGGCTTGCCCAGCTCTGGCCAGGTCTCCAGCCGGGGTTGCGGGGCTTGCCCCGCTCCGGCAGGGGCTCCGGCCAGGACCACGGGGTGGCTTGTCCCGCTCCGGTCGGGGCTCCAGCAGGGACCGCAGGGCGGCTTGCCTCACTCCGGCCCAGGTTCCAGCTGGGAGAGCCGGGCTGTGGGGCAGCCGCGCTCCCGCCGGAGCTTTGGTCAGGGGAGCAGGGCCATGGAAGACCCCAGAGCAGACCGCAGCCGGGGTAAGTAAAAAAAAATTTTAAAGGCGCTTAAGGCGCAGGGCCCTTTTAGGCGCGGGGCCCGATTCCGGGGAATTGGCTGAATCGGCCTAAAGCTGGCCCTGTCCCCCTTTATGTCTGTTAAAATGTTTGCCGATGAAAGAGAGCAGCCATATTTAATACCCATCAAATCCAGAGGTCTCCCCCTGTATGGGGGATCAGTGGTTCCCAGCTGGTAACAGAAGAGTTGGCTGGACCTTTTTCTTTTCTCCAGCTGGCACAGGATGAGGAGGTCTCTCTGAGTGCACTGTGGGTCCAGAAGTATCCCAAACCCCATGACACAAACTGTCACGGGGAGTGTCTGTGTGGTGAGATTGCAGCTGGAGCTGAAGGGGCATTGTGGTAAGGGGAGGCCTCTGGACAGAGGGTACCCAAGTTAGGTTAGTGGGTTCTGGGGGTTTGAGGTTTTGGGGGGTGGTTTTGATGTGCCCAGTGCTGAGGTTTGGGGCCCTGAAGGTGGGTATTGCTGGGGGCCTGTTGGCTGCAGAACAGTGGGGGTGAATGTCTCTTGGGAAGGTGGGACAGGGGGTTAGAGGGAGCCTGGTGCTGTGCCAGGGGCTCTGTCTGAGCTTCCCCCGCTGGCTCCTGGGATCGCTGCCATGCCCAGTGCACAGTGCTTGGCAGGGGGGTGGGGGAAATCCCCGATGTTAGGTCAGGGGATGTGAGGCAAGCAGTGTGAGGGGTGCTGCTGTAAAGAATCAGTGGGACCCTCTGGGGGGAGGAAAGGGTGCCAGGCAAAAAGCATGGCAGATCCTGGTGGAGGACAGGTGGGGGGTCCTAGGCAGGCAATGGGGGAATCCTAGACAGGCAGGCTGTGAGGGACTGACTTCCCAATGCGGCGGTCCCATTGAGGTGGTGCCTTGCTACTGGGGACTCTTAGTGGGGGAAACCCTTTGGGATTACCAACCTGAAAGTGACAGTCTGGTGGGGGTTCCCTGGCCGGTGGGACTCAGAGAGATATCTGGGGTCCCTGGCCAAGGACTCTGGGGGCTGGGCACTGGGAATATCTGTTGGCACCCTGGCTGTGGGGTCTGGGCTGTGGGTACTAGGGGTGTCTGGGGGCCCCCCCTGGATGGAGGCTCTGGAGGCTGCTATTAACCATGTTCCTTCTTTCTAGTTGTGTAAGAATCCTGGCTCCAAGCACTGCCCGGCATTCCCCAGCCAAATGCCCAGTCACTGTGATAACTTTCTATCCACTTATCGAACACTGTGAGGTGAAATCACAGATTTTGCTTTTCTCCTCTCCTGAAAACTGCAGGAACGTCTGGTTCCACTGGGAAAATTCATTCCCCCAGTCCTTGTCCTAGATCTGGGGGGTGACGGAGGTGAGAAGGGGGTCAGCACTGCCACACAATGGTCTCTTCCACAGCATTCTGGATTCATTATTTCTGAAATCTGGTTTCATCGAGACCATTGTTAATCCAGAGTCACTGCATAGAGAGACAAGGAGTGACTCCAGATGGACAGTGGGCAAATGAGATCAGCAATTCTCCCTGTGAGAAGGGGCTCTCATTAGCTGCTCTCCCCAGAGAGCTAAAGGAGGAAAGGAAGCTGCTCAAACGCTCTGTCCCTCTCTGCTCAGGATATTGGGGTTCAGCTTCCTGGGTCAGACACTGCAGCCTCCATTGTGATTTGGGAGATGAGGCTTAGCAGCTGCTGTTCCCCCAGGGGGGTTCTGTGCTGGGAAGGGACCTTAATTAAAGCTGCTTTTCTGCCTGGCCCAGGTGATGACTTTCTCTAGCTGGTACTAGCTCCATAGGGCAGCCCTGGGTCCTGTTAATACTAAATTCTGAGCCAGAGTCTCCAGGTAACTGAAAGACCTTAGGGAAAGTGCTGGTGACTGATGTGAAAGTGACTCTGCACAAACAGCCCCTCCTCATTTCTCCTCCCATTAGCAATTGCCAAGGAGAAAATCCATCCATGGGAGAGCAAAGCCCCCCAGGAATGGGACTTTCCCAGCCAGAGGGGCAGAGAGACAGGACAGGGGAAGGGGAGACTGAAAGGGGCAGTGGGAAAAATGAGTGGGGGGAGAGATTTCCAGTTCTCTAGTCTACCCAGACACATGTATTGCTGCATCCCTGGGCATAATCACTTTCCAGTGAACAAAACAAGGATCAGATAGAGGAAAAGCCAGTTCCTGAGTCCATATTCCCCCTGCTGGGGTGTGGCTGCCATGGGGTCAGTATCCAAGGGAATCTTCCACAGTGACTCCTTTGGTTCTGCTCTTTTCTAGCCTTGTGTTCAGAGACTTTGTTATGGGGTGAAGGGAGGGAGAAGGGAGGTTAAAAATGTTTGTGGGCTTAGCCTGGCAGGAGGGGGCCAGGTCTGCATTGTAAGAAAGAGATCAGGAATTTTCTCACCATGGCAGAATCTAGGATGTCTGTTTGCAGGGAAAGGGCCTGGGGGAGTTCTGATGTGAAATAAACTAAAACCGGTTCTGAAACCCCCACAACTGCCCTTCTCCCTCTGACAGGCTGCAGAATGACATCCATGTTTTGCTCCAGCTCATCCAGTCCTCCCATGGAACAGGGGACAGAAATGGCTGCAGTGGAGCCAACTCAGGTAGAGATTATTAGGGAGTTTTTGGAGGGTTCCTGCTGGAGGAGAGGGACAGCAAATACAGCGGAGATGAGAAGGTTTGCACAGTCTGGTTTGGAGATTGTAGCGGGGCAGGAAATTCACAGGGTAGAGAAAGGGAGGAGCACAGGGGTGTGCTAAACCTGCTGGGAGTTATTTATAAGTGGCCTAGATTCTAGGACCAGACCCAGGAGGTTTGGTAGTAGAAATGCTCTAGTTTGTGGAGAGAAAATAACCCAGCTACATGGGGCTGGGAAAACTGACCAGACCTATAGTGCTGGAGCCCAACCCGACTAACCAGCGACTGCTGTGAGATATGAAGAGGGCACCCATTAGTCAGGTTTAGGGAAGATTCCCCTCCCTTCATATCCAGCACCTCATAAGGAGGAGGGTGTTGGGCTTTCTACAGGGAGCTCTCCCTGGACCCTACTAGGGGCTCTATCTCCTATATCATTCAGTGGCTAGTAGGTGTGTGATGGATCTGCTGGGAGAGATAAGGGGCTCTCTCTTCGTCCTTTCACCCTGGTGTGTCCTGGATACTCTGAGCAGGGTGAGGGTGGGACTCTGTTGAGTGGGATCCACCCAGAGCTTCCATTTGATTGGCTCCTCTCCCCCATGAATAGTGGGGTTGTGAATGGGGCATCGGGTACCAAGTGTTGGACTCTTCCTCTTTCAGGGGCTGGTGACCTTCGAGGAGGTGTCTGTGTATTTCATCAAGGAAGAGTGGGCTCTGCTAGACCCCACTCAGAAAGCCCTCTACAGGGATGTCATGCAGGAGAACTATGAGAATGTGACCTCACTGGGTAAGGGTTCCGGTCCACTCAGTTCTTGGAAGGTGAAATGAATAGAGATGGTTCATGCCATCCCCCAATGCTATCCTTACTCTGCCCTGTTTCAGCATCACCCCAATATGCCAGTAACACACACACTACCAGAGACCCTCTCCTGCTGCAGAACATTTTGGGAACAGAGCACAGGAGCCATATTGCACAGTGTCAAATAGCTCCAGTTTGCTCAAGTGAAACTGGGGCTTAGGTCTGTCATAACTGTTCCATACCCCTAATCATTTTTGTTGCCCTTTTCTAAACCTTTTCCAATTCCAATATATCTTTTTTTGAGATGGGGTGACAACATCTGCACTCAGTATCCTAGATGTGGGTGAACCATCTGATTTATTTGCTGTTCTTGCAAATATGATATATTCTGTCGTATCTATCCCTTTCTTAATGATTCCCAATATTCTGTTCGCTTTTTTCACTGCCGCTGCACATTGAGTAGATGTTTTCAGAGAACTATCCACAGTGACTCCAAGATCTGTCTCTTGAGTGGAAATTTAGACCCCATCATTTTGTATATATAGTTGGGATTATGTTTTCCAATGAGCTGCACTATATGCTATCCTGACATCTAGCACTGCTGAGATCCTGCATTCAGTAATATCCCTGCCCTTCCTGTTCCCTTTCTCCACTGAACCCCACCAGCCCATGATTATGGTTCCCAGCTTCCCCAGGACTCTCTCACTGTCTCTGGACCTGTCTGTCAGCAAAAAGCAGTGCCAGGAAGACTTGCCATCTATCTGGAGTCTTTGACTTCTGGGACATGGATTTACCTTCTCTGTGTTGTAAGAGGTTCTGTCATAATGAGTGTCTGTGACGTTACCCAGAGTACAATCTGGACTGTTAAATAGCTGTGTCCCCTCAGTTCTCCAACCTGGGGTGCCTTTTCCACTGTTTTACCATGAGAACAGTCCCTCTTGGCCAATTAACACAGTCTCCAGATATTTGCTGGCAGTAGGTGCAGATCGACTACATGCCATTGAAGTCAGCCCCATCATACCAATCCCTCCAGAAAGGTATCAAGCTCGGTCTTGAAGCCAGTTTGGTTTTTTGCTCCCATTGCTTCCCTTGGGAGGCTGTTCCAAAACGTCACTCTGTCACTTTGATGGTTAGAAACCTTCACCTAATTTCAAGCCAAAAATTATCGATGGCCAATAGCCATTTGTTCTAGTGCCAACATAGGAGCTTAACCTGAATAAAACTGCTCTCCTTCCCTGATATTTACCCTTCTGATGTAGGTATAGAGAGCAATCATATCTCCCCTCAGCCTTCTTTTGGTTAGGCTAAACAAGCCAAGCTCCTTGAGTCTCCTCTCCTAAAGCAGATTTTCCATTCGTTGGATCATCGTAGTAGCCCTTCTCTGCACCTGTTCCACTTCGAATTCATCCTTCTTAAACATGGGAGACTGGAATGGCCCACAGTATTCCAGATGAGGTCTCATCAGTGCTTTGTATTACAGTACTAATCCTTCCCTGTGTCTACTGGAAATACATCTCCTGATGCATCCTAAGACTGCATTAACCTATTTCACAGCCGCAGCTTTTCGGCAGCTCATAATTATCCTGTGATCAACCAATATACCTAGGTCTTTCTCCTCCTCTGTCACTTCCAACTGATAAGTCCCCAGCTTGTTGCAAACATTCTTGTCATTAGTTCCTAAGTGCATAATTCTGGACTATTAATTTTCATCCCATTTCTATTACTCCACTTTCAAGGTCATGCAGATCTTCTTGTATGATATTTCTGTCCTCCTCCATATTGGCAATCCCTCCCAGCTTTGAGTCACGCTCCCACTTTTTGTGTCAAAGTCACTTAAAAAAAAGGTAGAATAAGATTGGTCCCAAGACTGACCTCTAAGGAACTCCACTACTAACCTCCCTCCAGCATGACAACTCACCATTTAGTACCACTCCTTGTTGTCTCCCCTGTACCTAATTCTTTTTTGACCTTTCAGGTCTCATATTAATCCCCATCGTCTCCAATTTAGCGCGAATTTTGCCGCGTGGAACTGTATCAAATGCCTTACTGACATCCAGATAGATTAGAGCTACTGCATTTTCTTTGTCCAAAAATTAGTGACCTTCTCACAGAAATAGATCATGTTTCTCTGGCACGATCTACACAGCTTAGCTCCAATGTGTTTATAAGTGAATGAAAAGTTTCTAAATTAAATACATGGCAGGATGGTAAACAGGGAGAAAATACACAGAAGTGCTTCTACCCAGTCCTGTTTTCTTGTCCCAACCCCCGATGAGTTCTGGCATCTCAGTCAACTCAACTCCCAGTTCCACATCAGCTGTGCCCTCTCCCAGCATAACCCACTTCTACTGCAGTTCTTCATCCCCCTCGTCCAGGCAGGGGATTGGAGCTGCAGCCCCTAAGGCACCTGCGTTAATCACTGTCTCTCACACTGGAGCTATTTAGATTTCAAGGAACGATAGCTTCCATGTTACCTCATCCTCCCCCTCCCCATGTGTCTCTGCTTCTGATCATAATGCCACTGGCCTCAGCAGAGCTCCCAGACAGGAGCTGCATCACAATGGGGTTACGGTACTGAGAGTGAAATACATCACAGGGAGGGTGTAATTATCCTGAAATGAAACATTACAGTCCAGGAAGTGAAAGAATTCAAGTACTTCATTACTTAAAATTACACTTGAAAGGATTGGATTGTTATTAATTGCTGTAAATGTTGATTTCACTGTATGCATACAGAGATGAAAAATATTTATATAGGTACTATACAGAAATACTTCTGGAGAAAGCTGAGTTTGATTTAAGGATATTCATACTGTATATTTTGCATGTGACTGACAATTTGTTTGAACAGTTATATGATTTGGCTTTTGGAATCTCAACATTTACTGTAATTAAATAATTGATGTCTGACGACCCCCATAACTTCCCACAGCTCTGAACATTGAAATTGTAAACATTGAAAAAGAGCTTAAAAATAAATCTCGATATCATCTATTAAAATTAAAAGAAAGAAATAGACAAAATGAATTTTGCCAAACCCACTTAACAGCAATCACAATATGCTAGGGGATGGAAATTCACAGCTAAGGCACCAACCTAAATTCTGCCTTGTAGTGACACCAGGCAATCGCCGTAGGGCAACGAATAAGGCATTTTAGTGTATAAAGTCCCAGATTAGATTGTACCAACTTGTAAAGACACATGAGATCTTTCTCTCAAGGTATCAACTTCACTGGGGTGTTTCTTTTATTGGTTATTCCCAGAAGTAAATAGATGAATAAGATTCTATCAGTTATGAAGTGGCCATTTTAGATTTCTGGGGAGTGTCTGTTATTTTGCACTGGGGAAGAGACAGAACCTTGGTTTCATTTTAACTTATCCATGCTCAGCAGCTCCTGGAATTTTGTTCAAAGTATTGACATGTTTCCCTGGCCTGTTCATAAAAGTGCTGCTATAGAAAACGGGGAAGGGCAGGAACTCACTGGAGAATCAATAGCTGAGTCCCTTAGATATTTATAGCTCATTGGAAGAAAGATGGGGATTGGTGGGTGTCTGGAGATTTCACAATAAACACATAAATGTCATCGTTCTTAATGAATTTTCATCTTCTAATTCCCATAACCCACTAATTGTCCCTGGCTGCCCCTGGCAGTCTGGGGAGGGAGTGCAAGTAAACTCCTGTGGCCAGTGTGGAACCTAGAGCACGAGGATCTTTCAGTAGCTGGCTCAAAGTCACCCAGAGTGAAATTCATTAAGCTGGATAAATCCCTAGTTACTGGGCTCTGCAGAAGGGTAGGGAGGTGAATTCCACCCCCCATTCTTAGGCATCGACACCCCACCGCCCACCCTCACCCCGATCTCAGACACTATCCCAACCTTCCCCTGCAGTGATGGACCCACTTGATGCTGCCAAAGCCATTTGCCATGGGACCTATGGGGGCAGAGGCCCAGCTCCAGAACTGCTACCCCTGCCCACAGCCCCCATGCTGTGCTGGAGTTGCCCTGGCTTTCCAGTCTGTAGATGGGTCTAGCTGTACCCAGCTCATGCACCCACCACACACAAACTTTGTCACAACACACATCTCAGGCTGGGGAAGAACCATCTGGGGCTGGCTGCAGTCTCCTCTTGCTGCTGTGAGAGGAATGTGGTGGTCCCTCATATAGGATACAAACAGGGCAGAAGGGAAATGTAGTTTCTTCCAGGGGTTTGAAATGTTTGGTTTAGAGTCCTGAGCTCTGTCTTCCTCTTTGTCTCCTTCTGCCACTTTCAGATCTCTTGGCAAGACGAGGTGAGTGAGGTAATTTTTTTTAGAACCAATTAAAAATACCTATTTGCTATCCTGGGACCCACATGGCTACAACAACTCTTTTTCCTTTGTACCCCTCCCCATCTCACCTCACCCTCAGCTGATCTTCTCCCATGTGATAGGAAAATAAGGTTTCAGTCCTGTAACTGGATTGGGTCTTCCCAGCACTAATGGGAGTGAAAGTCAGTGTGTATTAATGACAGCAGCAGCTCTGGGACTTGACACACAGGGAGAAGAGATGGGAGTGAGCAGATTATGTTTGTGCAGGGTGTGAGTTACTCATGTGGGAATTCTGCACCACTGCATATGCACAGAATTCATGTCCCATGCAGAATTTCTCTTTTTGGCTTGAAGACGGAATTCTGCCTGAGAAGTGCTACAGTTTTGCCTTTCACCCACCAGAGGCCCCTGTGGCACCGGAACAGTCAGCATTCAGCTGGGTTCATCTTAGTGGTAATTTGTTGCCCCAAGCTATACCCCAAATGGGAAGAGAATTAGTGGGTGCAATTTGGGAGAGTCATGAGACATGGCTGGGGCTGGGGACAGGGTGGTCTTTCTCTACTCGCAAGAGGGAATTGTCAAAGTTTGACTCAGGACTCATAGTTTGTCAGACCACTCTATTTTATTAGCACAGTGCTCTGCTGATAACACCCAGATAATGTGAGCACCATGCACCATCCATGAAATATCTTATTTATACAGATAAAAGGGCGAGAACTTAACAAAATAACAAAGGAAGCAGAATCTGATAAATTTACCTGGGCTAGACATGCATATTTTATTTCCTTATTAACTATTACCCACTTTCTGTTAATGTTTCGCCATTAGCACCATTGTTTATGCCTACTGTTTCTTTTCCTGGCACCTGTATTTCAACATTTCTTATTTCTGCTTAAAGGTACATACAACATTTCTTTAATCCATTCTTATTTTTACAATATAATTCATTCTACTTTCACAATCCCTCCTTTGGTCAAGCTTACTCCATGACCAGCATTTTACTGGGTTCCACATATATCTCTTTGTTCATCAGCAATGTCCCTGGGAAAAATAAACCTTCTGCATCTCGGCACAAACCCAGTTTTGAGAAAACTTCTTGACAAGGTATCACTGGTTCTCAGCATCAGCTAGTGCTAAAAGGCACTAAAGCTATTTAAAAGAGTTGGACAAATATTTTCCGTCAAAACTTTTTCTGGATCGAAAACTAGGGGTTTTTAAAAAGCAGAAAAAAATCACGGACAATGTCTGCTTTCCTTCAAAATGTGTTATGGTTTTTTTAATTGAAAAGCTGAAATTAGTCTGCCAAAACCTGAGTATGGTTTGGGTTTCAGAAGTATGTGACCATATATTTGCTGCTTGCTGTGTTTGATAGTTTAAAGAAACAATAAAAAAAATTCTGCTTAAAAAAAATCCCAAACTTCTGAACCACCTCAGCTTGTGACCAAATGCCTGAGCCCATCCAATCAGATTTTTCCAGGTTTCTGATACTCTGCTGGCTTCCTTGACTCATATCTGTCTCTATATCTTTGGGTTCATTTAGGTTAGAACATAAGAACAGCCATACTGGGTCAAACCAAAGGTCCATCCAGCCCAGTATCCTGTCTACTGACAATGGCCAATGCCAAGTGCCCCAGAGGGAGTAAACCTAACAGGCAATGATCAAGTGATCTCTCTCCTGCCATCCATCTCCACCCTTTGACAAACAGGCTAAGGACACCATTCCTTACCCATCATGGCTGATAGCCGTTAATAGACTTTACCTCCATGCAGTTATCTGTTTCCTAAAGACTGGCTCCAGGGGGTCCCTCACAAACTGGAGATGGTTGCTGTGGGTTTGTCTTTAGTATAGCTTATGTACATATTCCACAAACTGAGCATTTGAGCTTGTTCCAGAATCTGGGATGAGCCTATGTTGTGAAAACTGAAATGCTCAAAATAGCACATGCATGTGAATGGACACAGGGTGCTAAAATTAAATTAACCCAGGGGTTCTCAAACTGGGAGTCAGGACCCCTCAAGGGGTCACGAGGTTATTACTGGGGGTCGTAACTGTCAGCCTCCACCTCAAACCCTGCTTTGCTTCCAGCATTTATAATAGTGTTAAACATATTAAAAAGTGTTTTTAATTTATAAGAGGAGGCATCGCACTCAAAGGTTTGCTATGTGAAAGGGGTCACCAGTATAAAAGTCTGAGAACCACTGAATTAACCCCCCTGGAGCCTCAGAGAATGCAGGGGAGGAGGGGTCTTCCTTGGTGGGGTTGGGAAGGATGTTGCTCTTCTCATGTGATCCCTCCCCCAGTGGCTAACTTTCAATTAAGCTACCCTCCCCTGACATGAATCTCCCTATGGCAGTGAAATTAAATATAGACTATAATTTGGCATTTGAGAAGTGAAAGGGATGGTAGCCCTAATGGAAAAGCTAACAGCTTGGCTCTTCTGCAAGCATCAAACTGCTGAATGAGCTTTAGGGTAGGGAAGGCTGTGCCTCCCAAACAGCCTGGCCCTGCCATCTATCTGACTCCCACCCACTTCCTGCCCCCTGACTGCCCCCCTCAGAATCCCCAACCCATCCTGCTCCTTGTCCCCTCACCGTTCCCCAGAGACCCCCACAACCAACATCCTGGGATCCCACCCCTGCTCCCTGTTCCCTGACTGCCCTGACCCCTATCCACCCCCCTGCTGAGTCCTGACAGACCCCCCAGAATGCCTACAATCCAACTCCCCCATTCCCTGTCCCCTGACTGTCCCCCCCAACCTCTGCCCTCTCCCTATCCTCTGACTATCCCCAGGACTTCCTGCCCCTTAGCCAACTCCCCCAGTCCTGGCCCCTTACCCCCAGCTTCCCCCTCACCTGGAGCCTCAGCCCATCCTCAACAGTTGCAGCGTGGCTCCGTCAGGGCCCCTGAGCTCCACCCCGCTCAGAGCCAGGTGGTCAGGGGGCGGGGCTGTGAGCTCCTCGCTGAGTGGAGGGAACTCAGGCCCCGCTGGAGCTCGTAGCTCTGCCCTCTTACTACGCAACTCTGAGCAAGGCGGAGCTCAGAGGCCCCGGCTGAGCAACGCTGCAGCACTGTTCAGGGACTGTCCTGGCTGCAATGAGGCTCTGGGAGAGGGGCAGAGGTGGGGTCAGGCTGGGGTGGGGAGAGAGCCTCAGCCATTCTAGTGGTGGCCCCTGCAGAGCCTGGGGCCTGGGGCAAATTGCTGCACTTGCCCCCCTCCTCGGCTTCCAACCTGCTTTTAATTTTCTTTATATGTTGCTTGCCTGCTTGTCTGGGCCCAATTCTGCTTTTTCCAATGAACCATTTGTGAGTGATATTGTGGTCATTTCACAATTTTGAAAGAAATGTTCTTTACATAGCTGGGACCAGGGAGGGTGGGGGCTAGCTGAGGAGCCCACCTTCCTTGCTGAATTGGTAGTGGAACACTAAAGAATCAGTTTTTGAGGCAGACAACAAAAGGGAACAGAACAAGGGGTTTTTTATATTTTTTACGATGAGATGGAAGTATGAAAGGGGTTGGGATCGATCCAGGGTTTGGAGAACAGAGTAAAGGGAAGCGCTCGGTCTGGTGGTGGAAGAGGAGGCTTTTAATAAAGCTTTTAACTGATTATTTGAATATTTGAGAGAGGCGAGTTTTAATTTTGTCCACTTACTATTTGCCTCTTCCCACCACTGCATGAAACAATAACGTCTCCTTTAGCCAATTTAGTTTTAGGTTGGTCAAACTTGTCCTTTAAGACGTGCACTCGGTCTTTGTTCCAAGATTTTAACAGTGGCCACTGAGTTTTGGGATCCCCCTGAGTTAGCCTAGACCATTTTTCCAGAAATTTACAGGAGTCCGGATCCTTTTTACGGGAGTCTGGACCCATCCTAAAATGTATAAATGAGCCGGCATTCGTTTAGGGAACTGTCCCGACTTAGATGTCTGGTTACCCATACAGGAGGACTTCACACACCAATCGCATAAGAAGGAAATTCGGGTTCATCAGAGTAATGCCGGGAGCAACACACGAAAGGAGCCCACAGGCTACTGCCTCAATCGCCCTTGCTTTCACATCAGGGGTTTTACCTAAAGTGCGGTGTGGCTGTGATTGTGCAGATTCTACTCACTCAGACTGCGGGGACAGGAAACCCTTGGTCGGCCGATCCCCGGACGGAGACTCAAACACTCCACAGGAGGACGGATAGACACACAGACAGAACAGTCCTCAGTTCGGACAAAACACAGAAATAATTACCTGACCAGATTCCTGATGTCAGATCCCGGGATCCCTACCAGAACAGAGTGGGAACCAACAGGTTCGATGGCGTAGACTTCACTGTGGTTGTGTGCCTTTCCATTCTGGTGGAGGACCACTTGGGCCAAATGCTCAGGTGCCGGCTGCCACGGTCGTCCTACAAAAAATGGTCAGGAATCACACAGCCCCAGTGAAGACGGTTGCCACCTCGATGGAACCTCCAAATTGTCAAAGTTAGACTCAGGACTCACAGTTTGTCAGATGTTGCGTGCCTGGATGCTCTGCAAGGACGATGCCCGCACACACAGGTGAATTAATTGGTTTTAATGAAGGTTAAGTGACACACCCGCAACGGGAACTTCACGCGTTGCTGCCTCAGCTTGTCCAGAAGAGTGGCCCATTTTTGCCTTTTGCAGTTCACCCTCTTTTGAGATGGACCAATTTGTCCTTTCTATTGTCCCACAAGTAATATGAGTGTGCCCTTCCTATGAAGAACCAGGAGTATCACATTTATACCATTCCTCCTATTGCAAAGTTATTGTTAGAGTCACCAATGATACAAATTGTATCATTGCTGTTTGTTCTCACGTTGCTCTGGGTTGTGCTGAAGAGCAGATATATTGGAAACTTTTCAAATTTTATATGTAAATGAAGAGAAGTGGGAAAAAAGTGTCATTTCAGCCTCTGTGACAGCAAAAGGATACATGGTGACACGGAGATTCCCTCCTTCCCCATCATTGCAAAACTTTTACCTTTTGTTTTAGTCATATAGAGTTTATCTTCATCACATTCTATCCATCCACTTCTCAAACTGCCATGTGATGAAGCATTCTCCATTGTCTGTTCTTGGAGATGATGTTTTGACTTTTTTAATCCTATATCAGAGTCGCTTTGACTAGAGATGAAAGTGTCAAAGTCCTGGGAGGGGAATTCAAATGGATCCCAAATACAGTGTTATTGGAGTTTAAATCCCAGATTCCATCTATTGTAAAGCCACTTTTGGCGAGGTGGCTGTTTTGTCCCCCATTATGGGAATGCTAGGATACTAAAAATGTTGTAAATAACATAACTGACTATTGAGACAGAGATGAGTGAAGCAGGTTTGAATGGATCACAGGAGAATGTAATGGGAGAATCTCTTGTCCCGATTCTGAACAATCAGATGTAACCAGCTTTGGAATTTCACTTGACACTTTCTTTGTAATGTATTCTCTCTCTGTGATGTGGGTTTCTATCTTTCCTGAAGGCTATTTGGTCACCTGATTGGATATTAGTTCAGTTTAATAAGATGTAGCTCAGATTTGTTGGAGAATTTAAGACAATGACCCTTTGCTAAAGTCCTCATTTATGATTTCAGCTTTGCTTTTTCTTCATCCCTCTATGATGACATGGAGAAAGTTCAAGTGCAGTTCTGTCAACAGGAGAGAACTCTCCAATTTACTGGACATGCTAACAAAGACACAGCAGTGATTTCAAATCTCCACTCAGAAATGGTGAACAACAGCAGAACTCCAGCTAACTGAAGGAAGTGTATATGATCACAGTGTATTTCAGTTGTTTAAGGCAATATTATCTCAGATGATCTGAGGAGAGAATTCCATGGTAAGTGATTTTGAACTAGGCAAAATGCGATGTATTTGGTTCCCAAAGCATTTGTAACCCAGGCCTTACAGAAGATCTCTCCTAGCTAATCCTGTGGTATGGGAAATGCAGCCCTTCATGACACAGATGATGAGGAAATAGAAGCAGAGTTTTTGTCGAATTTATCTTTTGTAGGTGCTAAAGATGTGTATAAAATGAAACCAGTGTTGAAAATGTAATATCTTCAGAAAAATAGCCATTTTTGAATAGAATCTCCAGTTCTGGTAACTAACGAAGATTCTGATCCAGGCCTTTATCCAGTCCCTTCCCTGGACCTGTGCCACCGAATTAAAGAAAAGCCGAGCATGTTTCAGGAAGCCATTCCACATTAACATTGATGAGCTTTTATGTGGTTTTGTAAAGGATTGTACTTCAGAGAAGTGTAAATTTACCCTATCCAAGACCAAGGATATGGAAAGAGCTGAGGTTGAAAGATTCCACACCCAGTTCTTGGCTTCTACCTCAGTAAAGGAAGCTATGGTGACCCAAGGAAAATTGTTTGTACAACTCTACTTCCTAGTGCAGTGTCACTGCTTACACTTCCAGAGGATGCCAGGGTTAGATTGAGAATAATCATCCTTCACTGTTTGGATGCAAAGAGAGAGTGCTTCATAGGACATTCCTTCCCCGTGGATCTCAAACTGGCTGCCTGATTGGGTATCAAGGACTTTCAGGCTGTAGAAATGATTGTAACCAATGAGGCAACAAATGTATCAGGCTCCAATTTCAAACTTCCGGATACAAGCATGTTGAGTCCTGATTCTATGGTTTTGTGTCTGACACTGTGGCTACACAATAAAGCTGATGTTGGCACAGCTGCACCAATGTAGCTGCGTTGCTGTAGCACTGCTATTACAGATGCTTTCAGCCAATGAGAGAGATCTCTCCTGTCTGAGTTTATTAGTCCAGCCCCCACAAGCGATGGTGGCTATGTTGGCAGGAGAATTTTTCCTACTGATGTAACGCTATCTACACAGGGGGTTAGGGCTGTGTAACTATGTTGCTCAGCTGTGTGGATTTTTCACACCCCTGAGTAATATTGTTATACTGATAAATGTCTTTAGTGTAGACCAGACAGTTCTCTCTTGTGTTTTATGCATTTACATCACTTCTCCTCTCCAAGGCCGCCCAGAGGATTCAGGGGGTCTGGGGCAAAGCAATTTCGGGGGCCCCTTCCTTAAAAAAATTGCAATATTATATTCCCGTGGGGCCCCTGTGGGGCCTGGCACAAATTGCCCCACTTGCTCCCCCCCAATGGGCGGCCCTGGAAAAAATAAACCTTCTGCATCTTGGCACAAACCCAGTTTTGAGAAAACTTCTTTACAATGTATCACTGGTTCTTCTTCGAGTGCTTGCTCATATCCATTCCAGTAGGTGTGCGCACGCTGCGTGCACATTCGTCTGAGACTTTTACCCTAGCAACACTCGGTAACCCCCTGGAGTGGCGCCGCCATGGCGCCGGTTATATACCCCTGCCGGCCCGCCGCTCCTCAGTTCCTTCTTACCACCCGTGTTGGTCGTTGGAACTGTGGAGCGCAGCTTGCTGTTCTCCACCTCCCTAGCGATTCACTCGTCTACTCTTATATTGTATATAGTTCGATCTTTCAACTGTAGTTAGTTATTGTTATTTAGTAGTTTTGTTTGCTGTATTGTAGATAGTTTAACGGGATTGGGGGTTAGCTCCTTCCCCGACACCGGTACCAGGCTCATGCCTGGCTCACTGGGCTTCAAACCGTGCACGGTCTGTCGTAGGCCAATGCCCACTGGTGACCCGCACAACGCCTGCCTTAAGTGCTTGGGCGAGGCTCATTTGACAGATAAGTGCTGTATCTGTAAGGCTTTTAAGCCCCGAACTAAAAAAGCTCGGGATGTTCGCCTCAAGCAGTTATTGATGGAGGCAGTGCTGACTCCCCACTCCTCGGCACCGGCACCGAGAACAACTGCTTCGTCGGCACCGGAGCATACCTCTTCAGCAAAGACTCCAAGTCACCGACCTTCTCTGGCACCAGCTTCTGCCCGGCACCGCTCACTCTCACCTTTGAGCAAGAAGCGCAAGCCTCCTGCGTCTGCTATATCCGCACCGCAGTCAGAGCACTTAGCCAGGCCGGACCGCCCGGCACTGCCGTCTGCTGTGGCACCGACTTCCACCGCATCATTGATTCCGGCCTCGGAAGAGCCGTTGAGTCCAGTGCCTACCAGCTCCCCGACGCGGGCCGTGGTTGAGCTTGTCGTGCCCTCCACTCTGGAGACGTTCTCCGTGGCATGGGACCTGATCTCCTTAAAGGAACCTGAGCTGCCTCGACCCCTGGCACTGCCGGTGCGGGTCCCTCAATCCACAGGCAAGCTGGCACTTGTAAGACCTTCTTCGTCCGGTACCATGGGACTTCGTCGCTCTCGGTCCTGGTCCAGGTCCCGTAGATGCTCACGGTCCCACCATCGATCTTGGTCCCGCGGCCGCTCGCAGTCCCGGTACCGTTCCCCGTCATGGTACTGGTCGTACTCGCGGTACCGCTCGAGGTCCCGGTCGCCGTCCAGGTACTACTGGCACCGTTCCAGATCTCGTCATCACTCACGGCACCATGCTTCCCGCAGCCGATCTCGGCACGAAGATTCCCGGCACTGGTCGACCTCCCGGCACCGCGCTGGTCACAGGTCCCGGTTGCAATCTCGGCACCATCGAGGCTCTCGGCACCGCTCCCCGACACCGCATAGGGACAGTTCCAGTGGACGCAGGGACCATCACCTCACAGTCTCCACCCCGCCATGGCCATCTCATCAGCCGTCAATCTCCTCCCATGCCGGGTCGGTATCCTATGGCGAATCGGACAATCAGCAGCACCCTCATCAGTGGTCCTTTTGGACACTTTGGGCCTACCATCAGAGCCAAGGTGCGGGACCTGGACCAGGACCGAGAGCGACGAAGTCCCATGGTACCAGGCGAAGAAGGTCTTACAAGTGCCGGCTTGCCTGTGGATTGAGGGACCCACATCCACCCCCGCGCTCTGGCCCTTCCGAACATAGGGCGCCAGAGGCCACGGTGAGCAGACCTCCTCCAGCGGGTACAGAACATCTCCCAGTGCACGTCTCGGACTTGCAAGAACCACCCCAGGACGTTCCACAGGACCAGGAATCACTTCAAGATCCATTGGTCCCCGGGGTCTCTTCCTCTTCTTCACCAGATGAGGCAGTAGCGGGGACGGCCACATCTGGACCGCCTCCAATCTACCTTCGGTCGCAGCAGGACCTCCTCCACCATGTCGCTCTTAACATAAACCTACCTGTGGAGGAAGTTCCTGAAGTGGAAGACCGAGTGATCACCATACTATCGGCGGAGGCTCCGACAAGAGTGGCCCTCCCCTTTATTTGCACCATACAGGCTCGGGCAGATACAATCTGGCAAACCCCGGCATCCATTTCACCTACAGCCAAGGGGGTCGAACGCAAATATATGGTTCCATCCAAGGGGTACAAATACCTATACGTACACCCTCCTCTTTGTTCGTTAGTAGTCCAGTCCGTCAACGAACGAGAGCGCCATGGCCAATAAGCCCCTGCGCCTAAGTCAAGGGAGGCCAGGCGCATGGACTTGTTGGGAAGGACGATCTACTCCGCGGGAGGCCTCCAGCTCAGGCTGGCGAATCAGCAGCCTCATGAGTAGATACAATTATAACACCTGGGAGGCAATAGGGAAATTTGTAGAGCTAGTCCCGCAGGATTCCCACCAGGAGTTCTCAGCTCTCCTGGAGGAAGGGAAAAAAGTTGCAAGGACCTCCCTCCAGGTCTCATTAGATGCGCTGATTCGGCAGCTCGAACTGTCACCTCCGGGATTGCTATGCAGCGCATATCGTGGCTGCAAGTGTCGGGTCTGCCGTATACCATACCGAGCTGCAGTACACCATACAGGACCTACCATTTGACAGTCAGGGCCTTTTTTCCCAAAAGACGGATCCTCGCCTCCAGAGTTTGAAGGACAACCGCGTGATCATGCGTTCGCTGGGAATGCATACGCAGCAGACTCAGAGGTGATCTTTCTGCCCACAACCCCAGCGCCCCTATTCCCCATCTTGGCCAAGACAGGACTTCTCCAGAAGGAGAGGCTGTACTTCCCGGAGACGCTAGTCTGGCCCACAAGGGGGTAATAACTCCGGCCCCACCAAACCACCGACGGGACCGAAGCCAAACTTTTGAGGGTGCGCCCGAGAGCACTGTACCAATTACCTCCCAGGATCCTTTTCAGTTCGCCAACCGCCTTGCCGCATTCTTCCCTGCATGGTCCCAGCTAACATCAGACCGCTGGGTTCTCAGCACGGTGGAGTGTGGCTACCGTCTTCAGTTTATTTCGTCCCCTCCTTCCCACCCTCCCTCCCCGTCCCTCTTCAGGGACCCCTCTCATGAGCAATTCCTTCTGCAGGAAGTTTTGAGGCTCCTTGCGTTGGGAGCTATAGAGGAGGTTCCAGAGGACCTAAGGGGAAGAGGGTTCTATTCCAGATACTTCCTAATTCCCAAGGCGAAAGGGGCCCTCCGGCCCATCCTGGACCTGTGAGCTCTGAACAAGTTCATCATGAAGTTCAAGTTCTGCATGGTATCCCTGGGAAACATTATACCCTCCCTGGATCCCAGAGATTGGTACGCTGCTCTCGACATGAGGGATGCATATTTTCATATCGCGATTTACCCCCCACACAGAAGGTTCCTTCGCTTCGTGATAAATCATCAACACTACCAATTTGCGGTCTTTCCCTTCGGCCACTCCTCGGCCCCTCGAGTGTTCACAAATTGTATGGCGGTAGTCGCCGCCTACCTCCGTCGCCGTCAAATCCATGTTTTCCCATATCTCGACGATTGGCTTATTCGAGGGACCTCTGAGGCTCAGGTTACCGCACACGTAAACGTCATCAAGGACCTATTCTCCCATCTAGGTCTGATCCTCAACCTAGACAAATCCATTCTGCTTCCTACGCAGAGAATAGAATTCATCGGGGCTATGCTGGACTCGAATCTTGCAACAGCCAGTCTACCTCCACAGAGGTTCCAGGCTATAGTCTCCCTCATCCAGGGGCTACAAGCCTTCTCAACAACCTCTGTCCGTACCACCCTCACTCTACTCGGCCACATGGCTGCGTGCACTTTCGTGACGAAGCACGCAAGACTCCGCATGCGCCCTCTCCAGACTTGGCTTGCCTCAGTTTATCGTCTGTGCAGGGATGCCCTGGACATGATAGTCACAATCCCACCAAAAGTGCTGAACTCCCTCAACTGGTGGCTGACACCCTCCCTGGTGTGTGCTGGTCGCCCGTTCCACCCACCGCAGCCTTCGGTGTCTCTAACAACGGACGCTTCATCCCTGGGCTGGGGTGCACACCTAGGGCCCCTTCACACCCAGGGCCTTTGGTCCTTGCAAGAACTGAGTCTGCATATCAATGTCTGCGAACTAAGAGCGGTCCGATTGGCGTGCCAGACCTTCCAACACCATCTACAGGGCCGTTGTGTTGCGATTTTCATGGACAACACAATGGCCATGTATTACATAAACAAACAAGGAGGCACACGATCTTCCCCCCTTTGCCAAGAGGCGATGCGACTGTGGGACTTCTGTATAGCCCACTCGATAGACCTCGTAGCCTCCTTCCTTCCGGGAGTCCAGAACTCTCTCGCAGATCACCTGAGCAGGTCCTTCCTGTCCCACGAATGGTCCATCCGTCTGGACATCCTTCTTTCTGTATTCCTGAAGTGGGGCTTTCCCCAGATAGACCTATTTGCCTCCAGGGAGAACAGGAAATGCCAGGTGTTCTGCTCCCTTCAGGGCCACTCCCTGGGCTCTCTGTCGGACGCATTCCTGATCCCCTGGAAAGGACGTCTTCTCTATGCCTTTCCACCCTTTCTCCTAGTCCACAGAGTCTTGCTCAAGTTCTGCAGGGACAGGGACAGGCTGATCCTAATCTCTCCGGCATGGCCGAGGCAGCACTGGTATTCCATGCTGCTCGACCTATCCCTAACGACTCCGATACCACTGCCACTCTGCCCAGATCTTATAACGCAGGACTTTGGCAGGCTTCACCACCCGGACCTGCAGTCCCTGCACCTGACAGCGTGGCTGCTGTCTGGTTGAACCAATCCGAGCTCCACTGCTTTGCCCAGGTTCAACGGGTCCTTTTGGGAAGGAGAAAACCCTCCACGAGGGCGACATACCTCGCCAAGTGGAAGCAGTTTTCTCTTTGGTGTACACAGCATTCCCTAGTTCCTGAGGCCATTTCGGTCCCTATTGTCCTGGACTACTTGTGGTACCTCAAGGAACAAGGCTTGGCACTCTCTTCAATAAGGGTGCATTTGGCCACAATCTCCACCTTCCATCCGGGGGAGTTGAACAGTTCCACCTTTTGTCACTCGATAGTTTCGAGGTTCCTTAAGGGCTTGCAGTGCCTCTACCCGCCCGTTAAGCCTCCTTCCCCTACCTGGGATCTCAACCTTGTCCTGACTCGGCTCACGGCCCCACCCTTTGAGCCCTTAGCCACTTGCTCGCTGCTGTATCTGTCCTGGAAGATGGCCTTCCTGGTAGCTATCACATTGGCCAGACGGGTTTTGGAGCTCTGTGCTTTAATGGCAGACCCTCCATATATGATCTTCCACATAGATAAGGTACAGCTACGCCTGCACTAGGATTTTCTTCCCAAGGTGGTCTCTGCCTTCCATATTAATCAAGATATTTTTCTACCTGTCTTCTTCCCGAAGCCGCATGCATCACGCAGGGACCAACAGCTTCACACCCTGGATGTCCGCCGAGCCCTTGCCTTTTACATCCAGAGGACAAAACCCTTCAGACGTTTGCCCGAGTTATTTATAGCAGTGGCAAAGCATATGAAAGGTATGCCTTTATCTGCTCAGAGGCTCTCATCATGGGTAATGTCCTTCATCTGGACGTGCTATGACTTGGCCCACGTCCCGATTGGCC